>NC_062575.1:39228085-39536140 GCF_022837055.1 Prionailurus viverrinus | reverse complement strand
TAGCCCTACCTGACTGGACCACATCCCAGTTGGCACGAGAATATCTAGCATCCAGGGAGGTACCTGGAGACAAAATCACACATGGTGTGGGGGAGGGAAGACCCAGGGAAGAAAATGAAGCCTTTCTTATCTTTACCCAGGAGGCCTCCCTTTTCTCTCTGGTTCTGGAACAAAAGCCATTTTTCTTCAGCGGTTGTGGAACTTTGATGTCCTTCAAGGCACAGGATAGTGGGTTGGGGTCTTATGACTGTCCAGCTGTCCAAAGCAGCCACTCCTGAGTAGGCCTTCTGACATTTGTTCCTGACAAAGTACATGTATATAGTCAGTGGCTCTGAGGGCACAGAAATCATGCTGTTACCACCCTACACCCTGAGTCAGAGAATGAACTGTCCCAGGAAGGAAGGCTTTGAAATACACCCACCCATCTAGAGATTCAGCTCCATGCCTTCCTCACTGTTTGACCCTGGGAGAAGCTATTTGAGTCCCCATGTGCCTGTGTTCTAATCTGTAAACTAAGAGAGGGAAATAGGATTTAGTGAGTGAACATGCCATAGTGCCTGCTATAGTATGTGGCACTGAGGGGTGCTGGAGAAATGGATGTTTTCTGTTGCTTTTATCCTTAGATTAGAAAGCACACACACACCAGGTTTGAGACCTGGTTTTGTCATTAAAAAGTAAGTGCAAGGTCATTTTACATCTCTGAGCCTCACTTTCCTCATCTGGAGACAGGGATGATGATAGAAACAACAATTCCAGGTGCCAGGCATTGTTAAGTGTTTACAGACATTATTATGTTGTGGCAATTAGATGAAGGAATGTACATGGAAGTGTCTGGCACAATAGACCACTCCATAAATGTGAGCTAATGTGTTGTGTATTTAGCATGGGTTTACCATTTGCTCTTTTCTCATTGTCTGTTTCTTTCAGGTACATGCACATGTGTGTACACAAGTATATCCAGAGTTAAAAAATTATTTTGCATTTTTCCTTGATTATTTTATTTATTTATGTTTTGAGCACCTACATGAGAGGCCCTTGAGGGTAAGGAACCTCTCCAAGTTTTTGCTTGGTCTTTCTTCTTTAGGATTCGTCATGAGGAATGGCCGAAACATACCCTCTAAAAATTCCTTGCTTCTCTAAGCTTTTCCTGTTAGACATAACTCGGTGTCTTTCTGAGCCTTGCCACCCCAAAGAGTTTTTGAAAACACAATAGAGAGTGACATTGCTTGTCAGCAGCAAGTGCTGTCATTGCCTGGTGCTCATTGATTGGTTGCCTCTTCATCTCTGTGCTAAGCAGTAAAAAGACACAATCTCTCCCCAGGTATCCTAAAAACTGGTGCTTGCACTTGCTGGCTCCCAATCTGCTCATAAAATGGAAAATCAGCCTGAGAGTCAAGCTCCTGGCCATGCAGATGGTGCTGGGATGCTGTGTGTGTGAGGCTCAGGGATGACCCGGGAGCCCCAATTCAGGGGCCCCAGGGAAAATCACATGCAAATAGGACCAATCCTTATTAGTGTCAGCTGTTGTATCAAAATCAATGATTGTTATGGCTGTTTGAGATGAATGGTATAGAATAACACACCATTTGTTCAATTAAAAGAAATGGCCAGAGAATTGTGTCTGAATAAAGGAGTGGGTGGATATAATAAAAATAGTAAAAGAAAAAAGATACAACTAAACAATTACAGCTAACATTAGTGAGCACTTACTACTCATAAGCACTTTGTAGACATTTCCATCAACACAGCTCTATGAGTTGTTATTATCCCCAATTTAAAGATGAGGAAACAGAGCCTTAGAGAGGGAAGGTGTTGATATAGGAGCACATGCCGGTAAGACTTGCCCACATCACACAGCTAGCAGTTGTTGAAGTTGGGATCTGACCCTAGACAGAGTGCTTACAAAGGCTAAGAGCTTCCCACAACAGAAAGCAAGCTTCAGTGCCTGTGCCTAGGAGGTATCAAAAAAAATAGGTATTTTTGAATGAATGAGTGAATGAATGAATGCATGTTCCTGGTGGACAGGTATTTTGACTGTTATAGTCTGTCTCCCAAGTGTGCAGTACATAGTAGGCTCTCAAAAAGGTCACTGTGCTCAGCCATAGCTCCCTCCACGATCAGTCTGGAGGGGTCCTCACTGGCTTTCTGACCACCTCTGCTCCTCCAGAACAGAGGAAGCCTGTCTGAGCTGGACACAAGAGTTGGTTCTGCTGGTGTGGCCACTCAGATTGTGTGACAGCCGACTTGACACTGAGCAGGGCAAAGGGCACACAGTTGCAAGAGCCAGATGGTTGTTTCTGAATCCAATTCCCTCCTGCTGCCAACCTGCTCTGAAATACAATCCATCACTCCCCATGATAGATGTCTTTGAACTTGGGAGCTTGGCTCTTGAGAAGTGGAGGAGGGAAATTGAATACCAACCATCCCTGATCCCCCAGAGAGGTTCCCTTGTGACCCAAGTTGGCAACAGCTTGGAAAATGGTGTCGTAGCTCAAATTAGTGCTGAGCAGACACAGGGCACTGGTGTCCCAGATGCATGGCCCAGATAGCCTGGGACACACAGTCACCCATGTCTCCATCAGCATCTCCACTGCTAACTCCAGTTTTGGTTAGGAAATCAGAAATTCCTGAGGGCCTCCTGTATCTGGAAGCCCAGTACAGAGATAGGGGTAGGGTGGGGATGGAGGGGCAGTGGGGCAAAAACAAAAAGATCCTGAAAGTCCAGAATGGCTTAATGGAAACCACAAGTGGACCTCTCTTTACATTCTAGTCGTAAATATGTGCTCATATTGAAAATGTACATAAATTGAATTCTTATAGCACCATTTCGTCTTATTATTACAGTAATTTAATATATGCATGATTAGTTATGAACTTTTTTGTACCAAATAACAGAAACATTCAAGCTAGCCCAAGCAGAAAAGAAAACAAGCAAAATAAAACAGAATAAATGGTTTCTAAGAAAGAGTCCAGAGGGTCTTGTGGAATTCTAGCAGGGGGAATGGGATTGAGTCTACGAAAGTTCTGGAACAGAAGAGTCCTGTGGACTAACTCTGCTCATTCTGGCATTGGCTTTACTCTTTTCCCCCTTGGCACCACACGCCTAGCTTGGTCAGCCCTCCTTCCTCCACTAGAAAGAGGCTGGCTTCCCACCTAGCTCACTAGCCACCTGCAGAGAATCTGATTGGTCCAGTTAGTGTCAGGTGTCTGCTGCTCCAATCAGCTGTGCTCAGGGAGACAGGGCCAAGGAATAGAAAAAGGTTGTCTGGGTCTTATGCCTGTGGATCCACAGGACAGTTCCCAGAGAGAAGGGGTGGGGACTCATTAGCTAGACAGATGTAGCCAAAGCAGCTCATGACAATTTTTGCTGGTTGCCAAGGTTTATGAAAATGCCAGGAAAAAGAAAAATGAAGAAAATGCATTTAGTTTCCTTGGCCTGCCTGTGGTATCATTTTAGAAATTATTCACCTTTTCTGTGATTTTTTTCTTCAGTGGTCGATGGCGAATCTCCAGCTCCAACCCTTTAGTTTCACTTAACAGAGTTTCTACTGTAAAGCTGTTTCTTCAGTCAAATTTTATTGAGCACTTACTATGTACTAGGGGTCATTTGGATGGTAGTGTACTGAAGTGAACAAGGCAGACAAAGATCCTGTTCTCCTGGCACTTATAAACCAAGGAGAGGGATCATCAACGAGTAACGAAGCAGTGGAAGCAGAGATTCTTTCACGAAGTGACAGGTACTGTAGGAAAATGACCACAGTGATGGGAGAGAGGGGTTCTCGGAGTGGAGGGTGACCTCACAGGTCAGGGGAGGCCTTCTGAGGACGGACATGAGTGCTCCGCCCTTACTATCAAAAGTCAACTGCCCTGTGCAGGAAGGGCAGGGCATTGCAGGCTGGGGACAGCTGGGGTGCTGAGGGCATGAGGGGACCCATGCAACATTGCCTGGCAGCCGCACAGTGCGAGAGGCCCAGAGAGATCTGAGACCAGCCAGGAAGGTAGACAGGGACAGGTTCACACAGGGCTTGCCAGGGCAGTGCCAGAACCTGATTAAGCTTTTCAAAAGTTGTCCATCCTTTCCCCAAGCTGAGTCCTACCTAGGAAGCAGCAGGGGAAGTGTTACTAAAAATACCAATGCTGGAGCCCCCCACCCAGGCATTAGATATTAAATCAAAATATTTGAGAGTAGAGCCTAAAACACACTATCTTTATTTATTAATTTTATTTTTTTAAATCAACTTGTACATTTTGACAAGTTTGACAAATTCATACAAACACACAAAAAATCCATACACCTCCCAGAGTTGATATGTAATATATTTTTATCACCCCAGAAAGTTCCTTGATGCCTTTGTATTAATAGACTAATTGGTACCATTTACCTGAAGTTCTAGCACAGGCAAAACTAATCTGTAGTGACAGAAAATTTCTCAGGGGTTGCTTGAGGCCTTCTGCACTGATCCTACCCTCCGCTCCTGGGCCCAAGCAACCACTGGAAAGCTTTGGTCACTACAGATTCGTTTTGCCTGTGCTAGAGCTTCAGGTAAATGGTACGAATTAGCCCATACTCTCTCTGTCTGGCTTTTTCACTCATCATGGTGGTTTTGGGATTCTCCTAGGTTGTTGCTAGTGTTTCCATTTTTATTGTCAAATAGCATCCCATTATGTGGGATGCACATAAACAAATTGCAATTTGTTTACTTGTTGATGGATGCTTGCCTTGTTTCCACTTGGGACTCTTATGAATAAAGCTGCTATGAACATCCACATGGAAGTATGTGTGTGAACATGTGTTTTTATTTCTATTGGATAAATATTCGAGTGGAATTATTGGGTTGCATGGTGAGTGTACGTTTAACATTTTTAGAAACTGTTCAACTGTTTTCCCAAGTGGTTGTGCCATTTTACACTCCCACAGCAGTGTGGGACTTCCAGCTGCTCCACATTCTTGCCAACATTTGGCATTTTAAATTTTAGCCATTCTGGTATGTTTGCAGTGGTTACTTCATGAGTAATCTTGCGGTTTTCTTTTCCCCCCAGAAATAACTTTGTCTGGCTTTGGTATTGGGTATTGCCATTTTCATAAAACCAAGCCCTCCTCTTCTGTTTTCTAGAAGAGTGAATGTAGAGGTGGATCATTGGCATTATTTCTTCTTTAAATATTTGATAGAATGCACAAGGAGAGCTGTCTGGGTCTGACCTCACCTCTGCCATGAATCCCTGCCAACGAGTTCTTCCTCCAGCCTCTTCTCTTTCTTTGATCCAGCCATTCCCATGCCTTTTGCTGAGCGTCTCTCCTGTAAACAAGGCCTGGCCTGGGTGCCCAGCAGCCTAGTCTGGGGAGGGCTTGCTGCTCTGCTCCTCTCAGGGCCAGGGGGTACTGGGCTAGGCCATAGGAGCTGTGTTCACTGGTTGGCAGGTGGTTTTTGTTGATTTGTCATGTTCATCGTTACACGGATGGCTGGACACTGGGTCTTCTCCAAAGAGGTGAATTGATTGCAAAGCCCAGGAAGCATCAGGCTCTCCCACCTGCTGGGAATCTGTGGGGCTTGAGGACTACTCTGGGTGGGAGGGGCCAGGGTGCACTCTGAAAATGCGTCTGTGTAAGCATTGCTGGCAAAATGCCTGAAGAAATCTGGAAAGGAACCTGAATTGCTTGGCCTCTAGTATTTGTTGTGATTTATTTTCTCATTCTAATTAGATATCAATTTTCATAAAAAATTCATATTTGTGATCTTGTATACTTTTCTTTAAAGCGGATCCCCAAATTGTATAAGGTTTGTGCCTCACAAAACTGGATCCCCTCTCCAGATCTACTTTGTTTACCCTCAGTGAATGGAGAGCAAGCTTTGAATGGAAGCTCCTTTCTCTGCCTGCCTGACAGCACCTGTGCCCCACAGTCCTGGCTTCACACTGAGCTTAGCATATTTGTTTCTGTAGGTGGCAAGTGTCCAGTTTGCCTTAATAGAGATGTTTCTCCTGATCTTGCCTCCCTCTGCTGCCCACCGAACTAAAGAGGGGAGGAAAGGTGTATGGAACATGGCTCGCCCTTAGGAGCTGACCTGATAATGGTTAATGGCAAGGCTCTAGGTCTGGGCTATGGAAAGGAAGCCCTCTTCACTGCAGACCCTCATGGAGGGCTTAAAGTCCTCAGAAAAAGCTACCTGAAAGAGACAGAGTAGGGGCTGAGGCTGAAGGAGAGCAAAAGCTACACTGGAAGAGAGAGGCAACAGACACTGAGTTGAGAGGGAAAGGGGTCCTGAGAAGGTCCCAGCTAAGGAATGAGGCAGTGGGCCTGGAGGACCAGGAAAGAAGGTGTGTGTGTGCTAGGGAATGGTCTGGGAGAGGTGGTGACACTCGGGGACTTTTAAGAATGAATACAACTTGCTTTTCTTTCCTTCTGGCTAAGCCACTTTTCACATGGGTTTAACTTATAGTTTTAAAATCCACTCAATTATTGAAATAGCACAAAGAAGTCAACAGGGAAATGTAGGTCTCCTTCCTCTTTCTGTCTCTGTCTCCAGTTCCCACCCCAATAACAGCTGCTTTTCCCACCTGTCCCCACCTGTGCAGCATTCTGGAATGCCATATGCAAATGCAGGCACATCTGAGCTCCCTTACACATCTGGAATCACTGCTCTGTGCCTTCTTATCCCCCTTGGCATTTGCCTTGAAGAGAACTCCATCTTGGTGTGTCGACCTTGGCTCTTTTCTTTTTGCCCTTAGAGCTGCCTGAGCACAGACACCATAGAGGATGGTTTGCTTTGGTATAGAGCAAAGCTGGGCTCCAACCTGGTGCCACCATGGGCCACCTGAAGGACCTGGTTGCTTGATCTCTGAGCCTCAGTTTCCTCATCTGTAAAACAGAGAGGACAATTGCCCCGTTCTCATGGGCTACTATAAAGATTAGCTGAGAGACTGTGCCTATAGCTTAGGTACAGCACCAGGCACAGAGAACACCCCATAGCTTATAGTTGGTAGTATACTCAGCCAGAATGGAAGCAGGCCAAGAAGAGCTCTCCTGCTCTCCTCTCCCCACTGACCCCAAAGGCAGAAGCATCCCCCCACCCTTGTAAAAATCCTGAAGCTGGTCCTGCACCCTGGCTTCTCTGGGGAGTTTTCTGTCATCACCACCTACCAGTTCCCTCAGGATCTTTGTGGCTCCCAGGGAGGGAATGCCAATTAAATGTCATCCAGGCAGAAGGGCCACCTTTCTCTATTTATTTAGACTCTGCATTGGACTCTCTTCAAGCAAGAGGCTGGCTGGGGAGCTGGGAAGGCATTTTGGGCTCTGCCCAAGCGGGTTTCCCTCCCACCATTCAGCTGGCCGCACAGCCAACGGCTTTGTGCGGAAACAGCACCACGCTGGGGTCTCGTGTGGAGATGAAAATTAAGGGATAAATATACAGGTTTAATAATATTCTGTCATTTTGACAATCTCCGCTGCTTGCCTGTGATATTTTAATCCACTTTGCATGCTTTCGACATTAAGAGCTTCTGACGAAGTTTCACCAGGAAGATAATATCTTTATGTAATGGCCTTGTACTATGTCTGTGATTCTAAACACAAATTTATTTGCTTTTATCACTTTGGATTAAAGAGAAAGAAAATGAACCATTAGGAAAAAGACTTCTATTACCCCCCACACACCCCCTTTAATTTTTCCCTGGAAGTCACAGCTCTTTTCTCTTTCCACCCTGTGCTTGCAGGCACTGCTCCATAATCTGTTCCCACCCTGCCTTTGCAGTTAGTTATTTCAGCTCTGGCCTTCCTGTAGCCATGGAGGTGAATTAAATTAGTGCCAGCAGGAGGGGTGAATTAAATAAACTGTAAAATAATGCCAACTTTCTGCGTGTTCCTTTGCCATTCTTGTATCCCAGTTAAATTTTTAAATGAAGTTGATAGGGATTTGCAAATAGTTGTCTTTAAGTACTGATAAACAGAATTCAGACTGCTCAGATTGTTGTTCAACCGCGTTCACTCATGCATTCTTTCATGCATTCGCTCAGTGGGCACCCACCCTGTGGCAGGCACAGTGCCAGGCCGTGGGTCAAGGGTTGAGTGGGCATAGTCCCTGGTCAAGGCTAAGGTGGCATGATTCTCGGAGACAGCCACAGAATCTGCTGCAGAGGGAGAGTGGCTAAGATGAGGTCCAATGGGGAGGAAAAACACATCCCTAAAGGCTTTTTGGGTCTTGGTCAAGAGTTTGGATTTCATCCCCATTAAATAAGAAGCCACTAGGAATTTTAAGCAGGATGTGGCAGGGCAAGAGGGCTGCTGGGACACCAGCAGAGAGAAGGCAGCTGACGGTGAGTATAACGGGGCTAGGTGTGGACCAACAGCAGAGCGAAATGGCCAGCTTTGGGGTGTACACAGGAGCCTAACACCACAGGAAAGGAGGCTCAGTCTCCCTTCCCCTTCTCTTCCCCACTCCTTTCCTGCCTCTCTCCCACAAGAGAGAAATGGGTTGAGGTTTTGAAAGAGTCAGTTGCTTTGCCCTGATCCAGGCCTGCTTTTAAGGATGACCCTACCAGAGGCCCACCCAGCACTGCTCTCTGTAAGAGGTGGGGGAGACACCCCCACTCTGAGAACTTAATTTGCAGAGGAGCCCAAAGGAGGGGTGGGGGAAGGAGGCGGATGATGAAATAAAGCTGGCCTGTCTGCAGTCCTGATCCTGCTTAGGCACCCCCATCCACCCCCCAGTCAGAGAGATGAGGAGGGCACAGAGGGAAAGAACCTGCTTTGCTCAGGCTCTTCTGTAGCACCCTTCCTTTTGACACCAGAGGGTCATATAGCGGAGTTTCATCAATTCCAGGCTCAGGGACAGGATTGAGAACCACCCCCAATTCCCTGACCACTACTTTCCTGGGTACTCAGGTTAATGCTTGTTTCTACTACACTATCCCTGAACTTCATCTAACTTCACCTTCCTTCTCTGTAAAATGTGCCAACAATTCCTGCCCATCAGCCTGCCAGGTCTGTTGCAACTCATCTGAGACTGAGGAGGCTATATTCTTAGTGTGGCAGCTCAGCTCCAAGGCAGTGCTTTAAATGCAGGGATGGGCATTAACCCTGAGCTGACTTGTACTGGGGCTTGCAAACTCTGGCTGCAGTGTCCTGGCTGTAAATAAGAGAAGTGAGGTGCCAGGTTCTACGGCTAACTGGGAAGACAGGCCAGAGCAGAGGCACAGCAGGCCCCATCTGGCCAGAAACTCATTTTACCAAAGAAGCTGAGAACTTGAATGTTTATGGTAAGTCTGCAGATATTTAATGTTGACAATGAATTCAAATTCAAAGATCCTTTATGGACCAGACATAATCCATCTGCAGACTGAATTTGGTCTGTGGGTCTCCACTGTGTGATCACTGCCTGAAGCCACATTTCACTGGTCTCCAGGACAGAAATGTAGCATAATCAGTGTAATTCATTCCAGCTAAAAAAAAAAAAAAAAAAAAAAAAGAACCCTACCGAACAACATACCCTTTCCTCCTCCTGCGTGACCTGCGAGTAGAGGCACGGAAGGCTCTCACAGGAACTCAGAGAAAGCGACCCTGTCAATCTTTCTTTACAACACCCTGGACGCAGTGGATGGTTCAAGAATGTGACCCATTCTACCAGAACCAATGACATGTAATGAAACTTTTTCTAGGAGCCCTACAGGGGAAATTCACTTTGAATGGACTCTGATGGGAGTCGAGAGCATTAGTAACAATCTTGCAATTCCTAGAGGACAGTTTATCTGAAAATTATGTCTGCCTGACAGACGACCCTAGAGGAAAAAGCCAAATTTTGATAACATTGTTCTAGCCTCTGGATCCACCTATGCCTGAAGTCGTACCTCTGAACATTTCAATGACAAAAAGCCTTTATTTTTTTGGTTTAAGTTCCTTAGTTTGAACTGTTTCTTAGAACCAAAAGGAATTTGACATGTATAGAAGGACACATATCCATTCAAGAATAGCAAGAAGGTGGGCCCAGTTGGGGCTACAGACACTCGTCTAGGCACAAATAATAAACACAGAAGTACTGACAGAACTTCAACCAATGGTGAAGAATATGGCCAGCACTGGAGGCCAATACTTGGATGCCAGTCAGACTACCAGGAGGAATAATGAGCAGGGTGTTCACACCTTGGCTCTGCCACCGATTTGTGACTTCCAAAATATCACCCTCCCTCACCGCTGGACCTTGGTCTCCTAGTCTGAGGCTAGTAAGTCATCCTTGTTGAGGGCTCACTGTGTGCCAGGCACTCTGTTAAGTGTTCATTCATGTCACCTCTTTGGATCTTCCTGAAGAGCAGCAGGTACTGGGATTGTGCTTCACACACTCCTCCAAGGTTCTCCACAACAAAGGGAGAGAATTGAACTGACTGCAGGAACACACAGCTCTGAGACCTGAGGTGTTTGAGGCAGGAGGCCAGGGCAGTCTTGGAGGACAGCTGAAAGCAGGGGACACGCTGGTTTGAGGGAGGAGCTCTCGTGTCAGCTCTGAAGCTCCCAGAGCTTGCTGCACAGACCTGTTCATTAAAACTGTGCTCTGACAGCATTACACTTACGGGATCTTGTGTGCTCTTTTTGGGGGGAATTTTTGGAGCTGTCACTGGGTTAAGCTGAGAAGCAAAAAGGATTTGGGGAAAATCACACCATTAAATATTAATATTTTTTCTTTGTTTTAATTAGATTATTTCCCCTATAGGCAGGTAGAAGGACAGAGCCTTCAGAGGGCTGTTTGTTGTCTTCAAAAACATGTCTCACAGAACCAGCACAATAATTAAGAAGCACTACTTTTTCTTAGCAAAGGAAACTAATTATTTCAGCCTGGTGCTGATTGATCCATTTTCATGAGCAGTTTTAAAATGTTAGATGCATTTTGTGAACCATTTACGAACAGTCCCAGAAATGATGTGGTGGGCACCAGCTGTTCAGGGATGCTGCCCAAATGGAGACACGAAAGATCAGTTCCAGCTTCACCCATGAGCCTTTTGACCTCAACCAAAAGGAAGTTCCTGCAGAAAGGTGGCTGCAGAGAACTTAAGATGCTTCAGACTTAAGCCTTTCTCTTTTCCTGAACTGTGTCATCAAAATGTCCTCAGTGGGGCTAGGCCTTCCATCTGATATCCACGTGGGCAAAGTCTACCATCCTTCAATGCCCAGATAAGTGGCACCTTGGCCATAAAGCCTTCCATACCAAGGTGGAGTGCTGTTTCTCCTCTGGGCCCTCACAACTCTAGGCCAAGGAAGGCAATTGTATTTGGCACAAAGACTGACCTGGGGTCCACTACTACCCTTTGCTTGTTGAGTATCACATTGGGAAGGAAGCAGGGGAGACAGGGAGCATGGGGGCAGGGGAGAGAAGCAAGAAAGAAGGAATACGGTCTGTTATCTCCTGATATTTTATTTTATTTTTTTTTAATTTTTTTTCAACGTTTTTTATTTATTTTTGGGACAGAGAGAGACAGAGCATGAACGGGGGAGGGGCAGAGAGAGAGGGAGACACAGAATCGGAAACAGGCTCCAGGCTCCGAGCCATCAGCCCAGAGCCTGATGCGGGGCTCGAACTCACAGACCGCGAGATCGTGACCTGGCTGAAGTCGGATGCTTAACCGACTGCGCCACCCAGGCGCCCCTCTCCTGATATTTTAAAATCAGAGATATTTAGGCAGGGAAATATTTATTAAGCATAACCTCTCCTTTCCAGGGAGGTTAGGTCTAGGTGAGGGATGGTGTTATTTGTTGAGTGCAGTACTAGGTATGTCGCTGCAAATGAAGAAGATGAAGGAGCCCCAGATTTTCCTCACACAAGATAGGGGAATGTGGGGGCTTACTGGGGGTTTTAGGGGGGAAAGGAGATTCAAAGTGGAGAGAGAAGAGGCCCAGAGGATGCAAAGATGGGTGTGTGAAATGGAGACTCAGGCTGGCAGGTAGAGAGGGACTTGAGAAAGAAAGGACTAGTTTCAAACTTCATTTTATGAAATCATTTCCATTATGTGTAATGTAAATTCTCTGTCTTCCCACAAAATGTCCTGCTCCTGTCTGGTGAAGACTTGGGGTCTGTGGAGGTGGGGAGGGCTGTTTGAACAATTGACGCTGACTGAAGTGGGCCCAAGCAAGACACCACACAGAAGCCTGCTGCTCTCTGTTCCCAATGCTGTCTCCCCTCATTCAGCACCTTGGGGGCCCTGCAGTGCCCCCACATTCTAGTTGGGTACTTCTGCGCATTTGACTTACCCTCACCTACCTCATCTTTCTCATCTGCAAAGCAGGACTAAAGATAATTCCTCACCTTTGAGGTCGACACAAGGCTTAAACGTACTAATGTGTGAAGTGTTCAAACAGTGCGTGGCACAAAATAAAATGTTAGATGTTATTCTGTCATTCTCCTTCCTTTCTAACCTGAGGAAATGTTTTAGAGTAGACAGGGCATGTGAAATATGTATGGAAATCTTTAAAACTTTCCTACTAGGGTTGGACTCCCAGTAAAATTTGAATTTCAGATAACAAATAATTTGAAATTAAGATTTAACAGAACACCCTGCATTTTTAGCTGTTAAATTTTGCAACCCTAATTTCTACCCTATGACCCTAAGATTTCACTTCTGGGAATCTATTCAAAGTAAATAATCTTTGATAAGAAAAACTTTATGCAATTTTGAAAATATGTTGAAAAATTAGAAACAAACCATATGTTCAAAGGGAGGAAAATGGCTAAGGTAATTAGGAAAGATCTCCATGACTGAATATTATAGTGTCATAAAAATGATGTTTCTGAAGAATACACAATAACATGGAAGAATGCTCATGAAATAACGGTAAGAGGAAAAAAAAACTCAGGGAATACAACTATGTAAACAGAGTGTTTACAGTTCTAAAAATTATCCTTAAACAGAAAAATACTGACAGAAAAACTGGTGAGATGTAGTTGTAGAGGCTGGTGAAATTATGACTTTTTTTTTCTTTCTACTTATATACAGATCCCAAGTTTTCTGTAATGAGAAAAAACTCTTTAACTTATAAAAGCTGCTCTTCTTTATTCATGACTTGGGGAAAAGAAGAGAGTGCCTGGACTCCAGGAACCTTGAGTTCCCATGCTGGTATCTGCTGGTAGGGTGGCCCTGCAAGAGTTACTCCAAATCTCAGGGTCTCAGTATTGTCATCTGTGAAATGTGAGACATGGTACACAGGCCGGCACAGCCCCAAACTGCTCCAGGGTTCTCTTCTCCTTCCTCCATCCTCCTTCTCCTCCTCTGCCTCCTCCTCCCCTTCTCTTCTTCTCCTTCTCCCTCTCATCTCTTCTTTCTCCCTTCTCCCTTCCTTTTCTCTTTTCTCCCCTTAGACTTTCCCATTCTCTGACTTCCTCAATGTCACAACTCTTTTTTTTTTAAGTTTACTTATTTATTTTGAGAGAGATAGAGTGCGAGCAGGGAAGGGCCAGAGAGAGAGGGAAAGAGAATCCCAGGCAGGCTCTACACTGTCTGGGTGGAGCCCGATGCAGGACTCTATCCCATGAACCATGAGATCATGACCTGAGCTGAAACCAAGAGTCAAACGCTTAATTGACTGAGCCACCCAGGTGCCTCAGTGTCAGAACTCTTAATGTGCAAACATTAAGCAACAGCAAAATTCCACCCAGCCTACAAAACAAACAGAATTTATTCCTACTGAAGTAAATTACTGGAATTCAAAGGAAGTACAGCTTTAAGAATGGCATGATCAGAGTACTTCATTTTCCTGCAGTTCTCTCTGGGCTCTTCTCTGGCTTTGTCACTGGGAAAGCTTCCTTTCTTTCAGCCACAGTGGCTCCCATGATTCTGCACACCACACAGTCTTGATGGTGAGAGTGTTTCTGTCTCAACATTTCATAAGAGTCCTGAGATTTGTTCTGATCGAGTAAACCTAGTTTATATGTCACCTCTCTAATAATGGCCAGCACTGGTAAGTGAGATATCTGAATTTACTTAAGCCACTCAAGGTCCCAATTTGGAATTGTGAGTAGGGCCATGAGCTGAGATGGATACCTGAAGAGAAAGCTTGGTTTTGTTAGGAATTGGACAGGAGAAAAAAATTTTAGGATGGCATACACCAAATGCCCACCACATCAATCAGCAGGCATCTTGCAGGGTCAGCTGATTTCCCAGAACAATGGTAGGTCCTGGAATATTTTGAAAAGAGACCAGATTATTACCTTCTTCAGTGGCATCTTTGTTCACCTGCTGAAAGCAAATGTTGAAGCATAAAGTGGGGAATGGCACACTTTAGGCCATTTCTGAGTCTTGAATCACATTTGGGTTTATGTGTCTGGATTCTCTGGGCAGACAGAGACTACCATTGTCTGACTGGCTTTGTGTGGCTCTATCATGATGGACTCAATGGAGTATGAATGAATAGGGATAGGGGGACTCCTAAGAACACTTATCTTCCTTTCCACATATCTGAGCTGTCCTGCCCAGTTCTTGAAGCTGCACAATCAGACAAGGGTCATGTTCTCTCTCCCCCCCCCTCTCTTTTTTCTTTCATCTCTCTAATTTAAAAAATTCTTTTTTTAAAGAAAGTCCGTGTCTCCCTGATGAGACTTTGCCTAATGAAGTATTTTATAGTATTCTTTCCTTTAAAAAGAATAAGGATGAATCTTTATTAAATTAATTTTTGCTTTAATGCATTTCCTTCATATTTCATGCTGTGGACACAACTGTTTCTGCAAATGACTTTTTCCAAGATGCCTGATTTATTTTTAATTGCCTCTGTCCCTCAGTTTGATTCCAAGCTACACTTGTTATTTCTATTTGTTTAGTAGTTAAAGCCTGCAGATATAACAGGTAAAGTCTTCTACTTTTGGCAAAGCAAGGGGAAGACTCAAAAGGGTGAGAACCTATCCATCCTGAATAGGTGGTACAAAGTACAAGTGACTTTCCTGTGGCTTCTAGGGTTGAAATACAAAGGACATTCTCTTCCATTTGTAAAACATTCTATGCTATACAATGCCTGTTTACATGCCCTATTTCTGATGCTCCACATTTTGGTAAGGTATTCCCCTGCGTCATATAAAATTATTAAATCATGGGCTATTTCCATTTTTAAAGCTAAAAGAAATAGTGATTTACTAACTGGCAGGAACACCTCTAAACTATAAAGATAAACATCTGACCTTAAAGATAAACATCTTTCCACTATATTACTGTATTTCTCAAAGTCTAATTCCTAAATGCTTTTGTCTAAATGTTTTTGTCTTAAATATTTGTACTTTTAAAGGAAATATTTATACGGATGTAATCTGTATTCATTGTGGGGGAAAAAAGTAAACACAAAGCAGTGTCTGTGTGTGCAAACGCGCCTATGTGTACAGGTGTATACATTTTCATTCATCATCCTCTGGTCACTGGAGGTGACCAGTATCTGGAAGGACAGTGTCTGGAAGGACAGGAGTTATGCTGTGAGGCAAGCCCTACCCTGCTGGGGCCTCATCTACTTTCAGGACCTTCCACTCCCCTCCCACCTCCTGCACTGCCATCTAAGCCTCACTGATGCAAGGCAGTGCAGGGAGTCATTACTGCCTGTCCAAATTCATTCCCTCTTCTTCTTTTTTTTTAATGTTTATTTATTTTTGAGAGAGAGAGACAGAGACAGAGACAGAGGGTGAGTGGGGGAGGGGCAGACAGATAGGGAGATATAGAATCCGAAGCAGACTCCAGGCTCTGAGCTGTCAGCACAGAGCCAGACACGGCTCAAACTCACGAACTGTGAGATCATGACCTGAGCCAAAGTCTGATGCTTAACCGACTGAGCCACCCAGGCACCCCAATTCATTCCCTCTTCTTAACCCCAATTTTCCTCTGGGAAAGCACAGACTTACCATTAAACGCAGCAGTGAGTGGCATCATTGACTTGTAACTGAATCCAGGGAGTCACGTGGCCTACGCTTAGCCAATCAGAGTCAATGATACTGAAAGGATGTTTGTGGTGCATCTTGGGAAATAGAAGGTGTTTCTGCCAGCTGTGAAGCTGAAGGTAGCCATCTGGGCACCAAAACACGTCGCCTGGGAGGGAGCCCACCTAGAGAAAAGCAGAACTTGGAAGCTGAGGGCCAGGGACCACATCCTCATACAGTGCTTTTCTGTTACATGAAGAGTTCATTTTTTGCTAACTCCAGTTGGAGTCATTTTCTGACAGTAGCTCAAAGTTGGGAAATGAATGTCCATGTGCTTATCAGAGTAGAAATAGGACAGTTGAAGATAAAATTATTTTTAAGTGCCTTGGTTCGGTGCTTACTGGAAAGTTGGAGAGGATGAGACCATTACCCCAAAGTTTCTAGGGATGCTAGACAGTGTAAGATTTCTGCTACTGACTGAATTCAGTTAGAATTTTGAGTTTACTTCCTTTGTGTCCAGAGAACATACACTGTAAGATTGTGTTCTTTTGAAACTTATTGAAATTCATTTTATGACACAGTATATACTCTACTCGGTGAACATCTATTTGCACTTGAAAAGAATGTGTATTCTGCAGTTGTTTGGTGTAGTGTTCTATAAATGTCAAGTAGGTTTAAGTGGTTGATAATATTCTTCAGATATTCTATTTCCTTACTGTTTTTTTTGTTTGGTCTAATTGTTTTAGTAGTTCCTGAAAGAGGTGTGCAAGAATCTCATACTATGATTGTGACCTTGTACATTTCTGCTTTTAATTTTGTCATTTTTCATGCATATATTTTGAAGATCTGTTATTAGGCATATAGGTAGGTAAGTGTCATATCTCTTTGACTGTACTGAACTTTTTATAGTAATGGAAAGCCCCTTTTTGCCTCTAGTAATACCCTTTGTTTTGAAGTCTATTTTGGCTGATGTTATAACACTCCCTGGGTAGCTCTTTCTTCCATAAGCACATTTCTTTCTTATCTCTGCCTGCTGTTTTTGCCAGGCTATCCAAGTCTCCATCATGTATATGTAATTTCGCTGTCATCAAGGGTTTGCTTCCAAGATTTTGCCTCTTTAAATTTTCTAAGCCTGAACTCTGACCTCTAGCACCTGTATCTGACAAGGTTTCATTTTTCTATTGCCATTTTTATTGTAGCCATGGTTGCCAGATTGACAAACAACTTCACTTTAGATCACAAAGCCACCAATTCAAAATTCTTACCTCTTACAGATACAACTTTTTGAGAGTAAATGTTTCTCAAGTTCTGTCTTTTTTAGATGATTTCCCATACTATTAAATAATTGTTTTGTCTAAATTATTTTATCAAGTTTGTATTATTGTTATCTTGGGAGAATTCATGTAATTACATCAATCCTTTATCATTATTTAAAGTAGCTCCTGGACTTCTTTTTAAACCTCCTGAGGTTATTCTGACATCTACCCAGGTTTGAGAACAACAGACCAATAGACCACTTTGCCTTACTGAAACATTGGCCTTATTCTTACTCTATTCTTGCTCCACATGCTATATAATTAGGCTTAAAAATTTCCACATTCTGGGCCCTATAAAAAAGACTGAACATGAGTTCAAAATTCTGTAACAGTGGGGTTTGAATAAAATAATGTTGACAGCATTGGGAAAAAGATTTTTAGTATTTCTCTCAGTTGTAAAAGTCAGCTATATCTGGTCCTAAGCCAGATATCTAGGGCCCAGAGCTTGAAAGAATCTTCTAGAGCCAGGGAAAGTTAGCCTTGGGATACTAGCAGCCCAGTCAGATGCAGAGGGTCATTCTGGTCCCAAGTGAGAGGCCTAAGACATTGCTGTCCCTCAGAAACTGATGAAGAATGGACAGACATATCCTTGGTCCTCATTCTTCTTCACAAGACTACCTTTGATTACACCACAAACAATAAAATATCTAGGAATAAACTTAACCAAAAAGGTTAAAGACCTGTACTCTGAAAACTATAAAATATTGATGAAAGAAATTCAAGATGACACAAAGAAATGGAAAGACGGTCCTTGTTCATGGTTTGGAAGAACCAATATTGTTAAAATATCTATACTACTCAAAGCAATCTACAGATTTAATGTAATCCCTATCAAAATAACAGGAGCATTTTTCACACAATTAGAAAAAATAATCCTAAAATTTGTAAGGAACCACAAAAGACCCCGAATAGCCAAAGCAATCTTGAAAAGGAAAAACAAAACTGGAAGTATCACAATTCCAGATTTCAAGTTATATTACAAAGTATCAGTAATTAAAACAGTATGGTATTGGTATAAAAATAAACACATAGATAAATGGAACAGAAACGAAAACCCAGAAATTAACCCACAACTATATGGTCAATTAATCTTCAACAAAGGGGGAATAAATATACAATGGGAAAAAAAGTCTCTGCAACAAATGGTGTTGGGGAAACTGGACAGCCATATACAAAAGAATAAAACTGGACCACTTTCTTACATCATACACAAAAATAAATTCAAAATGGATTAAAGACCTAAATGTGAGACCTGAAGCCATACAAATCCTAGAAGAGAACACAGGCAGTAATATCTCTGATATCAGCTGTAGCAACATTTTTCTAAATATGTCCCCTGAGGCAAGGGAAATCAAAGAAAAAAAAAACTATTGGAACTATGTCAAAATAAAAAGGTTTCTGCTCAGCAAAGTAAACAATCAATAAAACTAAAAGGCAACTTTTTAGTGGCAGGAGATATTTGCAGATGACATATCCAATAAAGGGGTTAGTATCCAAAATAAAGAACTTACACAACTCAACACACACAAAAAACCCACATATGATCCAATTAAAAATGGGAAGAAGCCATGAATAGATATTTTTTCTAAAGTAGGCAACTAGATGGCCAACAGACACATGAAAAGATGTTCAGCATCACTCATCATCAGGGAAATGCAAATCAAAGCCACAATGAGATATCACCTCATACCTGTCAGAATGGCTAAACTCAAAAACACAGGAAATAAATGTTGGCAAGGATATGGAAAAAGGGGAATCCTTGTGCACTGTTGGTGGGAATGCAAACTGGTACAGCCACTCTGGAAAACAGTATAGAGGTTCCTCAAAAAGTTAAAAACAGAACTATCCTATCATCCAGGAATTGCACCACTGGGTATTTACCCCCCAAATATGAAAACACTAATTCAAAGGGATACATGCACCCCTATAATAGCAGTATTTTTATTATAGCCAAACTATGGAAGCAGCCCACATGTCCATCAGTAGATGAATGGATAAAGAAGTGGTATACATACAATGGAATATTATTCAGCTATAAAAAATGAAATCTTGCCATCTGTCAAAACATGAACAGAGCTAGAGAGTACACTACTGCTAAGTGAAAAAAATCAGTCAAGGAAAGATAAATACTGTATGATTATGCTCTTATGTGGAATTTAAGAAACAAAACAAATGAACAAAGGAAAAAAAGAGAGAGACTAACCAAGAAACAGACTCTTAACTATAGAGAACAAGCATGGTTGCCAGAGGGGAAGTGTGTGGGAGGATGAGGGAAATAGAGGATGAGGATTAAAGAGCACACTTATTAAAAACAAAGCAAACAAAAAACTATCTCTTGGATGAGGTTGTGCTGTCAGGGACCCACTCAGATGTAGGTGAGGTCATACATGTGCACTCTGTCTTAGCTCAGAACAGATACTGTGGCACCACTACCAAGAGTCTGGATAGCTACTCATTCCTTTCTTTACTCAGTCAACACTTCCTGAGTTTCAACTCCATGACAGAATCTAACAAGACTCTGGGGATGAGGGAGGGAATTGATTCATAGACACTATCCGTGAAGGTACCAATAACCCACTGTAGAGAAACACAATGTGTAGTGAATGCTTGTGAATTTTAATATAGAAACATATTTTGTTTAGTTTGAAAGGCAGTAATATGGAGAATAAAGCAGAGAACATTCTAGAAATAGGCTGTCTGGGTTTGCCTTTCAGCTTAGCCACTGACTGTGACCTTGGGAAAGTCATTTAACCTCTCTGTGCCTTGTTTCCTGGAGGGTAATAATAGTACCTACTTCAAGGATGTTATACAGGCTAAATGAAGTAATATATGTGTGGCTTTTAGTACCTTTTGAACTAGGTGATTGTAATATAAAGTGTTCTCTTATCTACTGGGAGGGTATAATATGTAAGCTATCCTTGCTTTCTAGGACACTGTTTTGTTTTGTTTTGTTTTGTTTTCCATTACTAATAATTCAGGTTCTAGGGATAATAAAACATCATGGTTTACTGTGAAAGGAAAAACAGAGAGTAGGATTTGAGGCAATAATAAAGGATAAAGTATCTTTCAGAAAATTAGGGAAGAAAAGTTCTCCTAAGATGAAAAAGGATGATAGATAATGACAGAAGAGGGAGGTTACTGCAGGGGTGAGGTGTGCAGGCTCCTAGACAAACTGTATGAGATTTCCCTTAATGGGAAATTCCAGGGGCTTCAACCTAGCAAAGATCTTCAAGAGACCCCACATGAGTGCTTGTGAAAGGCAAGGCAGCTAATTCCTGCAGAGACTACCCAGCTGGAGAACTTCCCAACCCTGTGCTCCAAGACCATACCAGATTTACTTTCTACTTTCTTTCGTTTTAAAATCAATATTTCACAGAAGTCAGTATTTTATATTGTCATTATCCAGCACCTGGCTCTTTGGCCACCCAGTAGGGATGACATACACACTGTCCTAGGATTCCATTTGGTCTCAGATCACAAAAAACTTCAGGACACTATAAGCCCAATAGAAGGATGTCCCCTGCCTACCCTTGGTAGGGTGGTTCTGAGTTTATACTTTAGGACCCCTGCCATTGGGACAGTTTCATTGACCTCTGCCCAGTGACATGGTGAGCCTTGCTCCCAGTTAGATTACTGAACTCCAGTGATGACACTCCCTTCAGGAAGAGCATCTCACAGTAACCTGGAGAGGTAGGTGTTGTTTCTGTGTTAGAGAATATAAGTGGAAGAACAGAGTTTCAAGGGCTCAGTCTCACTGCAAGTCAAGAGGTAAACCCAGGGAGTTTGGCTACTGGGCCTGTACATCTAACCCCTACACTTTCTGCCTGCACTGGAAGAACCCCGAATAGACTTTCCAAGTTCAACTCAGATTTTGTGTCTTATTTTATTTTTTAGTGTTGAGTAAAAACTGCAGCTACTACCCAGTGTGGGGTTAGTCACATGAATTTACATGCATTCCTAGGGAAACTGATTGGGCTACCCTGGACACTTTGTGGGAATGAAGGGACGAAATGAGCCAATCTAGTAGGATTGCCCTGGAGTTTCCTGATGGCTCCTAGGGAAGCTGCCATACCTATTTGAGAGTGTTGGCTCATAGAATGCACAGTCTGACTTGAGCCTTAATATCATAGGTGTGGAAATGAAGCTAGTGGTTGGGATGTGGCCTGTTGGCAAGCTATTGGTAGATCCAGGTCTACAACATAAGCCTCTCTGCAAGCATGCATATATCCATGCATGCATTTGTCTACTTCTACATTCATCCATTCAATAGATACTTGTTGAATACCAGGCACTGTCTTAGAAGCCAGGGATTCAGTGGTAGACAAGACAGATGTAGTCAATGTTTGGGAGGAGGAGGTTTTTGATCTGCTCTTTTCCCAACCAACCCAAAGCTGTGTCCACAGTATCCTTTGCCTTACATTGATTCTATAAATGTTATTTCTTATAAATAGTATGAAAGCCTGTGCTTTCCCCCACTTCTGGTGTTATGAGAGCTGTGTAATGGCAGAGAAGGCCCGGGCCTAGTGTCAGGCTCACCTAGGTTCAAATCCTGGCTTTACCACTGACCAGTCATGTAGCCTTCAGCCAATCATTCAACTACTCTTTGACCTGATTTTTCACCTCTGAAGCAAAGATGACAGTACCTGCCTTGTAATGTTGTCATGAGGATCAGAAACACTCAACTCATGTAGATGATTAGCCCTGATGCATCTATAATGAGAAAGCAACACAGGTATGAACTTTTCCCTTGGAATGCAACTCCCCAAGGGTAGGGGTGCACAGTGCCTGGCACCCAGTAGGTACCCCATACATGGAAGCTCTTTTCCATCACACTGGACAGACTCTGGTAGCACTTACTCAAAGAGACCTGATTTGGTTACGTTTTCTCTGGCTAAGCATGAACGGCTTTTGCCATTATGGCAGTTGTGTCCTTGCCTCTGGTGTTGTTCACATGGGGTCTCCCTTCTGCTCTGCCTTACTTTTCAGGCATCACATCAGCTTCATTTAGTCTTCTTTCCTCAGGTGGGCAGCTGGGGGACCCTTTGGCAGGGGTCCCCAAAAATACTTTTTACTCTGAGACTCAGCACTTATGTGTGCACACATACATAACACTAAAACAAAAGTTCATGAAATGATATCCTTATAATGGTGATCCATTCATATTTTCTTTACTATTCTATTGTTTTATTTTTTTTAATGCTGATTAAAAGACACAGAACTGAACTTATGACCTAATAGTGGATCCTCATTTAAAGTTTGGAAAACACTGCCTTAGTAGTTGGTATGCTTGTTGGCCCACTCTTGCCCTCTCCTCTCCCTCTTCTTCCATTTATGTTTACCTCTGTTCTCCTAGCTTTGATCTCAGCTGCTCTACTCAACCTCCAGAGCGAAGGCATGAGTGACTGACCAGTGACACATCTCAACGAAGGCAGCAGTAACCACATAACATAAGGGTGGAAAGCTGAAACCCAGAAGGCCAGACAAAACAAAGTTAAGTCCACAGGTCTCTTGTGGGTTGTGGTGTAGCAGCCAAGAATGAGGTCAGAGGGCAAGAAGTCACAAAGACTGCTGGCCAGAGCAGAGCAACAGGACCTGGGGGAGCAGCACAGGGAGCTGGCTTGGCCACAGCTGTGAGGCCAAGGTAGGAGTCTGGAAGCTCTATAAATGTATGAAAATGAAGCATACACTAGAAATCAGTGTCACTGTTGTAGACCCTCTCCTGTTGGATTCTGGGCTTCTTAGACAAAGAGGGTATTCATCGCTGTGGGCCCAGGATCCGGGTCACAATGTGGAACAAACAGGGGCTCAGAGATGATGTTAAAATAATAAATAATAGTAAGCCAGAATCTCTACCTCTGAAGCTTCTTCCCACTGATCATTCATTCACTCATATTCCAACTTTAGGTCAGGCCCAGCATTGAGCTTAGGGAGTCAGAGAAGTGTCAGACTGTTCTGGGCCTGAGGACCTCACATTCTGAGGATGTGATGAGGGACTGACAGGCATACAGGCAGTTTCAGTGCCCACAGTGCACAGAGAGCTACAGTATCCCTTAAGTGACTTCCCTCATTTGTTGTTTTCACCTCCACTCATTCATTAGACAAGCATCTACCTGTTACATGCCAGCCTTAAGGTTCAACAGGGAACAAGACAAATGGAATCTATGTTTGGAAAGCTTACCTTCTGGTGGGGGGCAGACAACAACAAGGAGCTACACACAGTTGGGCATCTGTGATATAGTGAGTAGGGTACTCTAAGCACTGCTGATCTTGTTGCCTTCTCCCTTACTGAGTGCCCTTAGACCACATTATCTCTGGTGTGTTATTAGGTTAATGTCTTATTCCAGGCCCTCATCTCCACCTTGTTACTTGACCTCACTCCATTTTCACTGACCATCTGCCAAAGGCCCTTTCTCAACACCTTCCACACCCTGGGGGATCAGATACAGATTTGGCTGCCTAGCCCAGGCTAGGGATATCATGAACAAATTGAAGTTTGGTGTCATCTATGGCTTTTCAAATTGTAAAGGCTGTGAATTTCCCATTTATATTAAATATGAAGTTATTCAAAGATGAAAGAGGAAGAGCCGACATAAACTACAAGGAACCCAGTTACTGATTTCAGGTATTGACTCTGACAAGTTGTGCCCATTCATGGAGGTCATTGCCTGTGGGCATGGATAGCCAAGCTGCTCTTGAGAGTATAAGGGGAAGGGAGAGGGAACTCCCTGGGAAGCTCCCATTTTCTTTGTTCACTCATCCATTGACAGATACCTAGATTGTTTCTGTATCTTGACAATAAACATAGGAGTTCAGATATCTCTAAGTTTGCTGATTTTGCTTCCTTCAGATATGTTCCCAGAAGTGAGATTGCTGGGTCATATGGTAGTTCTATTTTTATAACTTGGGGAACCTCCAAGCTGTATTTTATAATGGATGTACCAATTTATTTTCCCACCAATAATGTACAAAAGTTCTTTTCTCTGCACATCCTTGCTGACATTTGTTATCTCTTATCTCTTTGATAATAGATATCCTAATGGATATGAGGTGATATTTCATTGTGGTTTTGATTTGTATTTCTCTGATGATTAGATGTTGAGCACTTTTTCATGGACCTGTTGGCCATTTGGATATCTTCCTCAAAAAAATATCTATTTAGATCCTCTGCCCATTTTTTAATTGGATTATTTGTTTGTTGTTTGCTATTGAGCTATGTGAATCCCATATATATTTTGGGATAGCTTATTAGTTCTTATGGTTTGCAAATATCTTCTCCCATTCGGTCAGTTACTTTTTCATTTTGTTGATTGTTTCTTTTGTGTGCAGAAGGCTTTTAGTTTGATATAATCTTACTTATCTATTTTTGCTTTTGCTTTTTTTGTCTTTGCTCTGCATGTCATATCCAAAAAACTGTTGTCAAGATCCCTGTTAAGGAGCTTTTTCCTATGTTTTCTTCTAGGACTTTAATGGTTTCAGATATTGTGTTTAAATCCTCAATCCATTTTGTGTTAAATTTTGTGAGTGGTGTAAGATAAGGGTCTAATTTTATTCTTGTGTATGTGAATATACAGTTTTCTCGAAACCATTTCTTGAAGAGACTATCCTTTCGCTATTGAGTATTCATGGCCTTTTTTGTCAGATGTTAGTTGGCTGTATGTGTGGGTTTATTTTTGGGCACTGGATTCTATTCCATTAGTTTATATGTCAATTTTTATGCCAGTATCATACTATAGCTTTGTAATATAGTTTGAAATCAGGAAGTATAATGTTTTCAGGTTTGCTTTTTACTGAGGATTTCTTTGGCTATTAAGTATCTTCTGTGCTTCCATACAGAATTTTCTATATCTGTGAAAAATGCCATTGGAATTTTGATAGAGATTACATTGAATCTATAGATTACTTTGGGTAATACAGAAATATTAATATTGTTAATATTTCTGATCCACGAACACTGGATATCTTTCCATTTATTTGTGTCTTCTTCAATTTCTTTCATCAAAATCATGTATTTTTCAGTGTAAAGAACTTTCACTTCCTTGGTTAGATTTATACCTGAGTATTTTCTTTTTTTATGCTATTGTTAATTAAATTATTGTCTTTATTTTATTATTTTTTCAGATAGTTCATTGCTAGCGTATAGAAACATGACTGATTTTTGTATGTTGATTTGGTATCCTACAACTTTACCCAATTTGTTGATTAGTTCTAACAATTTTTTGGTGAAATCTTTATATAAGATCTTAACTACAAACATGCAATTTTACTCATTTCTTTACAGTTTGGATGATTTTTAATTTCTTTTCTTGCATAATTGCTCTGGCTAGGACTTCCAGGACTGTGCTGAACTGGAGTAATGAGTGAGGCTTCCTTGTCTCATTCCTGATCTTGGAAAAGTGTTTCCACAATTAGGGAGGATGTTACATATGTACTTGTCATATATGGCCTTTATTAGGTTGTGGTATATTCCTTTTATATACCTTCTTTTTTTTAACATTTATTTATTTTTGAGACAGAGAGAGACAGAGCATGAATGGGGGAGGGTCAGAGAGAGAGGGAGACACAGAATCCAAAACAGGCTCCAGGCTCTGAGCCATCAGCACAGAGCCTGACGCGGGGCTTGAACTCACGAACCGTGAGATCATGACCTGAGCTGAAGTCGGATGCTTAACCGACTGAGCCACCCAAGCACCCTGCTTTTATTTACCTTCTAATAATAATTTTTGAGAGTTTTTATCATGAAAGGATCTTGAATTTTGTCAAATGCCTTTTGTTCATTTATTGGGATGATCATATGAATTTTTATCTTTTAGTATATTAATAAGGTATATTACATTTATTGGTTTCCACATATTCAACTATCCTTGCATCTCAGGGATAGATTCCATGGTGTATGATACTTTTAATGTGCTGTTGAATTCAGTTTGCTGGTATTTCTTGAAAAATTTTTTATCTATATTTATCAGGAGTATTGGTCTGTAGTTTTCTTTTCTTGTAGCGTTCTTACCTGGCTTTGGTATAGGGTAATGTTGGCCTTATAAAATGAGTTTGAGAGTGTTTCTTTCTCTTCAATGTTTTTTGAAGAGTTTGAGAAGGATAGACATTAGTTATTCTTTAAATGTTTGGTACAATTCTCCAGTGAAATCTTGTCCTGGGCTTTCTGTGTTGGGAAGCTTTTGATTACTGATTCAATCTCTTTACTCATTGTTGGTCAGTTCAGATTTTCTATTTCTTCATGATTCAGACTTAGTAAGTTGTATGTTTCTAAGAATTTGTCCATTTTCCATAGGTTATCCTCAAGGGAGTTTTTAAAAAGATGGCAGTTAGAGCATGTTTGTATAGGGGTATTATGGCCAAAGGTAGAGGGAGAATCTGATGATGTAGGCAAGTGGAGGTAAAAGGGAATAGGACCCTTTGAAGGCACAGGGATACATCAACTTTATTAACAGGAGAGAAGGCAGAGTATGAGTACAGATAAAGGATGTTTTTGGATTTGGTGTTGGGAAGATGAAGGGGTCTCCATTGTGTGTTACCATATTGGGTCTCTTTTGTCACTGTTTCACATCCTTGCAGCCCACCTTTTGTTGCAGCTCTGATACAGAAGTTTCATATTGGCTCTGGCCAGCATTGTGTGGATGCATTCTGACAGCATGTCACCTAGCTATATCTCTTGTTTCTGCCCCAGGATCTCTCTAGCTCTGAGATGTTAGACACTCCGGAATATGCTTGACAATTATGCATATTAAGCCCAGAAGCTCTGAGAAGTTAATGCTTGTAGGACCACACCTGGCCTATGGGGGATGGAAGCCAATGAGTAACTGTTTTGCTCTTTTATCTTCTACATTGACAGTTTTGAGGCACACTTGAAAAGGTTTCTTATCCCCACAACAGACCAACTCAATAATGTATCCTTGTACTGACTTTTTTTCCTTCCATGTTTCACTTCCTTCTCCCTATTTCCAGCTCCTTTGGGATCATATTCCCAAATCAAGTACCTGCACATGAATCTCTGTTTAGACTCTGCTCTTGGGGAAATTTAGGTTGACAATGCCCTGCCTGACTATTCAGTCCCCTGCTCACTATTCTGTTCTTTTCTTGTGCTAGTTCCTGAAAGCCCATCACCCTGGCTTTCTAACAGAGCTAACTTTATGACCACTTCAAGGCCTTTGAATATATCTTGAATATCTACCCCAGCTCTTCCTGTGCCACCTCATCTGGTCTCAGCTTACATGCCATCACAGAGAAACCCTCACTGATCATTCAGTGAAAGCAGACCTCACTCCCACCACCAGGCCTTCCACATCTCATTTCCCTGTTTAATTTCCAGTAGCACCTACCATGCTCTAAATGCCCCTTTTCCTTATTGTTTACTTGTGCATTATCTGGGTGATTGGATTACTCATTGGAGGTCTGCCTCCCTGGACTTCACTGTGCTTAGATTCACTTTCTGGCTCCATGGAGGTACAGATGAGGCTCTGCTTTCTCATAAAATATCCCAGTTGCATGTGCCATGGAGTTTCAAATAGATCTGGTATAAGGTGATCTATGCATTCAACCTCTGTTTCTAGAGGACAGCAGGAACTGGTAGGGATTATAGATAAGCCCTAGCATGCAGGCCCTGTGCAAGCAGGAAGGGCCTCCACATAACTTCTTGTTATTGCCAGCCTGGAATGTGGCTATGCTGTTTGACTTTATGATTTCTCAAGATAAACCAGATATCTGGGGTGTGTGTGTGTGTGTGTGTGTGTGTGTGTGTGTGTGAAACCTCCAAATTTTTAAATATTGGCCAACAGTTCCATTTTTCAACATCTTCTGGACCAAAGAAACCCAGAACCCATGCTCCGCTCCAGATGTGTCAGCTTTGGGCTGGATTTGTCCTGCCTTGCTTACCTGGATCATTCTACACTAACTCACAGTCAAGGCAATGAGAGTTGGTATTTCAAGCTCTGGACAGTAATTTGCCATAGTCAGAAACAAAGACCTGCTAACAGAGACCCACCTGATACTGGCAGAACTCAAGAGGAGAAGAGTAACTGCTGGGATGTAGAAGGGAGGGAAATTGGACTGATTAACTTTCTACTGTTTATAAACATATAAATCCCAGGTGCCAAAGAAGTAGAATATGTGACCTTTAGATAAGGTACCATAAACCTGTCTTGGATAATTAACCTTTTTAAGAGCAAGCATGTTCAACACTTAATATCTGAAAAGGTGTAACATAGCAAGAATGAGCTATAAATAAAAGAGATGGAAAGCACAGTTGAGTTTCATTGTGGTGGGCTGCAGCTAATTAATTCATAATGCCACTGAATTGATACTACATTATTTGTGTTCATGCAAATTACCTCTTAACTCACGTTTACAGATGAACATGTTGAACAAGTTGAAATTTCAAAAAAGCAAAGATTAATAGAAGACAAACTAATAATGGTTATGGTTGGTTATTCATGCTGCTATAGATAAGATCATGATGTCAACATTTCCATTTGAAACTCTTATTTTCCACAATTTATAACTTGGTCATAAAAATAAATTCACTGTGTCCTAAGTTAGTGTTATGGTATCAGCTGGGAAAGGATTACTTTTTCTTCTCCATTTTTAAAAATAGCTTTACTATTTTAACAGCTTAAGTTAACAACTTAAGTTAACAACTTAAGATTTCCCCACATACAGAAAATGGCTTGAGTGCCTGGGTGAACCAGGCCATTGCCAGAGATGGTAGCTATCTGACCTGACTGCTCTAGGAGTCCGCCTGGGGGTGACTCTCAGTCTGTCTCAGGGCTGGGTGTTTCTTCTCACCAACCACACACCTGCTATTGTTTCTACCTGTCCAGAGACCCTTTCCTCTCGGAGGTACCCTCTTCTGCCTTCCCTTTCCTTCCCTAAGCCTTGGTAGATATGTATTCATTTGCCTATTCATTCACCAAAGTGCATTCACTGAACATATACAGTGTGACCAGCCAGGTGTTGTGGGTCACAGTGGTGAGCAGAGAAAATATGGGAAAATTAAGAAACCACCAGAGTTCCTTACATTAAAATGTAGTATTGTTTAACAGCTTAGAGTCCAGAATTGTGATGCTCCAGCTTTGGTTTTCTTTTTCAACATCACTTTGGCTATTTGAGGTCTTTTCTGGTTTCATACCATTTTAGGCTTGTTTGTTCTACTTATGTGAAGAATGCTGTGTTATTTTGATAGGTATTGCATTGAAAGTGTAGATTAGTCTGGGTAGTATAGACATTTTAACAATATTTGTTCTTCCAATCCATCAACATAGAATGGTTAAGCTGTATTATGAAGCTCTAATCATCAAGACAGTATAGTATTGGCACAAAAACAGACACATAGATCAGGAATAGAATAGAGAAGCCAGAATTGGACCTGCAAATGTATGGCCAACTGATCTTTGACAAAGCAGGAAACAGTATCCAATGGAAAAAAAATAGTCTTTTCAGCAAATGATTCTGGGAAAACTGGACAGTGACGTGCAGAAGACTGAAACTGGACCACTTTATTACACAATACACAAAAATAAATTCAAAATGGATGAAAGACCTAAATATGAGATAGGAAACCATCAAAATCCTACAGAAGAAAACAGGCAACAACCTCTTTGACCTAGGCCACAACAATTTCTTACTAGACATGTCTCCAGAGGCAAGGGAAATAAAAGCAAACATGAACTATTGGGACCTCATCAAGATAAAAAGCTTCTGCACAGTGAAGGAAACAATCAACAAAACTAAAAGGCAGCCAACAGAATGAGAGAAGATGTTTGCAAAGTACATATCAAATAAAGGGTTAGTATCTAAAATCTATAAAGAAACTATCAAACTTAACACCCCCAAAACAATCTAGTGATGAAATGGTCAGAAGGCATGAATAGACACTTTTCCAAAGAAGACATTCAGATGGCCAAGAGACATATGAAGAGATGCTCAACATTACTCATCATCAGGGAAATACAGATCAAAACCACAATGAGATACCACCTCACATCTATCAGAATGGCTAAAATTAACAACTCAGGAAACAACAGATGTTGGTGAGGATGCAGAGAAAGGGAACTCTTGCACTGTTGGTGGGAATGCAAACTGGTGCAGCCTGTCTGGAAAACAGTATGGAGATTCCTTAAAAATTTAAAAATAGAACTACCCTATGACCCAGAAATTGCACTGCTAGGTATTTATCCAAAGTATACAAAAATGCTGATTTGAAGGGGCACATGCACCCCAATGTTTATAGCAGCACTATCAACAATAGCCAAAGTACAGAGAGAGTGCAAATGTTCATCAATTAACTGATGAAGGGATAAAGAAGACATGGTGTGTGTGTGTGTGTGTGTGTGTGTGTGTGTGTGTGTGTGTATATATATATATATATATAATGTATACATATTACAATGGAATACTACTCAGTGATCAAAAAGAATGAAATCTTGCCATTTGCAGCAATGTGGATGCAGTTAGAGTGTATTATGCTAAGTGAAATTAGTCAGTCAGAGAAAGACAAATATCATATGATTTCACTCATATGTGGAATTTAAGAAACACAACAGCTGAACATAAGGGAAAGAAAGGAAAAATAAGATAAAAACAGAGAGGGGGGCAAACCATAAGAGACTCAAATACAGAGAACAAACTGAGGGTTGCTAGAGGGGAGACAGGTGGAGGGATGGGCTAAATGGGTGATGGGCATTAAGGAGGGCACTCGCTGGGATGAGCACTGGGTATCGTATATAAGTGATGAATCACTGGTTCTACTTCTGAAACCAATACTACATTATATGTTAACTAATTTAAATAAATAAATTTTTTTAAATGTAGTATTGTTTTATGTTAGATTTCATGGTAGAGTCCATGTTTTGGTTCCTCAGAGGTCCTAATCTGGTGGCAGGAGATACCCTTAGCTATCTACAGTAGTAAATAAAACAGACTATAAATGATTAGCCAAAGAAATAAGCCTCATCATTTCAGGTGGTGTTGAGTACAACAAAGAAATGAAAAAGATGCCTGATTGAGAGTGACGGGTGTTGTGAGTGAGACCAGTTTAAACTGGGTATTAATTGCAGGCTTCATGGGGAAGTGGCATTTAACTTGAGAATATGGCAAAAGGGCTCAAGCTGTTTGAAGACCAGGGGAGTGGCATGTCTAGGCAGAGGGACAGCTGGTGCAAAGGCCCTGTAGCTGAAGTGAGTTTGGCATGTCAGATGACAGCAAGGTGCCCAGGAAAACTGGAACACTCAGAGCAGGTGAGGCAGTGGTCTCAAAGGGGCAGGGCCTCGGGGCGCCTGGGTGGCGCAGTCGGTTAAGCGTCCGACTTCAGCCAGGTCACGATCTCGCGGTCCGTGGGTTTGAGCCCCGCGTCAGGCTCTGGGCTGATGGCTCAGAGCCTGGAGCCTGTTTCTGATTCTGTGTCTCCCTCTCTCTCTGCCCCTCCCCCGTTCATGCTCCGTCTCTCTCTGTCCCAAAAATAAATAAACGTTGAAAAAAAAAAAAAAAAAAGGGGCAGGGCCTCGAAGGGCAAGTGAAGGAGGCTGGCTGGAATTTTAGGTCCCCTCCCTTGGAAGCCTAGGCCCTTATCCATAGGATTCCTTCCTGTCTGGTCTTCTTCATTCAGTTGAAATAGATTTGCTTTTTACCACTTTTCTTAATTTATATTTTAATTGTAAAAAATAGTAATATAAATTCAATGTAAAAAAAGTCAGATAATATAGAAAAGATGATACTATTTGAAGTTCATCTCACTAGAACTTTATTGTTTGCAAAATAGGTATTTACAGATACACGCAAATACATTTAACAAAAACATGATCACATACATCTGATTTATAAGCTGCTTTTTTCACTTAACACATTGAATGTCATTTACCATCATTAACATAGACCTACAATGTAACTTGAAGTGATGCAAAGCCATTTTATGAGCATGCCCTGATTTACCCAATTCTGCAGTGAACATCTGTGCACATTCATCTTCAAGCACTTGTCTCATGGTTTATTTTGGACACATACCTATAACTGGTGTGGATGGGTCAGTCTTTGGGTTGTGCATGCAATTGCAGAGCCCTGTTCCTAGAAGATGTGAGGGTACTTGGTCAGGCCTCCCAGAAGAGCAAGAGAGCTTTCCTCACTCCCCTGGTGGGCAGAGCCCCAGGCCATATCTGCTGTCTCCAGCTCCATCTGTCTTGACCAAAGGTCAGAGCTCGTGTGGCCCCTGTCTTTAGTTGTCACCAGCAAGACAGGCTGGGTTCTTTTATGATCTAGATTTTCTTTCCACAGAAGTGCTGGGAAGTCATTAGTGTCTGGCAGGGTATTTGGCCTCACCATGAGACAAAGTTACAGGGAAAGGAGGTGGTGAGCCTCAGCTGGGGACGGGGTAGACAGAGGGAAGGTGAGACTTGACCTTCAGAACTTTCAGATGTTCACATCCTGTTCCTGGGAAGAGGTCTACCAAGTGTTCCCATCTCTTCCAGGCCAAGCCAGGGGGACACCTCTCACTGCAGGAGCTGATGGGGGAACCAGTGACTCCTTCCACAGAGGCATCTGCCCAGTGCTTGGCTGCCACCCATGTTTGCTCCATCCTGATTAGCGGCATTGTCCTCAGGCCTGCCTTCTCTCATGCACCCACCTGATCTTTCTTGCCTTCCTTTCCTTCCCTGCCCCACCTACCCCAAGCACCTCAGGGTTCCTTCCTCCCCCAAGTATCAGGCTCTGTCTCCAGTCAGGGTAATCACTGCCTGTACTTCTCTATCTCTGGAGCACAAGAGCCCACATAAGCATTTGCTAACTTTGCTTCAACCAGCACATATCTCTTGGGCTCCATCTGTGTGTATAACATGCCATTATAGGTTGAATAGAAGGAATTCAGTCATTCTGCTGCAGCTGTGGACAGAGCAATACTTCAGTGGGGGAAACTCTAGTACAAGACTCAATCCCCACCCTAAGGAGTCTATTTAGTGGAGACAGAATATAGGGTGGTGCCTTGGAACCTAATGAGAGTATCAACAATACATCCTACAGCAGTTCAGAAGAGGGAGATTGGTGAGAATCATAGTGCTAAAATACTAATCAGCATACAATCTGCACTGCTGACTGCCTATTGAGCCCTTGCCCTCCCTTCCTGTGATATACACTCTCTTATAATCTCCATTTTATCATGAGAAAGCTGGGACCAGGAGATATGGAATGAGAAGCAGAGGCTGGGCATTGACCCAGGTCTGCCTAAGCCTTCCAGGGCTTCCCCAGACATAGAGCTTGCACTGGACCTAGACCCAGAGGAGATGTGTGAGAGGACACTGGTGCTGCAGGTGAGCACCCACAAAGGCCAAGCCAGGGGATTGGAGTAACTCAGGCCTTTGTGCAGAGCCACCAGGTCCATGGTTCTAGCCTTTCATCTTTCATTTTCCCCATCCCTTCCAGCTCTACATTAACAGGACAAATCATCAGTTATTTGGATTCAAATTTGACAAATCAAATTGCAAAGAATTAAATAAGTTGTAAATCAATACCATCCAAATGGTCAATTAATCATTCCATGTAATTAAAACTACCAATTCTTAATACCTTTCAATTATATTTTACTGCACAATTTCTAATTCAGAGCTTGTAGGCAATTGTATTGATTGTAGGTATACTTGGTAATCAAATAATTTATTAATCAGCACACTTAGTTATGGGAGATCCAGTTTAATTACCATCACCTAGACACAGAAGGCAGGTTTAATTCTACTTGGGCTTTTCTTAAGATGTTGGAGGTTTACCATTTCATTTTGCTGTGTGTGTCACACAAAATCCCTTATTTTGTGAAAAAGAGTTATAAGAAAAATAGGCAAGGGTACTTACAAAACAGGTAAATGGACAAACTCAAGTGGTTCTTCAAAATTATGTTTTAACTTTAATCTTTTTCATGGAGGTTTTACAACTTAATTTATTCCTGGTATGCTTGGGAAACTGCTCTCAAGATTTAGGGATGAAAGGGCTTTTGGACATACAAATGGGTACTGCCTTCATGATTACCTTGAAATAAAAATTAAATACCAAGCACTTCACACTTCCTATGTCCATCAATTCTGAAATAAGTGCAAGTAAAATTTCTTATTTAACATGTGAATTTATTATTCCAGTGGCAATGCTGAATAACTGGTGGTTTGATTTAACTTCCTCAATGTTTTCTGAGCATCATTGTAAAAGGGAAATAATGACCTTGTAATTGTGTCTGCAGATCCTGCAGGAGCTCTGGGTGGGCCTGAGCCTCCTTCCTGCTTCACATTCAAGGTCTCAGGAATGTCTTGGAGTCTCAGGGCCCAAGATGAAGGGGCTTCTCCTGGGCCTTTTTCTGCAAACATAGGGCCCAGGCAGTAGTCTGAATCTCAGCTTCTCCTGAGTAATGGGCAAAGTTTCCACAGAGGTTTTGAGTTGAGTCCAAGCTGAGTGGGTCCAGAACTTCATGCTTGGAAACAAGATGATAGAAGGTACAGAATTCTGATACCCTGGGGCAGAGGGAGGAGACACTATGGAGGAGGGAGACACTCTACATTAATACCTCCTTTGTCCTCTACAGGCTGCCCAAGGTTTTTCAGCTTATCTGTTCACTTATGCCCCACTACTCTTCCCTCCAGAAAATGTGTTAATTCTCCCTGAAAAGAGTTTATCCTGAAACCATCTCTCCCAAGGTTCTTCCCACTCTGCAGGGAGTGGGAAGAAAGCCTTAATATGACACATGACACACGACACGTGGAAGACACAGTGGACCATGTGCCAAATGCTCCCATGTGAGAACACATTTTCACATGGGAGTTCATGTGAAAACTTTCATATTGAGTTCTTGTGGAGTCATTGTGGAGTCATTGTGGAGCTCAAGGCGAGCTGGTGAGAAATGAGACAGCACCATCCCATGCTGCTGCATGCTGTGTGCATGGCTCTTCATGATGGGATGTTGTAGTAGGCAGAACTCTAAGATGACCCCAAGATTCACACCCCCTATATGCTCTGTTCACCTTGATGGTGGGCGGGTCTGACCTAATCAGGTGAGCCCTTGTCAAGGAGCATCTAGAGGTTGGGAATGGAAGAGGTCAGAGAGATCCGAAGACAGAGATTCTCCTGCTAGTCTTGAAGGACAGTTGCCATGTTGTGGAGAGGGCTATGTGGCAGGGAACTGTTGTGGCTTCTAGGTAGGTGCTGACAGCCTCAGTCCAACCACAAGGAACTAGGTTCTGACAGTACAAGTGAGCTTGGAAAAGGACCCTGAGCCTCAGATGAGATCACACAGCCCTGGCTGACCCCTTGAATACAGCCAGGAGAGACTGAGAAGAGGACCCAAATGAGCCATGCTGGACTACTGACCCACAGAAACTGAGATAATAAATGGACATTATTTTGAATGGCTATGTTTGTGATATTTGCTACACAATAGAAAACAAATAAAGGACCCAGAGGTGGAGACCTCCAGGAGCCTTTTCTCTCCCACATAGCTTCTATTCTGCCCACTGGAAACTATTTCCCTCTACCGCTGCCTTCAGGCCTCTGGGGATGTGAGGTTCCCTCTGCCTGCTCCCCTTCTCCCAGAAGCTGACCCTGAGACAATTTGAGAGCATGATGTTTATCTGGGAGGTGGAGAGAACACCATTAAAGAAGGGAGGAAGTGAGACAAGGATGGGAAGACAGCCAGTAGCATTATCAAGCCAGTTACCACCATGGGCAACTGGGGCTGAATCCTACATGGAACCCCTGCGGGACAGTGTAGAACACAGTCAGAGTTACCTATTCAAAGGAAGTCAGTGAAGAAGCTGCCAGCCAGTGTTGGAGGGCTCCTGGGGATGGGATGGGCTGGGCAAGAGAGAGTTTTCAGGCAGAGAGATTCAGAGGCTGGCATCTGGAGGTCCAGGGAAGGGATACAGACAGGACCTTGCAACACCTGCTATACTTGATTTTCTACCTACCTCCTCCTCCTGCATCTTCATGGCTCCAGTCACATCTCCCCTTCCCAGGCAGCATCCTTTGGGCCCTCCTGTTTCATCATGCTCTGCCGTGGAGGCTTTGTTCCTTGGACTTACTCCCTACATCTGGTGGTGTTTTCTCATTGTGTGTGATGCAACTTGGCACACAACATGGCTGTTTCCCCCATGTTGGTGCCTGAGTCCCCAGCTTTAGCTATAGTCTTAGTATCTAATAGCTTCTCAACATTCATTCAGTGGATGGATACGTGAATCATATTTTTTCTGAGGTACATAGGTTGAACTAGGTGATTTCAGATCCCTTCAGCCATCTCCCATCATCTCAGTCCTCTCTTCCCCTCATCCTGCTCCTTCTTCTCCATAGAACACATCGCCATCTGGTATATACATTTGTTGTCTAATCTCCCTGCACCTAGAATGTAAGGTCCTAAAGGCCACTTTTATTTATTTTGTTCACTGCTGTATTGCTAGCAGTGGTCACACATCATTGCCTGGCACATAGAAGTCACTGGGTAAAAATCTTTTAAATGAATGATACTCCAAGAGCCCCTATTTACAATAATATTAACTTATTGAGCAATTCCCAAACTTTATTGTATCTTGACAACAAAACTCTGAGATAACTATCCTCATCCATTCTCAGATGAGGAAGTAGACTCAGACAGATTCAGCTACTTCCCCAAGTGACTCAGGCAGGAAGTGGAGTTGGGATCAAGCCTTGTCAGCCTCACTCAGGAGCCTGGGTTCTTAGCAAGCATTCTATATACATGAGTTTAATTAACTCAATAAATTTTTCAGGGGGTACATAATACAATGAAGGTACAAAAAAGAAGGGAGTAGTTTTTGGTATTACTGCAGCAGCTTGCTTGGCAAAAGATGATGTGTGGCTGATAGGAAACTGATATGGTTTTCAACAAAGCCTGCAAATTAATCATACTTAATGAATGTGACTAATGTGTTAAAGGAACAAGTGATTAAAATATTAGCACGTCTGAACTTCTCCTCCCTGGCTAATTTCTTCTCCTCCCTAGGGTTACCATCTTTCAAAGAGGTAGGGACACAGGATTACGGAAACAGATTTTATGGAACAGAAATGTATTTTAAATGGCTTAAATTGGGGACAGTCTGTGCAGTTCTCAAGTGGCTGTCAGTCTTCACATCTCGCTGCTCAAGTGAGGGACGTGGGCTGAGGGGAGAGGCTGAAACTGTCACAGCAACTGCAACTGGAAATGGGAAGCCAGGCATCTCCCGGGGTAATGACGTGGAAACAGGAGACAGACGTGGGGGCCCTTCAGCAGGCTGATTGCCTTTCCATTTAGGCACAAGGTGAGATGAAAGTGGCTGAGGAGGCATGTCTCCTGAGGCAGGCCACAGGCGGCTCACTGGCTCTGCACATTATCCAGGATCATAGGCAGAATGGCTGGGTTATACCTGTGTTCTGAGGATGATCTTTGGAGCACCCAAGCACAGTCTTCTTAGAACACACTCCCCTCCCAGACTCCATACATACACACCCATTTCCCAGATGGAAACATCCAGACTATAGGGAACAAGACATCTCAAAAGACTAGGGATGGGGAGAGTCCCGTGTGTTTTGACATCCTACTACTCTTGGCAACAGATCAGGTTTGTTCATGGAATTATACACACCTGAGGTCCCACACTCAGAGACCTCAGCAGATAGGAGGATAGGAGGCGATATAATTCAGTGAAGCAGATAGGGTAAGGAAGAACCCTGATCAGCAAGCAAGTCCTTACCTCACTGTTTTTCTATGTGAGGATCTGGGACTAATGTGGTGGTTAGATCTTCAGTTTGTGTGTGTGCACGTGTGTGTGTTAGTTTCTTATTGCCACTGTAACAAATTACCAAAAGTTTAGTAGTTTAAAGCAACACAAATTTATTATTTTACAATTCTGGGGGTCAGAAGTTTAAAATGGGTCCACAGTGCTGTTACTTCTGGAGGCTCTAGGGAACAACCTGTGCTAGCTTCCAGAGGCTGCCCCAACTCCCTGGTGCCAGGCACCATTCCTCCATCTTCAGTCAGTAGCATAATATCTTCTCTCTCTGATAAGGACGCTGTGATTACACTGGGCCCACCCAAACAATCCAGGATAATCTCCCCATCTTGAGATCCTTAATCATATCTGCAACATCCTTTTGCCAGGCAAGGTAACATATTCCCAGATCCCAGGGATTAGGACACATGCATCTTTACTGGGGGGCACTATTCTGGGCACTATACCTACACTGGGTAGGTAGAAATACTCAGAACTTGTAAATGCTAGCAAATAATTTTGGGGTTTATATTACTGAGTATGCCATATTGTCACCAGCTGGACCCCAAGACCTGGCCTTTACTGCCCACCTGCTTGTATTCACTAAACTTCATCTTACATTTTCCCCTAAGCTCTTCTTTTTGGCTTTCCTCTTGACTCAGACAAATGAAACCTAAAATGAAACTCAAGCAAATGAAACCTAAAACTCCCCAGATGAAGGTGATTGCCCTGATAGGACCTCCCTCAGGCTCAGACCACTCGGACCCTTTGAGTTAAACCTGTCTGTACAGACGGGTGAAGTGACCCCTGGAATGACCTACAATTACCTTTGCCTTATTATAATAGTAAAATCTCTGCCCATTAAGGAGGCTCAGCCTCATTTACATAGCATGCATTGTATGTGTAGGCATGTTTCCTCCCTGCGCATGTGTGACCTTACTCCCATCTCTACATAGGATAACAAGGCTTCCCTATCTAAATATTTATCCTAACCCTAAAGAAAAGGAATCCATCTACTCTCTCTGAGGGAGTCATGACTTTGGAAGCTATTCCCCATGATCTCTTTATTTCCTGCAAATAAAAGTTTTCTTTGTGGGGCAACTCCACCTGGTGCAGTTTCTGATTCACAAAGAGGGAACTCATGTTGGTTCCTTCATCTGGGAAGGACTGAGGAGGGGAGGAGAGTGTGGGTCTCCAGTCTTTGACCTCTGACCTCTGCTTTAAACAAGCCATTCATTTGTTAAAAGGAGGGCTTTATGTCTCCTCCCCTCCTTCCTGCTTCTTTCTTGTACTTTGCTCTTCAGAGTGCCTGGGGGCCAGAAGGTTACCAAACATTTACACTTCTAGGTCCCTGGCTATTTCCCCCCTACCCCAAATTCGCTCCCACACCCTGATTTATAAAAAATAACACTTACTAGGCTCTTGCTGTGTACCAAAGACTAAGTACTTTATTCGCTTTATTTCTTTTATTCCTCACAGCAATTTCATTTTTATCCCCATTTTACAGATGAGCAATCTGAAGCTCAGCATTGCCCAAAGTCACACAACTACAAGGTTCAGAGCTGGTATGCAAACCAGGTTGTTTGCCTCTAGAGTCCTTCAAGATGTAGATTCAAGGAAAGAGAAGCTGAAGCATGAAAGCTAAGAGCCCCTTTGGTTAAAAACAAAACAAAACAAAAAACTAGCAAGTGGATGAACTATATAGGTCCAACTTCCGATATACCCGCCATTCCTGGACTCTACCCTCCATCTTATGTGAGAGGATCAATATTCAGCCCCAGAGTTACCCCCTTCCCTGCTACAACTCTGGACTGGAACCCAGTGTTGGAGAAGTGAATAAAGTGCACCAAAGATGGCCAACAGGGCTAAAACAGACTCTGGTCTCTAGCTTAGAGACCCCTCTTCCGGGTTCTTCTTCCTTTGTTTGCTGTGCATGGGAAAACCCCCACAGATATGGAAGCTGACGACTATAAATTATCTTCCCCACTTGCATTCGGCACTCAGACCTTTGGAGAAACAGTCTCCTCTGAGCCCACCAGTGTTAAATAAGTCTCCAATGCACCAAGATCTCTGAGTGCCGCTTGGTTTTTCCGCCAGCGTTCCAGCCTGGTTCCATAACATACTTGGTTCCCTGACAGGGAAACCCAACCGCGCTAGCCCATTGTTGCCACGGGTTTCAGAGAATGGCCAGGCGGCCATGGGGCGAGGGATCCCAAGGGAGAAGGCGTGTCCTGCCTGAATTTTGGCAGTCTCCTTCTCAGTTGTCGCGTGCGGGCCCCACTCTGTTGTACCCTGCTGGACTCAAAGAGACCTGGTAGGTGAGGACCTGGACCCTACATTGGAACCGGTGAGGCTGGGGCCCCAAAGAAGTCAGGCCCACCCAGAAGGGTGGAAGGGGGACTTGATCAATCCCCGGAGGCCTTAATAGGTCTCACAGGTAGAAAATTTTGCAGGAGGGAATGCAAAAGACTCTGGTGCGTGCGTGCATGCGTGTAAATGTGTGGCTCAGCAAGGCTTGCCAGTCGAGTTCAAGTTTGTGGCTCCACGGACAGGCACTCTTAAGGTCCCCCCAAAAGTCTACAGAGTCTGAATGGGCTCTCCTGTGTCGTGGTGAGAGTATAAGGTCTAAGGTGGTATTGGATCAGATTCTGATCGCAAGTCACAAAGCTGAGTCCACTACAGCCAAACCTCACCTAAAGTTTCCCTCAGGAATGCGACCAGAGGAGTATCTGATTGGTCATCTCATCCGAGGGGATACCCTTCCTTTGTCTGTCTTTGCGACACCACCGAACAGGACAAAGAAAGTAATAATGGGATCAAAACAGAGTAAGCCTACGATTTTAGAAGTCATGCTCAAAAATTTTAAAAAGGGATTTTCAGGCAATTACGGGGTGAAAATAACACCCAGGAAGTTAAGGACCTTTTGTGAACTAGGATGGCCCATATTTAATGTAAGATGGCCCCCAGAAGGGACATTAGATGCTCAAATAGTGCAGTGGGTTTGGCTAATGGTCACTGGGAACCCAGGCCACCCTGATCAATTTCCATACATTGACTCCTGGCTTGAAATTGCCCGAAATCTCCTGCCTTGGGTGCAATTCATCGTTAGCAAACAGAGCCAAGCAAAGGTTTTAACCACTCTATCCAGAGGCTCACCCAGGGAGCCAAAGAAGCGACCCACCACTCCTCTAATATTTAAAGGAGACACGGAGGAAGATATTGTCTTTCCACCTCCTTATGACTCGCCAAGCTCCCTCCCCACTCCCCTTGAGCTTGAAACTCCTCCCCCATCTGTGTCTCCATTGCACCCCGCCCCAGTCATGCTGCCACAGTTGCCACTGCTGCAGCCACAGTCGCGTGTTGGCAGTTGCCACCGCAGTAGGCGCCCATCTCCCCGTCCCTCTTGGACCTGGAGAACCCTCCCCCACAGGGGCCAGCGGCCAGACTGAACCCCAGACCCAGACCTAATGCCTCCAAATGCCTGTAAGGGAGATGAGAGAGCCTGAAAGACAGAATGAGGACAGAACAGTCCAGCCCACCCATTCCATGATGTATTATCAACTTTTCTTTACAACCAACCTCCTCAATTAGAAACACAACACTCCATCATACTCTGAGAAGCCACAAGCAATGGTCCACTTGATGGAGTCCCTCTTCCAGACCCACCAACTGACTTGGGAAGATTGTCAACAGTTACTCCATACTCTGTTTAATACAAAAGAAAGAAGAAGAACGAGAGAAACACGACAGTACCTAGAAGATCACGCACCTCTGGGGATTAATGATCCTGCTGTCTGGGCTCAAGCTCCCACGCCTGAAGAACACCCAACATGGGATTTCACCACAGAAGAAGGACAGGCCCACATCTGACGATCCCAGGAAGCCCTCCTCCGGGGAGTCTGAGCTGGAGCCAAAAAGCCCATGAACATGACTAAAATATCATCAGTCACACAGCACCCTGGGGAGTCTCCCAGAGATTACTATGAAATATTATGTGAAGCATACCGTGTATACACACCGTTTGACCCCTAGGCACCAGAAAGTCAACAGATGGTAACATCTTTCCTACCCGAAAGAGAAGCAGAGAGAAGACTAAAAAAGGCCACCCTTCTCACAGCAGCACTACAAGAAACAGACACTGCAAAGATAGGAAGACCCCAATCACCAAAAGGGGGAAGCCCAGAGCCCCCTTCGCAAGGGACCAATGTGCATACTGCAAAGAGAAGAGACACTGGAAGAATGAATGTCTGAATCAGAAGGGGCCCTCAAAACCCAGACGATATTGGGAGGAATCTTGAGGTGAGAATCTCGTTGGTCTGGACGGGGTAGAATCGGACTGAGGGGGACCAGGCTCTTTCTCTCTTGCCCCCATAAGCACATGGTCGAAATGAAGGTAGGGGGCTGAACAATAACTTTCATGGTTGACACTGGGGCTGAAAACTCTTTGTTACTTCCCTGGTGGCGCCCTTCAGCCAAAAGATGGCAACCATACTTGGGGCTACTGGGACACAGGCAATGCAGCAGCCCTTCTGTCAAGCTCAACAATGTGAACTTGGGGGTCACAAGGTCCGGCATGAGTTCCTCTACTTACCTGACTGCCCGATTCCTCTCCTGGGCCAGATTCTGCTCTCCAAACTTTGGGCCCAGAAAACTTTTGAACCCATTGGACACACTAGCCTCTAATTAAACCCAACACAGAAGGAAACTCTGGTCTTGGTGATTACCCTGCCAAGGGAAGAAGAATGGAGACTATTCTGTACCCAGGCCTTACCCTGTAGCCCCTCAGAATTCAGGTTACATTCCCCTCTGTATGGACTGAAGATAACCCACCTGGACTAGCTTGGAGTCAGGCCCCCATCATTGTTGACCTGATCCCTGGAGCCCAATCTGAGACAAAGACAGTACCCCTTTCCACTAGAGGCTAGAATGGGTATACAAGAGCACCTGACCAAGTTCAGAGAAGCAGGTATTCTAATTGAGTGCCAATCAGCTTGGAATACCCCACTCTTGCCAGTCAAGAAGCCAGAAGGATACTGACCAGTACAGAATTTGAGGGCCATTAAAAAAGTGACTGTTTCCTTACACCCAGTGGTTCCAAACGCTTATACTTTCCTCAGCCAAATACTGGGGTTAGCCAGATGGTTTATATGCCTCAACCTAAAGGATGCTTCCTTCTGCCTCCGCCTGGATCCTCTAAGTCAACCACTGTTTGCCTTTGAATGGGCTGAGCCCGTTACAGGGCGCCAGATGCAGCTGATCTGGACACGACTTCCCCAAGGTTTCAAGAACTCACCCACTCTTTTGGGGGAATAACTAGCTGCAGACCTCGCCGACTTTCTGAGGGAAACCACAGGATGTGTCCTCCTCCAATATGTAGACAACCTCCTCCTTGCCAGCAACACCCAAGAAGACTGTATGAAAGGTACAAAGGCCCTCCTGCAGCTCCTATCCTACTTTGGGTACCAGGCCTCTTGGAAAAAGGCAAAGATTTGTCAGCAGCAGGTCTGATACTTAGGCTTCCTCCTCACAAAAGGAAAAAGAGAACTAGGACCAGAAAGGAAGAAAGTTATCACCACACTGCCACAGCCCCAAACAAAATGAGGCTTGTGTGAATTTTTAGGGTCTGCAGGGTTCTGTCGCATTTGGATTCCCAGATTCTCAGCCATAGTAAGGCCCCTCTATGACCTGTTGGGAGGACTAGACTGGGAGTCCCGTGCATAGACTGAGGAGGCAAGGGCCACTTTCACAGAAATAAAGTTGGCTCTGGGATGAGCCCCAGCCCTGGGTTTGCCTGACATAGAAAGGCCCTTTAACTTCTTCGTACATGAAAAGGACAAAATAGCCCTTGGAGTGCTCACTCAGAGCATGAGGCCTTGGCAATGGCCAGTGGCCTACCTGTCAAAAGAGCTTGATCCTGTGGCTGCAGGATGGCCACCATGCCTCAGAGTGCTGGCAGCCACAGTCCTGCTCATCAAGGAGGCAGACAAACTCACACTGGGACAAAGACTTAATGTTAAGTTCCCACACATGGTCATGTCCCTCATGAGCACCCAAGGATATCGTTTCCTCTCCAATTCTCGGCTGACACAATACCAAGGCCTTCTCTATGAAAACCCAAGGGTCACTCTTGAAACAGTAAGAACACTAAACCCAGCCACCTTCCTTCCCAGGGAGGAGGGAGAACCCAACCATGACTGTTTCAAAGTAGTGGATGAAGTCTACACCAGCCACCTGGACCTCCAAGACCAGACTATAACAAGCCCAGAGATCACCCTGTTCAGCGATGGGAGCAGCTATTTACAAGAGGGCAGCCAAAGAGCAGGATATGCGGTAACCACAACCACCAAAGTTCTGTAAGCCAAGGCCTTGCTGGAAGGATGGCCAGCACAATGAGCTGAACTGTATGCCTTAACCTGAGCCCTCATCCTTAGCAAAGGTAAATGAGTTAACATCTACACTGATTCCTGGCATGCCTTCGCTACTGTGCATGTACACTGGGCCATCTACAAAGAAAGAGGCCTCCTTACTGCTGCAGGGAAAACTATCAAAAACAAGGAAGAAATACTAAAGCTTCTTGAGGCCGTATGGCTGCCAGACAAGGTAGCTATTCTACACTGTAAGGAACATCAGAAAGGAGACAACTCCATAACTCAAGGAAATTACCTGGCCAACAAAACAGCCAGAGCGGCTGCCTGTGGTGACCCAGGTGAAGCTTCTACCTACACTATGACTCTTGAGCCCCAGAGGGAAGCCTCCCCGCCCCAGTACACTAAGAAGGAAGTAAGTTGGGCCTCAACAGAAGGGGGCACACTAAGCAAAGAGGGATGGTGGGTCACGCTAAATGGACACATCTTTCTCCTGTCATCTATGGGAAAACACCTAGTAAAGGAGTATCACCAACTCACGCACCTAGGGAAAACTGCACTAGAGGCCCTCCTCAAAAAGAACTATTATATCAGCCACCTGCTGGCATTATGCAGAGCTGTCAATGAACAATGTGTAACATGTGCCAAAAACAATGTTTGGTCTGCCCCACGGCCCCCGCCTGGGGGTCACCACTTTCAAAGACTTAGAGGTGGACTTCACCAACATACAACCAAATAAAGGGTTCAGGTACCTTCTTGTAATAATCTGCACATATTTGGGATGGGTCAAAGCATTCCTGACCAGAATGGAATGAAGTCGCTAGGTGGCCAAAGCCCTTCTACGGGAGACTGTGCCTCGGTTTGGTCTACCCTTAACCAGACACAGTGATAACGGACCTGCATTTGTGGCAGACATTACACAAACCCTGACAAAGTCCCTCAACATTACCGGAAACTGCACACTGTTCAGCGACCCCAGAGCTCAGGGAATGTAGAGTGGATGAATCACACCCTCAAGGAAACCCTGGCTAAGTTCCACCAAGAGACTAATCTCCCACGGGCAGATTTACTACTGCTGGCCCTCCTGCATGCCCGACGCACGCCTGGGGCACTGGGATTCTCCCCTTTTGAGTTATTATATGGGTGACTCCTCGCGCCCCCCCCATGTTTAGGAAAACTCCCAGGAGACCTAAAAACCAGATTGGAGACAAAGGAATAAGAGAACAGCCCCAGACCTTGGGAGCAGTCCTAAATAAGTTACAGAGATACACCATAGAGAGGGCCCCAATTTCCTTAGGGACCCACATTCACCCCTTTCATCCAGGAGACTCTGTGTGGGTCAAAGATTGGAAGAGGGAACCTCTTAGACCAGGTAGACTGGGCCTCATACTGTTATTCTAACAACTCCTACAGCCCTTAAAGTTTCAGGTATCACCCCATGGGTCCAGCACTCCAGAGTTAAGAAGGCCAACTCAGAAGAACCCACAACCTGGTGAAGTCATCCAGATCCAGTCAACCTGCTTAAACTGACCCTCAAAAGGGAAACTGGCCCCTGAGACCTCCAGCCCTGCTCCAGACACACCCCAGAAACTGGCTGGCCTGCACACAGCAGAAGCTTGAGGAATCAACATATGAACCTAGCCCAGGGGTTTGGATGCAACTCTGCCAGCCCTTGCCCCTTACTGGTGTCATAGCCCTGATCTTATTTCTTACTGTTGGGCTGATAGAGACTGCACCAACAAGCTGGACGTGAGACAAAAGATGCATGCTGGGTCTCACATACCTCCTCTGGATGGGAGGATTATTAAGTATTGCCTGTATATTATGATAAACTCTCTCACCCTCACAACTGCCGCTTACCCACCTTGCCCCCAGGATTGTTATATGACAATAAGGGGGTCAAGGGCATTCAGCGCCTTCACCCCCCTCCACAAAGATTGCTACAAAGGAAAACACCCACTCTCTGTCAGTCACCCGGTGCCCCAAGGACTAAGTATTGGACTGCCGAGATAACCCAAAATGTCAGGAGCCCATGTCATAACAAGGGCCTCCAGAGAGGGATGCAAGCTTGCTACACTTACCTTCCTCAATGGGGGATCTTGGACGGGGGAAGAGTGCAAGATAGGGCCCTTCAAAAAGTTATAAAGGATACCCAGGATAGGGTAATACAAGCCATAAAGGCGACCACTCCCCCAGCAGCCTACCAAGGTTTGAACCTTTCAGCCCTCGATCAGATGCTTACCAATTCCCCACTCCAGCATTGGGCCAATACTACTCTACAAGTCCTCCATAAAATAAATAATCACACCCAAACCTGCTGGATGTGCTTGCCCCTCAACTGGAGTGCTTACTTAGCCACTCCCATCCCTTTGACCTGGAAAGCTCCTGAAAATCTCAAAACCAATACCTCTGTCTTAATTGGACCCACTGGGATCTGTCTCACAAATGCCGACAATCTAATCTGTACAGTCCCTGAAGGTACCTCTCTATGCAGAAGAAATATAACCTTAGAGAGAAATACAACCCTATGTTCAACCCCTGGGGTGTTCTATCTGTGTTCTAATGCAGCCTACCGATGCTTAGAGGCCAAGTGGACTCAGATATGTTATTTCATCTTCCTAACCCCAGAGATATCCGTATACACTGAAGATCAGCTTCTAATAGCTTTTAGCCCCAAGTCCCGGACTAAACAGGCAATCCTGCTACCTGTTCTGATAGGAGCAGGAATTGTGACAGGAATAGGAACTGGAATAGGGGGCATAAGTTCGTCTCTAGGACCATACTATAGACTATCTCAAGAGCTAAATGAAGGCATGGAACAAGTGACAGATTCTCTGGAAACCTTACAAAGTCAAATAAACTCTCTGGCTGCAGTGACCCTCCAAAATAGGTGAGCCCTTGACCTCCTCACTTCAGAAAAAGGAGGGACTTACATCTTTCTGGGGGAGGAATGTTGCTACTTCGTAAACCAGTCAGGAACAGTTACAACTAAGGTTAAGGAAGTCAAGGAAAGAATTCAACATAGATGACAGGAAAGAATCAATGGAAAGGATGGGATCTCACGGATTGGGCATCCTAGCTTCCTGCCCTGGCAGGGCCCCTCCTCTCCATAATTTTATTTGTATCCATTGGCCCCTGTATACTGAATGCCATGGTATATTTTATTGAAAACACTGTTGCTCACCAAACTACTGCACATATCTTAGTCTTGAGAGTACCAACTCGTGATGCCTACTAAAAGTTTTTTTTTAAGGCATCAAAGGGGTAATGTTGGAGAAGTGAATAAAGTACCCCAAAAATGGCCAACAGGGCTAAAACAGACTCTGGTCTCTAGCTTAGAGACCCCTCCTCCGGGTTCTTCTTCCTTTGTTTGCTGTGCATGGGAAAACCCCCACAGATATGGAAGCTGATGACTATAAATTACCCTCCCCACTTGCATTCGGTGCTCAGACCTTTGGAGAATCAGTCTCCTCTGAGCCTGCCAGTGTTAAATAAATCTCCAATGCACCAAGATCTCTGAGTGCCGCTTGGTTTTTCCGCCAGCATTCCAGCCTGGTTCCGTAACACCAGAACAAATGGACTCCTTTACTTATCAATGAGGTGTGTTTGAGGGAGTGATGTTATCAAAATGACAACACAGGAGACTTCAGTATCTGTCTCCCCCACAAGATCAACAGTTAGACAGTGATCTCAAACAAATACAGCTCTAGAAGAGCTCTGGGGTCTACTTAAGAAATTTTGACAATGTAGTAAACAAAAAGCCTGAGAAGTACTGCATAAAAAGAGAAGAAAGTAAGATTCATTTTACTTAAATTAACCCATCCCCCAAGCTAGCATTGCTCAGTGACAAGAGAAAATGTCCCAACTAGAAAGAGTTCTCCATGCCAGGAAAGGGAGAGCAGGGTGAACTACTGGCTTCCCCAGACTTTCAGGGGCACTTCATTGAGGTCCTGCTTCTGACTGGCAAAGTGAAGATGAACAGAGACAGCTAGGAACAGGGAAGAAAAAACAGGGGCTACCAGTGTCAGCCAAGTAGCGGGAGCACCTGTGCTTCACAGAGACCTGTTTTGCAGACAACCACAGCAGATTTCTCCACTGAAGAAATAAATGGCCAGCATAGCTGCTGTGAAGACCCTGCAGACTTCACCAGACTTTGCCCTGCAAGTATTCACTGGCTACCTGAGTAGTCCCTCCCACCCCACTCCCCTCACCCCAACTGGAGCTCAGGAACTGCATCGGAGCCAGCCAGCTCAGGCCTCTGAGGCTGTGCAAGGGCAAGATTCCAGCTTAGACCCTTGTGGCTGACCGCCTACCACCGTATGTGTGCTTGGGGCCATCCCCTCCAGCTGTACATTCACGTGATTGGCCCGAGGCCCATCACCAGCCTCTCTATAGTGCTCATGCTTGGGGAAGACCAACAGCCACAGGAGAGTATGCCAACAACCAGGACCCCACCAGCTGCCAGGGAGCTCAGAGTTGGCCCTGGCCCTTGCTGCCTGTCTTGACTCTCACCACTATGCATGTGTCTGAAACTGGCCCCTGCCACTATATCGGCACCTGCAGCTGGCCACCACATACCAGTGTGTGCACACCTCTGACTCTGGCACCACTACTGCCTGCCATGGTGCCTGGCCACTGAACTTGGAGGTGCCACCAAGGATCCCAACAGCCCTTGCAGTGACTGTGATCCTCCACAGTGTGTACCAAAGACCACAAAGTTGTTGATGCTTTTGGACCCCTGAGCCAAAGACATATCATACACCCCCCAAACCTAGTGCCACCACATGCCTCCAAACTTGCTTTCCTGCATCATTTGACCTAGGGTCACAACATGTGTCCCCACCCACAGATAAAAGTCTTTCTTTCCTGAAGTCAGTCCACAAAATCTGGAAGAGGTGACTGCTTCTTCAAATGTACAGACACCGATGCAAGGCAACACAGATAACCAAAATCAGGGAAACATGACTCCACCAAAGGAATATAGTAAACCTCCAGTAACTGGCTCCAAGGGCATGGAGATCCAGGAATTGTGCAATGAATAATTCAAAATAATTATTCTATAGGTGTCCAGAGAGCTGCCACAGAACATAGACATACAAGTTAACGATACAAGAAAACAATAAAAGAACAAAGTGAGAAGAAAAAAAGAGATAGAAAACATGAAAAAGAACCAAACAGAAATTGTGAAGCTGAAGAATACAATGACTGAAGAGAAAAACTGAATAGAACGCTTCAATAACAGGCTTGACCAAGCAGAAGAAGGAATCAATGAGCTAGAAGACAGATGAATTGATATTATTCAATCAGAGGAGAAAAACTTTGAGAGACTAAAGGAACAAAGAAAGCCACAGGACTATGGAATACCATTAAGAAAAATATTGCATGCATCATTGCACATGGAACATTCTCCAGCTTAGATCATATGAAAAGTCACAAAGCAAGTTTTAGTAAATTTAATAAGACTGAAACACAAGAGACCAGAAATAAACCCTAACATATATGGCCAACTCATATTTAGCAAGGGAGTCATGAATACTAAAAGGGAGAAAAGATTCTATCTTCAATATATGGTGTTGGGAAAAGAAGATGACCACATGGAGAAGAACAAAATTCGACCCCTACTTACACCACTCACAAAAATTAACTCAAAATGGATAAAAGGCTTAAGCATAGGAAGAGAAACTATAAAACTCCTAGAAGAATGCATAGGGGAAAACTTTCCTTGACTTTGGTCTTAGCAATAATTTTTTGGATGTGACACCAAAAGCACAAGCAACAAAAGAAAACAATAAGTGAGAATATGTCAGATTAAAAATCCTCTGCACAGCAAAGAAAACCATTAACAAATGAAAAAGCAACCATTAGAATGGGAGAGGATTGGGGTACCTGGGTGGCTCAGTCAGTTAAGCATCCATTGTTAGCTCAGGTCATGATCTCACGATCTGTGAGTTCAAGCCCCACGTCGGGCTTTGTGCTGACAGCTCAGAACTTGGAGCCTGCTTTGGATTCTGTGTCTCCCTCTTTTTCTGCCCCTCCCCCACTCACATTTTGTCTTTCTCTCTCTCAAAAATAAATAAATATTAAAGAAAACAAATAATAGGGGCATCTGGGTGGCTCAGTTGGTTAAGCGTTTGACTTCAGCTCAGGTTATGATCTCGCGGTTTGTGAGTTCAAGCCCTGTGTCGGGCTCTGTGCAGACAGCTCAGAGCCTGGAGCCTGCTTCAGATTCTGTGTCTCCCCTCTCTCTGCCCCTCCCATGTTCATGTTCTGTCTCTGTCTCTCAATAATAAATAAACAAAAAAATTTTAAAAAAAAGAATAGGGGAAGATCTTTGCAAATCAGATATCTGATTAGAGATTGTCAAAATATATAACGAGTTCATACAACTCAAAATATATAAAGAGTTCATACAACTCAGTAGCAACAAAATAAACAATCTGATTAAAAAATGGGCAGGGGGGCGGTGTCTGGGTGGTTCAGTCAGTTAAGTGATTCTTCGTTTAGGCTCAGGTCATGATCTCATGGTTAGTGAGGCAGAGCCCCACATCGAGCTCTGCGCTGACAGCACAGAGCCTGCTTGGGATTCTTTCTCTCCCCTCTCCCACTTGCTTTCATTCTCTCTCTCTCTCTCTCTCAAAATAAATAAATAAACATTTTTTAAAAAATGGGCAGAGGATCTGAATAGACATTTTTCCAAAGAAGACACACAAATGTCAACAGGCACATGAAAATGTGCTCAACATCACTAATAATCAGGAAAATGCAAATCAAAACCACAATGAAGTATCATGTCACACCTGTTAGAATGGTTATTATCAAAAAGATAAGGTATATAACAAATGCTGGTGAGGACGTAGAGAAAAGGGAATCCTTGTGCACTGTTGGTGGGAATGTAACTTGATATAGTCACTATGGAAAACAGTATGGAGGTGTCTCAATAATTTAAAAATAGAACTACCATATGATCCAACAATGCAACTTCTGGGTATATATCAAAAGGAAATGAAAACAGGATTTAAAGAGATATGGGCCCTCCCATGTTCATTATAGGAACATTCACTATAGTCAAGATATGGAAACAACCTAAATGTCTGTTAGTGGATAAATGGATAAAGAAGATACGGTACATACATTGAATTGAATATTATTCAGCCATGAGAAAGAAGGAAATCCTGCCATTTGGAACAACAACAAAAACAATCCAGAAAGCATTATGATCAGTGAAATAATTCAGATAGAGAAAGTCAAATGCTATATGATCTCACATATATTAAATGTAAAGACTTGGAATTCATAGAAACACAGAGTAGAGTGGTGGTTACCAGGGGCTGGGGTTGTGGGAGACGGGGAAATGTCAGTCAAAGGCTCCAAACTTCCAGTTCTAAGATGAATAAGTTCTGGGGATCTAGCACACAGCATGGTGATTGTAGTTAACAATGTATTATACATCTGAAAGTTGGCAAGAAACTAGATTGTGTTCCCACCACAAAAAAAGAAATAATTCTATGGTGTGATTGGGGTGTTAGCTAACACTATGGTGGTAATCAAGTTGCAATATATAAGTATATCAAGTTAATACACTGTACACCTTAAATTTACATGTTATATGTCAATTATATCTCAATAAGGCGGAAGAAAATGATGTGACTTTGGGTAGGTCATCTTTTATTTTTCACCGTTTTTAAAAAAACATTTTAACATTTATTTATTTTTTGAGAGACAGAAAATGAGTGCAGGAGGTGCAGAGAGAGAGGGAGTCACAGAATCCGAAGCAGGCTCCAGGTTCTGAGCTGTCAGCACAGAGCCCGACATGGGGCTTGGACTCACAAACCTGAGATCATGACCTGAGCTGAAGTCGGACGCTTAACCGACTGAGCCACCCAGGTGCCCCTCATTTGTCATCTTTGAATCTCAGTTTCTCCCGGCATAAAATGGAAGGAGTTATTTTTATTGTTATCATGGACATTTCATAGCACTTACTGTATGCCAGGCATGGTTCTCTGCACTTTACACATATTAGTCCAATTCATCCTTAAAATAACCCTTTGGGGATAAACACTATTATTATCTTCATTTTATAGAATGAAAACTGAGGCATACACAGAGGCTATATATAACTCATTTTAGGGCTTACAGCTTGTGAGTATTAGAACTAGGATTAAACCCAGAGTCTTGTAAAGGCTCCTTCCCTCTTTTTTTTCCATCCTCACCTACTCTTAACCAATTCAAAGGGCTGTTGTGATATTAAGTGCATTATTCCATGTAAAGAACTCAAACACACGGGGTGTAGTAGCTGCTCTGGAAGCATCCACTCTTACCATGAGGGTTGTTGCTGGGGTGAGCCCAGTGCCAGACCTATGGCTAGCCAAGTCAGAGTAACCCCTGAGGAGGCCAGTTCCAGTGCTGAGAGTACCACAGAGTCCATAGGGCAATATGGATGGCCAAGACTTAGACCCTGAGAAGGGTCCAGGAGGAAGTGTTCAGTGTGCTGTGGACCTAGAGAGAGGAACACAAATGAGTCAGCAGGAATTGAAGGAATATGTCAGATAAAACAATACTAGCAAGCCTGGTGTTTAGCATGTGGGGCCCCTTGTAGGTACTGTTACACATATTAGTACATTTACTCCTTCTAGGTGGCATCATTACCACCTCCATTTTACAGGTGAGGAAACTAAAGCATAGAGGAGTCAGGAAACTCGCCAAGGTCCCAGGGCCCATGCACAGCACAGAAAAACTTCATTTACTTAATATTTAAATTAACTCATTTTGACCTAAGTAAAAGTTTTTTTCACTAAAGTCATTGGAGAATCACTAAGGAGACAAAATAAATACCATGAAAAGAAAATTATATTATTAAATCTTCCACATGCTGATTCAAGTAACCAAGGGCTTTGAAGTCAAGGCCTATTCTCTTAAAAGGACAGTTAGCAAGTGTTAGGAATTAACAATATATTAGCACCAAACTGGGACTTTCTCATTGGTGTAATCAGAAGGATTGAAAGAAAATTAAGAAGGAAATAATTTTCTCACCATGTGATAGAAAGTGATTTAGGGACCTATCCCTGAATCCCCTAAAATCTCACTTAGGAAAACTGGTAGTGATTAAGAGCGCTCAAAAGCCAGACTACCCCCTTTCACCCCTTGTTGGCTATCTAGTCCGGGGCACATAATCCCTCTAAACATTGGTTTCCTCATTGGAAAATAGCTGTTACCTCATAGGGATATTGACTATAAATGAAAAAATGAAGGTAAAGCACAAAATCTAATACATAGTAAATGCTTAATACACATAAGTCATTACCATTATCACTATGATTGTTAAGCTTTAACCAAAAATCCCCGGCCTTTTTAAAATTTATTTTTTACTTCGATGGTGCTAATAATCATCATTATAGTACACACATGGTGGCCACTATTTGCCTGGCTCTAGGTTTTATAAGTACATAAAACCTATTATATACAATGTATATGTATACACCCTAACATATATCCTTATATATAAGTATTACATTATATATGCACATATGTTAAGAATTACTATTTTCCCTAAACTATGATGACAACTTATTCTTATCCCTAGGTTCCTACAGATTAAGTTTTTACTCTGAGGGACCCAAAGTCGACTCGCGGGACGACTCCTGCGGGCCTGCTTTGCGCAGACACCAGGTTACACACCAAAAGATGTTGGGGAGGACAGATTGGGCGGCACCCACACCTTCCCGCCCGGCTCCGCTCCGCCCCCTTCCGCTCTTAGCGTAAGCTCGAAGCCCCGCCTCTGACGCAGCGCCTTTCCTGGCTCTGTACCCCCACCTCTCCGGGGAGCCACCGTTGAGGCCGGCGCGCTGACGTCACGGATCGCGCGCCTCCTGTGCTTCCTCGCGCCTGCGCCGCGGCGAAAGGTCGTCCCTGTGACCGGCTCGGCGTTTGGAGCCCCTGTCGCCATGTTGTCGGTGGCCGCCCGTTCGGGCCCGTTCGCGCCCGTCCTATCGGCCACGTCCCGCGGGGTGGCGGGCGCGTTGCGGCCTCTGGTGCAGGCTTCAGTGCCCGCCACCTCGGAGCCGCCAGTGCTGGACGTGAAGCGGCCCTTCCTGTGCCGGGAGTCGCTGAGTGGCCAGGCCGCGAGCCGGCCTTTGGTCGCCTCCGTGGGCCTCAATGGTGAGCCGGGCTGAGGGGTACCCCCGTTCTCGCTCCCTCCGGCCCTCGACCCATGGCGCAGCTCAGGAGGGCGGGGAAATGGAGCGGAGCCCCTTTGGGGGATTAAGTTGCCTTGCTGGGTCGACCTTGGGCAAGCTTCTACACCTCCTGGGTCTCTGCCCTCACCTGTGCGCGGACGCGGCTAGGTTGGGCGATCTCAAGTGACCTCCAGCTCTCGCTTTGCGGGCCTCTGTTTCCGTTGTCGACCAGTCTGCCTAAACCACAGGCTAATCTTGTACGTCATAGGTTAAGTTCAAGAACTCTGAAAGCCGACTGTTTCCAGCAAAGTCTGACAGATTTTGCTGCTTACAGCTCGTTTGGGCAAATTTCTGAATGTTTTTCCTCACCAGTGAAATGGATGAATGATTATACCAATTACGTAGGTAATGTCATGAGGTTTAGATGGAAAAATTCTACTTAAAGCCATTAGCACATTTGGGGGCATTTTATTATACATGTTGAAAAAATAAGAACTATTAATATTTGGGACCCTGTCCTGCTCACCGCCACCTAAACCGTCTAATGCCCTTGTCTTTCACGCATCCCTCTCAACAGCAACAGCAGCAAAACAATAACACAAGCCCCAAGGTCATTAATGATGTGGAGTATCGGCAATGTTTTGCTGGGCCAGAGGGTTTTTACACTGTAATCAGTTTGATGCTCAAGAAGAGCCACAAGCAGAGGTTGGTGATATTCCCATTTTACAGGTAGAAAACAAACTACAAGAAGTGAAGTGACTTACACAAGGATAAACTTTGTGTATGTGATAGAACATGGATTTGAAAGATTGATTTAGCCATGAACCAGATCCTGCACTATCTTTTGTGCCATGTCTTTTTTTTTTTTTTTTTTTTTATGCTCTGTATTGGAAATCCTCAAATGGCAACCTGTGTGCCATTGTACCTGTAGTGTTCCCAACCTGCACAGTCTTAAAAGGGAGATTTTTTGCGTGTTTTAAAATGTTGGAATCTGGCAACACTGAACTTGTTTCACCATGAGAAAAGTGCTGTGCACTGGCTGCCCTCTTAGTTGGAGCAATCACTCTTCCAGGTCATCACAGTTCTCACCAGACCTCCTCCATTGCGTTATCTGCCTGCCTGGCCCCACTGACAGTGACACTTGCCCTGCAAGCTAAGTTATTACCCCCACTCTCTTTAGTTTTCCTTCATTCACCCTGTTCTCTTTACTTTAAAATAATCCTCTCACCAGTTTTCCACATTTCCGTCTTACCAAATCAATCTCCGTTCAGGGTCAGGTCAATAAAATTTTATATTTGCTGATTCCTTTATTTTTATGGTACATAACACTTCCTACTATTGGATTTCCTGGTGATTCCTCTGACCTTGAGCTTGAGGCATAGAGAAGAATCTTTATTTTTCTGTTTCCTACAACCTCAGATTTTGCATATAGGCAGTGCAGGATAGTGGCGAATGAATAAAATGGTGATTTTTGTTGTTGTTGTTTGGGGGCACCAGTGGGTTTTGGAGACACTGTTCAGGGCGTGAGCAGAGTACACCAGCCCATCCCAAGCCTATTCTTTGGATCTGGAGGTAAGAAACAATAAAGGAGGACAAAATTTCAACAGCAAATGCAAAAAGCATCTTTGGAATTTGTCTAGTGACTAAAGGGTTTCTTCTAAAAATTAGAGGCTTACCTGACTTTCCCAAGAACAGGTAAATGATACAGAACCGTAAGGCAAACTTTTTCTATAATAATGCCTTCAGCTTGTAGTTTCAGTTCACGTTATAATCTGTCTAGATGGTTTATAGAAAGAGTTCTGAGGGTGTGAAATGGGAGGGTTGGATCAGAAGATCCATGAGGTGAGAGGAAGATTTCCAAGGCACATCAGAGTTCATCTTAGGAAAGGAAAACCTGTTTTTTGTTATAGTCTCTTAAATTTTCTCTATTTCCAGAAGTATCTGGTTTTGCTTGAGTTTAGAACTAAATCTAGCTAGCATCTTTGTTGCTAAAGTCACACCTAATACAGTTAATATAAATTATTTAGAAATGACTTTTGCAATATGGCAGTTAAATTTCCCAAAATATTCATGGTGGTACAATATACAATAGTACAGTATTGTACTATTGTACTAACGTGTAACCTGCTAGGTAGAGTGGCAGTAGACAGCTGGATTTCTTTCACCACCAAATCTCTGGATGAGAATGTCAAAACCATTCTGTTTAATGTTCCTGTACATTTGCTTGTATACTGTTATATGGTTAAAGATTGTAGACACGGTTTTTAATGTAGAAGTATGGACTTTGGTTCCGTCATCTTTTAGGTATGATACACATTTTCCTTTGTAATTCCAGAGAATACCAAAGGAAGGTAATTCATACTTGATCCCAAACCCCAGTCTACACTGTTAGGTTAGCATTAGGTAGAAGTAGGGTAGTATATGATAATGTCACTTTGCCATAGTTGTAAATATTAGGTAGTCACTACCCTTGTCCTGGTCCCAGAAAAGTACATAGAGTGATTTTGATAGGTTTCACCATTGTTTGGGAATACAGCTGGCCCTTGAACAACATGGATTTGAACTGTGCAGGTCCACTTATATGTGGATTTTTTTTTTTTTTTATAAATATGGTACACTGCTGCAAATGTATTTTTTATGGTTTTCTTAATGTTTTCTTTTCCCTAGCTTTATTATAAGAATTTATTATAAGAATTATATATATGAGATATATAACATACAAATTATGTGTTAATCCCACTGCATATGGGATCAGTGCCCCTAATCTCCACATTCAAGGCTGACTTACAGCTTCCATTGTTACTGACTTTGAGAACCATGTGAAAAGTGTGGTCATGTTCTTTATTGTAATACTCAAGGAAGTATATTAGGATGAGACAGCCTGGTAGGCTGCAACTTACATGAAATTGCATTTTATAAGTACATTTTTCTTTTTGAAACAACACAGTTTTTAAGTGAGGAATTTTTAATGTCCCTTTTATAAAAAAAGAAACCTTGTGACAAATTTCCTAAAATGCGTATACAACTTGCAAAGAGATTTGCTTCCTGAAACATACTTAAAAGTGATGCCAGTAAGTTAATTTTTTGTCAGATATTTTAAAATTCTATGGACAAAAGGTCATAATCTGTTTAGTTTAAAAACTACTTACATCCAAAGTACTACATAAATAGTAATTAGTTAACATTCATTTGACACAAAGATCTGGCCAGCCTGCAGTAGTAGTGTCTCAGTTGAGAAATCCACAGCACTGAAAAAGAAAGATAATGCCCTTACTCTCATAGAAGTTACTGCCCTTCACTGAAGAGGGGGATATATGAAAATTTGTCTTTTATCCTGTACTAAGTTGAAATAATTGGATCTTTTGGAGATTTCATTTGATAGTTGTGTATTTTGACAAGGATGTCCTTTTCTGCCCATTGGTGGCTTTACTTGAAGTTAAAGTAATACTGATTTATACTCCAGAGTCTAAAATAGAAAATCTCTTCATTTTCTGCAACTAAAGTTATACTAACAGTTCACAGAATGTTTATGGTAATAAGTATTTATGAATTTTTAGCAGTTCTACTGAACTTTCAGAGAGTAAGATAGTAATGTGAAGTTAGACATTTGGTTTAATAAGATGATCACAAATCACCTTTTTCTTAATGTTTATTTTGTGCACGAGAGAGAGAGAGAGACAGAGAGAGAGAGAACATGGGTGGGGGAGGGGCAGAGAGAGAGGGAGAGCGAAAATTTCAAGCAGGCTCCTGAAATCAGGAGTCAGACGCTTAACTGACCGAGCTACCCAGGAGCCCCACAAATCAACTTATTGGGTAGACTTGATGAGTTTTACAGTCCCTTGTAATCCAGAGAATATGGGAGGTAGTTAACATAGTTGTATGTCTTGGCATGTTGAATTTTGGGGATTTTAAAATATTGCTGTTTACAGTACTATTTAACTTTTTAGATTTGATGCACTAAATCGTTAGAAATTCTGAGTCAACTGTGTTCAATCAGGAAGAAGTTCAGTTTACGCATATTATCCTGTGATTTCATACCAGTATGATAGGTAGTGATTGACTTCCATTTCTTTTTCAATATTTTCTATGCAGGCACTGCCAACCTGACCATTTCTGGCATTAGTGCTATATTTCACATTTTTATAACTTGATTTTTGCTTATGAATTCACAAAGGTTATTTCCTGATGTATACTTCTTTAAGGGTACTCATCTAATTGTTTTTTTAACTTTCTGTTTATCTTGCAGTCCCTGCTTCTGTTCGTTATTCCCACACAGACATCAGAGTGCCTGACTTCTCTGACTATCGACGCACCGAAGTGTTAGATGGTACAAAGTCTTCAAAAGAGAGCAGTGAGGCTAGAAAAGGTTTCTCCTATTTGATAACTGCAACAACTAGTATAGGTGTTGCATATGCTGCCAAGAATGTCGTCTCCCAGTTTGTTTCCAGCATGAGTGCTTCTGCTGATGTGTTGGCCATGTCGAAAATCGAAATCAAGCTATCCGATATTCCAGAAGGCAAGAACATGGCTTTCAAATGGAGAGGAAAACCGCTGTTTGTGCGTCATAGAACCAAGAAGGAAATTGAGCAGGAAGCTGCAGTTGAAGTGTCCCAGTTGAGGGACCCGCAGCATGATTTAGATCGAGTAAAGAAACCTGAATGGGTTATCCTGATAGGTGTTTGCACTCATCTTGGTTGTGTACCCATTGCAAATGCAGGAGATTTTGGTGGTTATTACTGCCCTTGCCATGGGTCACACTATGATGCTTCTGGCAGGATCAGGAAGGGGCCTGCACCTCTCAATCTTGAAGTTCCCTCATATGAGTTCACCGGTGATGACATGGTGATTGTTGGTTAGAGATCTGGACTCAAGTCCAAGGTTCCTTTCAGTCGTCTTGTCACCTCAGAAGACCTATGAGCAAGCCTTCTATACTTAAGTGGGTTGATTTGAAATATTTAAGAATTGCTGATAATGTATTTGCAAACATTTATGTGAAGTAAATTAAATTTAATGTTGAATGCTTTCAAGCGTTCACCTAATAAAGCCACTGTTAAACATTATTAAGTTCAAAGACTTAAAAGGTGCAGTGTCTTTGATAGTTAATTCTAATTAAAAATTACAGACTTACATACCAGATATTTGTGAAATCTGTAATTGACTTTCTCCTTCATCTTCCTTCTTTATGTTAGGGTCAACAGATTCTGCAGAGCTAATGGTTAGACTGAGGTAAAATTAGCTGGTCATTTCCAAGTCCTGGGAGATGTTTATGGCATTGGCAGAAACAGTAGTATCCAGGTTTCCCTTTTGTTCTTTTACACATGAGTCCTGGCTGTGTGTGTCCTGCCGCACGTGCCCCCCAGCCCCCGGTCTGTATGATGATGTTGAATGTAATCTCTGGGAGAATCCTAAATCCTAAATGTTAGCAGCTCTGAGGGTTTAGCCCCACCTCTAGCTAGCTGTTTTCCTGCTAGGAAATTTTATTTTTCACTTACGGGAATAAGTTAGTAATTAGAATTCTTTAGTTTTAAGAGGCAGTGGTGGGATAGTATCTGAGAAAAGCTTTCCAAAATGGGAGTGCCACTGTTAACTCCTTCATCTGGTGAGGATATTTGTGTTCCCATTGCTTCTGCATCCACCCTATCTAGAGACAAAAGGGGAGTAGTGTATCTGAGACTACTGTAAAGGATTCTGTTGGTTTTGTTTCTGCAATGATAACATGTTGAGGTGTTTTCCTTCAGTTGGATACACAGTCCCCACTTTTCACCGTGATATGAAAGTGGTGGGCACAGGAAGACGTCAGAATTGACACCCTCTTCTTTCTGCCTTCTGCCTTCTGCCTTCAATTACACAGCTGAAATAAGACAGATCTGATATTCTCCCTGGGAACTAGGAGTAGGCTTTGACCCTTGTTGAGAATCACAGCTACTTTGATAAGTTTGCCATTTGGCGGTAAGTCAGTAATATACCACTGGGTCCATCTTTGATCACACGTGCATTTGTAAGAAAGCAAACTAAATTCAGTGGTTAGATCTTCCAAAGGGAGCTGGTCATCCAGGACTCCAGTCTTTAAAACAGTAGCTAAGTGTATCAAAAAGAAAACTTTTTGTTTATGAGCAGATATTTGGTTCATTTCTTTACCATACCTTTACCATTCTAGAAAGAAAATTAGCATGGGTGATAAATGGGGCTAATAAATAATAGTATTTTATGTTCTGGTATCTAGGTGTAAACGTGAGACAAAAAGTGCCAAATATTGCTAATTTACTAAAAGTAGTGAAATTATATCATTAAGTATAAACAATATGGGTGTGTAGTATTTGATGTTAATATTTGGAGCATCTTGCATGAAGTCCGTGCCCCTCCCCCCACTCCCAACCATGAGGCCATGAGAAATTAGTATGTATTTGTTGGATATTTTGCTTATCGTTGTAGTGAAGATTCCTTTTTTTCCTAATATATATGGGGAAGATCATCTTACACTTACACATGCTGCTTTTTCATGGTGCCAGTTGTCCACAACTTACTGTTTAAAGCTACACCCATATATTTATTATAAGCTGACAAAATTTGAAGTTGAATTGTTAAGTTTAAAATGGCAGCAGGAGCTGTTCATCACTTCCTCAAGATACGCTAATGTAGAAACTGGTATATATTTTACATTCATAAAATTCTTACTTGGATGGGATGATAAGTAAAAATGCCAGGTTTTAATTTGAAGGTGAATTATTAAGCCTGGAATGGAAACCTCAAAGCATTATTAAATGAATCCTTAGACCCCAGTGAATCTGAGTGACTTTTGGGGGGGGGGGGTGGTGTTTGTCTTCATGTGTGAAATTTAAAGGACTTTTGTTCCTTTGGACATAACTGGAGCTGCTGAGCTTTTAATATATCCATGTGTGGGTTGTGTGAGTTGGGGGCATGGTGTAGTAGAAAGTACTGGACTAGAATTTAGGGTTTTAATTCTGGCTTAGCCATTTCCTAGCCATGGAACTATGGGCCTGTCACTTAACTTCTTTTGGACATTTTTCCCCCCATCTGTAAATTTGGAATGGTTGAACTAGATTTCTAAGAGTTCTCTGACCTTTTAGGATACTCTGACCCCCCCCCCCCACCCTAGTAATGGGAATGGGTTTTCTTAAATAAACATTTGTTGTGTTCTCAGTATTTGGTATTGCAACAAAGACACCCAAGCTGCTAAAAGCAGCATTTTAATCAGCTGAGCCAACCTTTTACAATAGTGGTTGGTCAACCTGGGACAGCACTACTATTGTAGGGGGTGTTTGTGGCCATTATGTGATTGTCACAGTGATGGAGCATGCTGCTGGTATTGGGGTGGAGGGATGCGGGAGTGGGAACACGAAATGTTCACTTGTGAGGGAAACGCAGGTCCACGAGCTAAAAGAATACTGTGCTGCCAAAAATATCAACAACACTGAAGGAAAATGCTCATACCCTATTATTACCCCCTCCCACCCTGAAATGACACCTCAAAATATTTCATTTTTCCATATTTGAAATGCCAGAATAACTGCACTAGTGGCTCCCAGCCTATGGAGGACAAAATAGAAAGTTTGCAGGTTCCTAAATGTATTGCAGGTGTTCTGTGCTGGAATTGCTGGATTTGGTGGCTCATTATGGCTTTTGTGATATTTTGACTAATAACGATAAACTTAAATTCCACTCTTCCATTTATTATTTTTTTTAACGTTTATTTATTTCTGAGACATTGAGAGACAGAGCATGAACGGGGCGGGGGAGGGTCAGAGAGAGAGGGAGACACAGAATCTGAAACAGGCTCCAGGCTCTGAGCAGTCAGCACAGAGCCCGACGCGGGGCTCGAACTCACATACCGCGAGATCGTGACCTGAGCCGAAGTCGGACGCTCAACCGACTGAGCCACCCAGGTGCCCCTGCACTCTTCCATTTATTTTTTAAAGAAGGCTTGGTTCCACAAGTGATAGGACAAGTAAAATTACTTCACTACTTTGCTAAGTGGGTAGAGCAGACTTAATGTTAGCTTTTTGATTGTTTCAGTGAAACAATTCTGGATATTAGGGGGAAATGACTTAAAAAAAGAAGAAATTTGACCAGTTGGCATCCTGACATCAGATCATTAACATGTACTTATTTTTACTGGGAATGAAGACTGACAGTGTTGAGATTAAATGCCTTTTTATTATGCTTTAAACAAAGTGGTTATAGAAAATAACCTTTCAAAGAACTTAACATTGTTTGTTAATGTCAATTTACTTTGGTCTTTCTGAGAATAACTTTGTAAAATCTAGCTGACTCAAAACTGGAGTGTGTAGAGGCATCTGTCCTTATTTGATATATATGGTTTAGGATCAGAATGTGCTATTAGTACTCTAATTTTTCTGAATAATGTGAATATACTATATTTGTCGTAAGTCATTCTTCATTCCCACACTGCTAAAACTGATATTTTCTATATTTTCATGTCATTTAAATACATTTTATATATTAACACAAAATAAATGTGCATATTTTTCAGAATGATATTCTTGGCCCAGTGTTCTAACACTTACCTTGTCATCTGTTTGCTAATGACTCCCCTACATCACTTCCCTGAGCCTCATACTCATGTTCAACCATTTAAACCGGTTATTTGTGCATAGATATTCCATTAATACCTTAAACTTAAAATGTCCAAAAGGAAAGGAAGTCCTCTCTGTTTTCCATAAGACATCTCCTTTATTGTTGGTGGCCTTCCTAGCTAGCCAGTAATCTAGCTGGCAGTAAAAACCTCTAGTCCCCTCTGCCTCCCTTTCCATTCCCCCCTGCCCCCAGCCTGAATCCCCAAACCCTGCTAATTGTACCTACTTAGTAAAATAGGTCCATTCCTGTCTCTGCAACTTGTAACATTCTAATAGGGGCAAACTTTGGGCACTCCTAGCCACTAGGTGAAGTGTACTTCTGTGTAGGATTTCATTTAATCCTCAAAAAATCCTGTTGGCTGGGTAATGTTGCTATTCCTAGTTTTACTGGTACTGAAACTGAGGCACATCATCATACTGCCAGTAAGTTAGTGGAACTGAAATTTTAGTTTCACCCAGGGAGTCTTAGTGCAGAGTCTATAGTCCTGATCACTATCCTATATATATACCTATATATCATGTATATATAGGATATGTGTGTGTGTGTGTGTGTGCTCATATGCTTTAACTGAGGCCTTGTATCTACCAAACAGGTCATCTTTCCTCCAGTCTTCTCACTTTAAAGCCCATCTTCCATATAGTCACCAAGTGGTATAGAGGTTAAGAGTATGGGCTCTGCGTGGAACCTCTACAAGATCCTCCTTATCTGCATCCCATCAGTAAAACCTTTGCACTGACAGTTTTCTGGGCTTGTTTTGTCCTAGTCTCTTCCCATGCTGTCTCTTCTGCCTCGTTCCCCTTTCCTTTGTCTTGTCTGGCTTGTCCTCTGCCTGCCCTTTGAGATTGTTTAGGTGTGGTATCCTGTACCTGAATTATATTCACTTTTGCAGCAAGTTTCCCCAAAATAACCAGGGCATACCCATTGAGATATCCATATTTTTCTCTATGTTAAAGTTCACTCTCCGTCTGTCTCCCAACCCACCACTAAACAGAGGGGTGGGGACCATGGCAAGTACTCAGCCATGGAGTTGAATGCTGAATGGGGGGTGGGGGTGGGGTGGGGAGGTGAACTTCTGAGTGGTATTGTCTGAAAGAAAAGGTTTCCAGGGAATACTTTGTATTAACGTTTTTAAAAAATAGAACAATCATGTAATATCTGTATCTTTCTAGGACTTTAGGTCAGAGGAGAAATGAACTATATTACAGGATGTTTTGGATTTAAGTTTACACTCCTCCCAGAAGAAAAAAATGGAAAGAATAAATAATTCAGTCTTAAAAAAAATGGATTATTTTACTTTTTCCATTTGCTTCATAATGAGCATTCTCCCCAAATAAGATTTCAATGTCAAAAGGTTTGTCCTCTAGTATTTTATTTCCAACACTAAAATGCTATGGACATCATGTCATTAATGCTACCATTTTCTCTCTCTTTTACTCACTTTCTGTCCTGGATTTTAGGATGGGAACATTTTGCTTAGCAGGGAAAATACTATCAAGTAGGTGAATTGACCAGTTCTCTGAGGTAGGAAGGGTGCAGGATTATTTTCTCTTTTTCAATACTCAGCACTACTTATCGGAAGTTAAAAAGGTCCTATGCATAGTACTGACAGGAATGTGAGGTTAAGATGGTTTCTACTCCAGGTGCTTAAAGGAAACCTAAATACACCACAAAAGAAAGACTAGCCAAGTGTTTGCTTATAAAAAGATTATTATAGATCAGAAATCTCTGGTCAGCGGTACAAGATTAAAATTAACTTTGTGAAGGACTTCAGCAGTATCTTTGTAATAACTCCTCCGTAATGATCAACATAAGACTGGTCTATCAGTGAACCAAAAATCCCAAATTCAATAAACTACACTTTATACTTTTGCAGCTATTGTCCTAAACTTGGGTCAATTTGAGTGCAAAAGCTTACAGTCATCTAGCTTTTGAAATCCTTATCTGATTAGAATATTTGCAAAGGTAAGAAATGAAAGTGCATAAGTAATAGGTTTTTCGTCCAGTTTTTAAGAGGGCAAACAAAACCTTGACTCCTTAATTGAAAGGGAAAAAAAGCTAATGCATTTCACATAATTGTCTGCTTTAAGATAAGTATCTGAAATTTGCTGTTTTCTTTTATCTGTTCATGGCTAAAATTTCAACTCATGCCTCTTCCTTATCTGAGGGAATACTTGCTTTCTTAGCTCTGCCTAAAATACACACTCTTCTGTGGGACCTGTTCAGCCCACTGGAGAAACAGCATTCTGAGGGCCCCAGCTGATCTCAGTATGTGAAAATCAGGTTAGGACTGTATTCCCCCTTAGTCAAGATTATCTATTAGACCCTTTTAAACACAAATCTCAAATGAGATTAAGGGTATGAAAGGCATTATAGACCTTAAAGCAAAATACAAATGCTCAAAATGTTGTTTAGTGAACTATACCAGGGAGACCATACATGACATTTAGAATATGATTAGGTATGCAGAAAGGCAATTTTGGTGGAGGTATGTCCCTATTCAGACTGTGATTTATCAACTGAAAATAGGTATTAATCCTGCATTCTCATGCTTTGGTCCCTGGAAGTTCAGGTTCACATGTACACATGGTTTCAATGTTAATAGCAAAGCTGAACTCATCCACAGTAATGGCTCATGTTGTAGGGCCTCCTCCCCTGCCAGGTTTTAACTAAGGGACTATTAATTGAATCCAAAAGCTAGTTCTCTGAAAAGAACAAGAAAATAGATACAGCTTTTGTAAGCTTGATAAAAAGAAAACAAAAGCAAAAATACACAGAGAAGGAGACGTCATCAAGTGATGGAAGATATTAATAGTAATGAAGTAACAAGAATGCAACTCTAGGGGCACCTGGGTGGTCAGTAGGTTAAGTGTCTGACTTCGGCTCAGGTCACGATCTCACAGTTCGTGGGTTTGAGCCCCGCATTGGGCTCTGCTGACAGCTCAGGAGCCTTCAGCCTGCTTTGGATTCTGTGTCTCCTCTCTGTCCCCCCTGCTTGTGCTCTATCCCAGTCTCTCAAAAATAAATAAACATTAAAAAAAATTTTTTTAAACGGAATGCAACTCTATGCAACAAAAGTTGTAAAGCTCAGGGGATACAGATGATTTATTAACAAAATATAAAATACCAAAATTCACCCAAGAAATAGAAACCTTGAGTATACCATAATTATCATAGATCAAGTTAAGTATTAAAAGTTACCATAACTGGTTGGCTTCATATCTGAGTTCTATATGACATTTTAAAGAAAAGATAGTTTCATCACTGTTTCAACCATTCTGGATCTGAGCTTCTCTAATCTTACCATGCATACAAGTCACCTGGGGATCTTGTTTGTGATGCATATCCTAATTAGGATATGGGGTAGGGCCTGAGATTTTTGCGTTTCTAACAAATTCTAGGAAGTGAGCTTGACATCCAGTTGATATCCATGCTGCTAGTCCATGAAGCATACTTTGGGTTAGCAAAATTCTATACCATGGCGTTGTGGGGTAAGGTGGGATATGGAAGCTCTACAATTCATTTTATGAATTCAACATAAAATTAATATTAAAACTAGACATTAAATATACAAAAAATACATCAATCTCATTTACTGAATAAACACATTTTAAAAATTTTTTAATGTTTTATTTTTGAGAGAGAAACAGAGCAGGAGTGGGGGAGGGCAGAGAGAGAGGGAGACAGAGAATCTGAAGCAGGCTCCAGGCTCTGAGCTGTTAGCACAGAGCCCGACATGGGCTCAAACCCACAAATCGTGACCTGAGCCAAAGTCGGATGCTTAACTGACTAAACCACCCAGGCGCCCCATAAATAAAACATTTTAAATAAAATGCCAGTAAAAGAAATCTAGCCTCTCTGTTTCTCCCTGTTGGACAGAGATAGCTGCACAGTCCGTGAGATAGGATGGTGAAGGTTGGAGTGAATGGATTTGGCTATATTGTATGACTGGTTACCAAGGCTGTTTTCAAATCTGGCAAAATGTATACTGTTGCCAATAATGACCCCTTTGTTGATCTCAACTTCATCCAGTATAATTCCACCCATGACTAGCTCAATAGCACAGTCAAGACTGAGAATGGGAAGCTTATTATCAAGGAAAAGCCCATGTTCATCTTCCAGGTATAAGATCCAGTGCTGAATATGTTGTAGAGTCTCCTGGTGCCTTCATTACCTTGAGAAGGCTGGGGCTCACATGAAGAGAAGAGCCAAAAAGTAATCATTTCTGCCCCGTCTGTTGATGCCCCCAAGTATTATGTTGAGCTGAACCATAATTATGACAACTCAAGATTGTCAGCAGTACCTCCTGAACCACCAACTGCTTGCCCCCCGACCAAGGTCATCCATGACATCTTCAGCATTGTGGAGGGACTCATGAGCACAGTCCATGCCATCACTGCCACCCAGAAGACTGCAGATGGCACTTCTGGAAGCTGTGGCATGATGGCCGAGTGGCTACCCAGAATATCATTACTATTTCTCCTGGTGTTGCCAAGGCTGTGGACAAGGACATCCCTGAGCTGAATGGGAAGCTTACTGGCATGGCCTTTATGTCCCCACCTCCAATGTATTGGATGTGGGTCTGACCTACTATCTAGAAAAAGCCGTCAAATGTGACATCAAGAAAGTGGTGAAGCAGGCATCGGAGGGACCCCTAAGGGCATCCTGGGCTACGCTGAAGACCAGGTTGTCTTCTGCGACTTTAACAGTGACACCCCTTCTTCTACCTTTGATGTTAGTGCTGGCAATGACGGCTTTTCCTGTTATGACAATTAATTTGACTATAGCAACAGGACTTTATAAAAAATAAGTAAATTACAGGACTTTATGGGGAAAAAAGTCAATATTTAAGCAAATTGAACATGCTTTTGAGTGAGATAGCTTAGTTTCATTAAAAAGTAAATTCTCCAAATTAACATGCATTTAGGATCTCCATAGTGGTTTTTGTTTGTATGCTTATTTTGTTTTATTTAGGATAAAATGGGAACACAATTTATACAGAATAAAAAATATCCAAAAAGAGCCAGGAAAAGTATGAAAAAGAATGAAGGTTTGCTTGAGATACAAGAACCTGTTACAACATCATTGTAGTTAAACTCATATGATATTGTCATGGGAATAGACATGTTAGTGGAACAAAATAGACTGTAAAAAGAACTAGATCTCAGGGCATATGAGAATTTAATATTAGAAAAGCAGGATTCAATTCAGTTGTAAAAAGAATGAATTGTTTAAGAAATGGTGCTGATAAAACTTACTATCCCTCTGGAAGAAGAGTGGACCCCAGCTCTCGTTATGCATAAAGACAAATTCTAGGGAGATTAAAGATGCATGTAAGACAAAATATTTTAAGAAAAATCTCAGAAACTGCATATAATATGAAGATGGAAAACACCTTCTTAATCATGACAAGGCACTTAAAATCTATATCAGAAAATATCGGGCTGTTTGTACACAAAAATGAAATCTTGAGCAAAAAAGATATTAGCCAAATCAAACCACAATAGATTTGTAAGAAACTAACAATAAATAATGAAAATGAAAGAATTAGTCAATATCTATAACATAGAGATTTTATAAATTGACAAAACTCCAGGAAAAAAGTAGGAAAAAGAAATGTACAAGTGAATACAGAAAAAGTAAATCTGAGAGACTAATAAATGAGAAGGTATTAAATATCTTAGTTGTTAGAGTAAGCACAATGGTAATGAGATATCACTTTACATCCATCAGGTGGGCAAAACTTTAAGGAGAAATAATATTTTGCTGTCAAATAAGTGTGAGAAAGGGGTACTCACATATTTCTGGCAGAAATAGGAAACAGTTTTAATATATTTCTCCAGATTGTTTTCCCAAACCAAAAATACACATACCCATTAGTGCAGCCATTAATCTTCTGAGACACTCCCCATAGAAATAAAAACTACAGAAAAATGAAGATATAAGAATATTTGTATCAGTGAATATATAGTGGGCCCAAGCTAGAAATAGAATGACAATGACACAAAATATATAAACATTTTTAATGTTTTATGAGTGTAAGAAAAGTGTGGAAGAATACCAAGTGCTGTTAACATGGATTATCTGGGATTGAGGTGGGTGTGGGGAAGGATTCAGGGGGAGGATAGGGGTTCATAGAAACAAGTTAATAAAAAAGCAAGAAAATGTGACTAGCCCTGCCTAGCATGAATGATAGCCCATTTTGCACAATTATATATGTACACACATACACATACATACATATATACATACATGTATGAATATATGTGTATATGCATCTATCTGTGTATATGCAGAAACAGATTGGGGAAAATGAGTTATACAAATATCTATAGATGTATAGAGATGTTCATGACATATTGCTAAGTGGAAAAAAAAAGAAAATTACAAAGTAAAATGTATAATATGATTCTCTTTGGCAAAAACAAAAACATCCTCTATATTGTTGCTTTGATATGTTTGCATGAGCAAAGAGGAAGGCATGGTCCTCTAACAGGACCCCTTCTATCCTGTTAGAAGGGGTCACAAGTGTAGAGTTGAGGGGAGGGTGATGATTAGGCTTTTTCTTTGAAAAATTTTTTAATGTTTATTTTTTAACGAGAAAGAGAAAGCCACAGTGTGAGTGGGGGAGGGGCAGAAAGTGAGGGAGACGCAGACTCTGAAGCAGGCTCCAGTCTCTGAGCTGTCAGCACAGAGCCTGACATGGGGCTCAATCTTATGAAGGATGAGATCATGACCTGAGTGAGGTCAGACGCTTAACTGACTAAGCCACCCAGGTGCCCCAGGTTTTTTCTTTACACAGTTTTTAGTATTATTTTACCTGCTAAAACAAACCTGTTTTGCTTTATAATTTGAAAAACTTGAAATTATATTGTCCATTTTCCTGACTGGGAACATCAGTTGGTCCCTCCTATTAATTAATATTAGACATTGACTAGTGTTTGTCAGTGGTCAATTTTTTGCATATTAGCCATTAGATATACACTTATACATAAAAGTCCTATGAAAGTACAGTTGTGTATATATGGGTAGAGTAATTTTTTAATTTAGTAATTGTTTTGTAGGAAGATTAAAAACAATAGATTACCACTTATTTACTTGCATCACTTATAAATCCTAAATCATAGTTTGCTTTGGTTGATTCAAACATGAACGGAAAAAGGATGGAGGTTAATTGCAGAAAATTCGTTTGCATCTTGACATATAATTATATATTAATATCTAGACCAGAGCTGTCTAATAGAATTTTCTGCATTAAGGGGCACCTGGGTGACTCGGTTAAGACTCTGACTTTGGCTTGGGTTATGATTTCACGGTTCACGAGTTCGAGTCCTGCATCGGGCTTTGTGCTGACAGCTCAGAACCTGGAGCCCGCTTTGGATTCTGTGCCTCCATTTCTCTCTGTCCCTCCCATGCTCTCTCTTTCTCTCACAAATAAATAAACATTAAAAAAATTAAAAATATAATTTTCTGTAATGAAAGAAATGTTCTATAATCTGTATTGTCTAATATTGTAGCCACTAGTACATGTGGTTATTTAGCACTTGAAATGTGACTAGTGAGTGAATCTGAAGAACTGAATTTCAAATTTCACTTAATTTTAATTTAGTAAATGGCCACATGTGTACAATGCAGATCTGAAACCACTTTCCTTACTAAAACCAAACAAACATATCCCAAAGCTGTTGACTGGAATAGCAAATTTGCCTCTTTTGTCTAATAACTAATGTGTAGGATAGTGTTCTCTGTGTATAATGCTATAACAGCTTTTTAAAAACATTGTTATGATGATCTTTACATTTTAATAAACTATTTCAAACACAGAAATATGACAAAATGATAAACACTAAATCCACCATCGTATTTAACAAATGCTAACATTTCATTAAATTTTGCTTCAGATTTTTTAGAAATTTTTTTTTTTTTTTTTTTTTTTTCAACATTTATTTATTTTTTGGGACAGAGAGAGACAGAGCATGAACGGGGGAGGGGCAGAGAGAGAGGGAGACACAGAATCGGAAGCAGGTTCCAGGCTCTGAGCCATCAGCCCAGAGCCCGACGCGGGGCTCGAACTCATGGACCGTGAGATCGTGACCTGGCTGAAGTCGGACGCTTAACCGACTGCGCCACCCAGGCGCCCCAAGATTTTTTAAATAAAATATTACATATCTAATTGAAGCCCTTTCCCTCCATCCTACACAACATTCCACACCATATATATATATATACATATACATATATACAAATACATATCTATATATATACAGATATATAAGTATCTGAAAATCTATATATAGACATGTGTCCTTCCTGTCCATTGGTCTCAGATATTTACCTCATACTTTCAAAGGTAGACAAGAAACAAGTGCCTTTATCACTGTATAAAATTTTGTCTAGGCTATATGTTTATGTGTCTCTACATGTTTGCCATAAACAATCCAAGAAAGATTAGAGAGATTTCAGAGCCATAGACAGAAGTTTAAGCAACTTGGATGAGAGTTACCTACCTCAGAAAGTGAGAGTAGATGATGTAAAATAAGAATCATACAACTCTACAGCAAAAAAAAACCACACAAATGATTCAATTTTAAAATGGTCAAAGGACCTACACAGATATTTCTGCAAAGAAGACATACAAATGGCCAATAGGTATATGAAAAGCTACTCAACATCACTAATTACCAGAGAGAGGGGGATCAAAACCATAATGAGCTATCATTTCACACCTGTTATGTTGTCTATTATCAAAAAGACAAGAGATAACAGGTGCTGGCAAGGTTGTGGAAAATAGGAAATCTTCATACCTGTTGATAGAAATGTAAATTGGTACAGCTGTTATGGAAAATAGTATGGCTGTTCCTCAAAGAACTAAAAACTGAACTACCATATGATCCATCAATCCCACTCCTTGTTATGTATCTGAAGGAACTGAAATCAGTGTCTTAAAGAGATATCTGCACTTCCATGTTTATTGCAGCATTATTCACAATAGCTAAGATATGGAAACAAACTAAGTGCTCATCAACAGCAAATGTGTATGCATATATATATATATGCATACATATATATATATATATGCATGTGTGTGTGAATGTGTATGTGTGTGTGTATAAAATGGAATATTATTCAGCCAGAAAAAGTGATATCATGCCATCTGTGACAACGTGGATGAACCTGGAAGGCATTATGCGAAGTGAAATAAACCGGACAGGAAAAGACAACAAATAATGTATGGTATTGCTTATAAGTGGAATATTAAAAAAATTAAAAGCCAATTTCATAGAGAAACAGAGCAGAATGGTAGTTGTCTGATACTGGAGTAAGGAGGAAATGGGGTTATGTAGGCCAAAGGGTATAAATTTTTTTCAGTTATAAGAAGAACAATTTCTGAGAATCTAATGCACAGCCAATGACTATAGTTAATAATAGATTTTGTATACTTAAAAGTTACTGGGAACAGAGCTTAATCATTCTCACCACACAAAAGAACTATGTTAACTATGTGAGGTGATGGATGTGTTAATTATCTTGATTTTGGTAATAATTTGGCAATGTATATGTATATCAAATCATCATGTTGTGTGCTTTAAATATATACAATTACATTTTTCAATTACTCCTCAATAAAATTATTTAAAAAAGAATTATTAAGGAAGAATTAAGTTTGGTGTATTTTTATGAGAAAGGACATTTGCCAATAGGTAGGGGGGTCCAAGGGAAAGAGTCCATTTTCCTAGTCAACAATTGAGGGTCATCATAATGAGGTTTCTCTATATTTTTCATAAAGGGACTTGCCTAGAGAAGTGGTTCTCAAATTTGTTTGCTCATTAGAATCATCTGGGAGCTTCAAAAACCACTGATTCCCAGTCCACTTCCAGAGATTGTGACTTGATTAGTCAGAATTTTTAAATGATCTCTAGGTGATTGCAATATGCAGTCATGATTGAAAGCAATAGCCCCAGACCAATTTTTCAAACTTGGTAGCCACTAGAATCACCTACTCAGCTTTAAAACTGCCTGGACTCACCCCTAGGCATTAGTTGTTTTAAAACTGATTTAAATGGTATGGAAGCCACCAAGAAAAACAGAGGAAAGTCAAATAAATACAACCAGAAATGAAAGAGGAAACATTCCAACTGATACCACAGAAATACAAAGGATCATAAGAGACTACTATGAACTTTACTATTATATGCCAACAAATTGGACAACCTAGAAGAAGTGGATAAATTCCTAGAAACATAAAACCTACCAAGTCTGAGTTATAATGAAATATAAAATCTGAACAGAAAAAAATATACTAGTAAGGAGATTGAATTAGTCATTAAAAACCTCCGAACAAGCAAAAGTCCATGACCAGATGGCTTCACTAGTGAATTCTACCAAACATTCAAAAAAATTAGTATCAATCCTTGTCAAACTCTTCAAAAAAAAAAAAAAATAGGAGGGGACTCTTCCAAACTCATTTTATGAGGCCAGCATTACTCTGATACCAAAACCAGACAAGGATGCCACAAGAAAAGAAAATATCCCCGATAAACCTAGATGCAAAAATTGTCAACAAAATATTGCAAACCAAATTCAAGAATACATTGAAAGGATCATACACCATTATCAAATGGGATTTATTTCAGGGATGCAAAGATGTTTCAACATCCACAAATCAGTCAATGTGATATACCACATTAACAAAATGAAAGATAAAAATAATGATTATCTCAATAGATGCAGAAAAATCATTTGAAAAAATTCAATATCCACTTATGGTAAAAACTGTCAACAAAATGGGCATAGAGGAAATGTGTCTTGACATTTCCACATATGTGACAAGCCCACAGCTAACATCACACTCAACAGTTAAAAGCTGAAAGCCTTTCCTCAAAGATTTAGCACACAACAAGGATGTCCACTCTTGCCGTCTCTATTCAACATTGAAAGTATTTGGAAGTCCTAGCTAGAGCAACTGGTAAAGAAAAATAAATAAGAGGCATCCAAGTTGGAAATAAAGAAGTAAAACTGTCACTATTTGCAGATGACATGGTATTATTTAGAGAAAATCCTAAAGATTCTTAGAACTAATAAATTCAGTAAAGTTGCAGGATACAAAATTAATACATGAAAGTCTGTTGTGTTTCTATAATAACAAACTATCAGAAAGAGAAATTTTAAAAATTCCATTTATAATGCACCAAAAAGAAGAAAATACCCAGAAATAAATATAACCAGGGAGGTGAAAAACCTATATATTTAAAACTATGAGACATTAATGACAGAAATTAAAAAGACACCAATAAATGGAAAGATATTCCATGCTCATGGATTAGAAGAATCAATATTGTTAAAATGTCCATACTACCCAAAGCAATCTACAGATTCAATTAAATCCTTATCAGATTTCCAATGGCATTTTATACAGAACTAGAACAAATAATTCTAAAACTTGTATGGAACCACAAAAGACCTCCCATATCAAATCAATCTTGAGAAAGAGCAAAGTTGGAGGTATCACCCTCCCTGATTTCAAATTATATTACAAAGCTATAGAAATTAAAATACTATGGTACTGGCATAAAAATAGACACATAGATCAATGGAACCAAATAGAGATTACAGAAATGAACCCATACATATACAGTCAATTAATTTATGACAAAGGAGCCAAGAATATACAATGAGGAAAGGACAGTCTCTTTAATAAATCATGTTGGGAAAACAGGACAGCCAGCCACATGTTAAAAAATGAAACTTGACCACTATCTTACATCACACACAGAAATGAACTCAAAATGTATTAAAGACCTGAACCATAAAGACCTGAACCATAAAATTCCTAAAAGAAAACATAGGCAGTAAGCAACTAGATATTAGTCTTGGAGATGATTTTTTGACTCTGAAACCAAAGTAAAAGCAACGAAAGCAAAAATGAGTAAGTAGGACACTAAAATACTTCTGCACAGCAAAGAAGACCATCAACAAAATGAAAAGGCAACCTACTGAATGGAAGAAAATATTTACAAATCATATATCTGATAAGGGGCTAATACCTAAAATATATAAAGAACTCATACAGCTCATAGCCAAACAAATAATCCAATTAAAAATGGGCAGAAGTTCTAAATAGACATTTTCCCAAAGAAGACATACAAGTGGCCAACAGATACATGAAAGAGGCTCAACATCATTAATCATAAGAGAAATGCAAATCAAAACCACAATGAGATACCGTCTCATTGCTGTTAGAATGGCTATGACCAAAACCACAAGAAATACCAAGTGTTGGCAAGGATGTGGAACCCTTGTACATTGTTGTGGGAATGTAACTGATGCAACAACATTGGAAAACATGGAATTTCCTCAAAAACTTAAAAATAGAACTACCGTAAGATCCAGAAATTCCACTACTGGGTTATTTGAAGAAAATGAAAATACTAACTGAGAAGATTTATGCACCCTTATGTTTGTTGCAGCATTATTTACAATATCTAAGTTATGACAGAAGCTTCCATCATAAATGGATACAGAAATTGTACACAACCATACACAAGAATGAAATCCTGCCATGTGACAAGATGGATGGACCTCAAGGGCATTGTGCTATGTGAAATAAGTCTGACAGAGAAAGACAAACGCTGTATGATTTCTCTTATATTTAGAATCTAAAACAAAAACAAAAATAACAATAGAAGGAGCTCATAGATACAGAGAAGAGATTGGTGGTGCCAGAGGTGGGGGTGGGGGGATGGGGGAAATGCGTGAAGAGATCGGAAAGTCAAAAAGGTAAAAAGGAAAAAAATGCAGTTCATGTAAAACAGACACAGAAATTTTTAATCATTTTCAAAATATTGACTATATATATATATGTTTATATATATATATATATATATATATATGCTAAAAACACTTTGTTTTGATTCATTAAAAAACAATAAATGATAAAGAAGCAATTTGGGATTGGGATATTTTAAAGCTCCCAACCAATTCTAATGTGAGGTTAAATTTGTGAATCTCTGGCCTAAGGACCTATGTTTAGAGGAAAGAATTAGCTCAAGAAACTCAAATGAATTTAGAGCTTTATTTCTGACTTTAATGTGCTGGATTCTGTCTATAGTGGCTATATAATTGAGGAATAGGTGCACAAACACAAAATAGAACAATCTCTAGGACACCTTTTGCTTCTAGTCAGTGCCAGTATATCCAATCCAAAACACTTGGATACACAATTCCATCCATTTGTCACTAGGGACTCTCTCTTGCATAAGAATTTTAGGATCCAGCCTTTTGAAGCACAGAAGTCATTTTGGATTATGAGAAAGAAAAGGATTTCAGGTTGTTTGATGGATGCAGGAACGATTATAGTGTAAGGGAATGAGGGGGCAGAGGACCAAAGGCAACTGCCATTTTTCCAGCCACTGCATTGCATTCCAGGAGTGGTTGATACTCGATGCGAAGGCCAGTATAAATCATATTATTTAAGGAAAGGGTGTATTTGTCATTTGCCCTCAACATTTACTTCATCTGAATGAAATGGTTGTTCCTAGAAAAGATAGCTCACTGCTGAGTTGAGTGAGTGAATAGGTTGCAACATCAGTAAGAAATGGAATGTGGCTTTCCCAGCACGCTGAGATGAGGGAGCTGAACAGCTCTGACCCAGGAGTTGATGCTTTCTAGGGGAGGAAGGGGAAGCAATAAGAGGGCTGATTAATAAGAAAATGAAAAATCCCAACAATAAATGCTGTAGATACATATTGTGGGTACTGTACCTCTGAGCAGTTTCCTTTCATTTTTTGAACCAAAGGAGAAAGAACTGAGAGATTAATCTTTGATTGACTTGAGGGGGGAACAGGGGAAGATCTTTTAAGATCTAATATGTTCTTTGGTTGACAATTACACTTTTTATGGGAAGAAGGTAGTTCTAACATAAAGTGTAAAACATTCTTATATATTACCTGAAAAGTTAAAGACAACATTTTATGCAAATACTATTTTTTCTAAGCATTTTTCGTACAGATGAATCTATGTGCTTTTCTTAATACAAATTATATCCCCTGTACAAAGTAATTTACCAGAAGAATATTCTTGATATACTAAAGCTGTGTACAAAACAGTCTGCACAATCTATCACAGGAAAAACTCAGCTGATCACCCTTGTGGTACCTTTAAGGCATATAATTTCGAAGGATTTAACTTGAGGTGACCAGCAGAAAATACCCAAGTCTGGTTTCAGAAAACCACAGGGAAGATTCTGATTCTAAAGACTCCAAAATTTGCCTTTAGCCAGGCCTCATGTGAAATGGGGAAATAATACGGCTAACTGCCATTTTGCACTTTGTTCCCTCACCCCCTTATATTTAGTCCAGACACTCTTCTTTCCTATCACTTCTTTTTTAGAGAGCTGTCATATTAGCTTATGGAAAAGACCCTCAGCAGACAGTAATTCAACTTGATGGAGGCTTACAAGGAGTTATTGGCATAAATTATCTCTGCACAATTACCCACCAGTTCATGTCACAAGTGTGTTCCATTGCTCTCTCTCTCTCTCTCTTTTCACAAACTACTTAGCATAATTATGTTATTTTAATGACTAGTCTAGCAACAGTAATTATGAAATTACCCAACAGTCTATCAATTGGCATTGAAAAGTTCTTTTTCAGTCCTAGAACTCTCAATTTTGGTGACACTTCTCAGAATTACCAGTACTTCTGCTAAAGTTTTCTATGCTATTTCTGACCACCTCAAAGCAAAGGAACCAACCAGATGACATAGTCTTTGTCAGATACTAGTTTTCACCTGTCCATTCATAGACCTAAGTTGCTGTGGGTGGAATGTTCTGAGAACCCAACAGAAAAACCAAAAGCTGGGTTAACTCTGCTGGAGGTGACTTCAGAGTCTTCTTCTCCAGTAGACAAGTGCTGCAGTTTCACGGAGTCTTTCTTGGCAATGATTGCAAACTGGGTGCCACAAAATACAAATATTTCTCAATCAACAGGACTAAGGCCTGGAAGCTGTGTGGTGACTTGTCCAGGATCTCACAGTTAATTAGCAGGTGGAATGGGGCTCTGTTCTTTCCACTGCTCCTCCCATCTTGGGGCAACCAAGAAGACACGATATTTGACTGAGGACTCTTATAGGAATACTGTCACTTAGTGCCCTTAACAAGTCACAGGTGTACAGCATTCAACAATTTTCTCAAGGCCTCTGTCTTCCTCTGACCTAGATGATGCCCTGAGTTCTGACCTCATTTCGAGGTCTTCCTGATTTCCTTTCAACTGCCCATAATAGGAAAGGCTTGATGTTAGTGTTCTTGACCCCACTCTAGAATTAGCTCAAGATTTGTGGACCACTAGGCAGGAAGAGCCAGAGTTTCTCCCATGTTCCAAATGCCTCACCTCCTAGCTACTCATTAAAAGTTTCTACCATCCCAGGTAGAGCATTTACTGAGAACCTACACAGGTACACCCCAATGTACCTGAAGTTTCTATAAGAACATTCAAGCCAATGAATGAAAATTTGGGGGCTGGCTGGCTGCTTATTTGCCCTTGTTTTGTGAATGGCTGCACTTCTGCCTTCCTTTGTAATAACTTTTTGTATAATAAAATTGGTGCACAACTTTGGAGGAACAAGAAGTAAAACACAACCTCAAGAGCCTTGTCAGTCATGTCATTTGGAATTGTTGGCAGTATTTTCTTACTATTCTTCTTAATGGGGTGAGCCATTAAACTCATGCCCTGAGAGAGGCACTAACTGGGCCAGAAGCCACAAGAAGCCAGAAGTAATCAGAGTAATAATTATATTATTATAACAAATAATACTAGCATTTTTTCCAACATTGTGTGCCAGAAAAGATTCTAAGAGCTTAAATATCCATACACCTGAGGCAGGTGGCAACTTCCCCCAGTGAGGAAGGGGATATAGAGAGGTTAAGTTCTTGCTCAAGCTCAAACGGCAAAACAACCTGACCTTAGTATATGTTCTTAATTAATTAAAATCTTTTTATTATTTTTCTTTTTCCTTAATGGGAAGAAGCACAGAGCAGCTGGGCTCAAGCTGCTCCACTTCTTCACAGTCCCTGGTGCCATCTTTGGTTCATTAACAGGCCTGCAGGAGCTTCGATAGGCCTTGGGATATGATAGAGATCAGCGACTAAACAAAGCATATTCTTCCACCAATCCCTATCAAAATGACATCAGCATTCTTCACAAAGCTAGAACAAACAATCCTAAAATTTTTATGGAACCAGAAAAGACCCCCATAGCCAAAGCAATCTTCAAAAAGAAAACCAAATCTGGAGGCATCACAATCTGGACTTCAAGATGTATTACAAAGCTGTAATCATCAAGATAGTATGGTACTAGCACAGAAACAGACACTTAGATCAGTGGAACAGAATAGGGAACCCAGAAATGGACAAACATATGGCCAACTAATCTTTGACAAAGCAGGAAAGAATATTCAATGCAAAAAGACAGTCTCTTCAGCAAATGGTGTTGGGAAAACTGGACAGTGACATGCAGAAGAATGGACCTGCACCACTTTATTACACCATACACAAAAATAAACTCAAAATGGATGAAAGACCTAAATGTAAGACAGGAAGCCATCAAAATCCTCGAGGAGAAAACAGGCAATGACATCTTTGACCTTGACCGCAGCTACTTCTTACTAGACATGTCTCCAGAGGCAAGGGAAAGAAAAGCAAAAATGAACTACTGGGGCCTCATTAAGATAAAAAGCTATGCACAGTGAAGGGAACAATCGCAAAGCTTAAAGGCAACCAACAAAATGGGAGAAGATATTTGCAAATGACATATCAGATAAAGGGTTTGTATCCAAAATCTATAAAGAACTTATCAAACTCAACACCCAAAAAACAAATAATGGGCAAAAGACATGAATAGACACTTTTCCAAAGAAGACATTCAGATAGCTAAAAGACATATGAAAAGATGCTCACTCATCATCAGGAAAAGACAAATCAAAACCACACTTAGATACCACCTCACACCTGTCAGAAATGGCTAGAATTAACAATTCAGGCAACAGCAGGTGTTGGGAGGATGCAGAGAAAGAGGAACACTTTTGCACTGCTGGTGGGAATGCAAACTGGTGTAGCCACTCTGGAAAACAGTATGGAGGATTCTCAAAAAATTAAAAATAAAACTACCCTATGACCCAGCAATTGCACTGCTTGGTATTTATCCAAAGGATATAGGAATGTTGATTCGAAGGGGCACATGTACTCCAATGTTTATAGCACCATTACCAACAATAGCCAAAGTATGGAAAGAGCCCAATGGCCATCAACTGATGAATGGATAAAGAAGATATGGTACACACACACACACACACACACACACACACAGGATACTACTCAGTGATCAAAAAGAATGACATGTTGTCATTTGCAACAACATGGATGGAACTAGAGTGTATTATGCTAAGTGAAATAAATCAGAGAAAGACAAATATATGATTTCACTCATATATGGAATTTAAGATACAAAACAGATGAACATAAAGGAAGGGAAGCAAAAATAATATAAAAACAGAGAGAGAGACAAACCATAAGAGACTCTTAAAGAGAAGAAACTGAGGGTTTCTGGGGGCGGGGGGGGGGTGTTGGATGGGCTAAATAGGCAATGGGTATTAAGGAAGACACTTGGGATAAGCACTGGGTGTTATATGTAAGTGATGAATCACTAAATTCTGTTCCTGAAATCATTATTACACTATATGTTAACAACAACAACAACAACCCAACAAAAAACAAAACAAAGCGTATTCTTCCAAAATCTTCTGCTCCATTCTTGAACTTGGTGTTCCAGGTAATTGCCTACCACAAACTGTGAGATTGATGCATCTGTAGGATGCCATTTGTAGGACGCTGAGACCATCAGCACCATAAGGCAAAACTAGATTTCTCCATTCATTAGCCTTCACTAAAGGAGGCACTACCCATTTGTTGATTTGGTTTAAATGAAAAATGATTGTATGCCAGGTGCATAAATAATGAGATTTAGCCTGGAGAAGAGCATATTGATTTAAAGAAACATGAGACCTGACTTTGATTTAGAGGGCCCTTGAGGAAAAGAGGTGTGCATGTGTTATCTGTGTCCAATGGTTGACTTCTTGGGAGAAGGCAGAGGAGACATGAGAAAGGGCTCATGGGATGGTAAGGCTACACGGGTACAGAGTGGGCTGCTTATAGGCAGCAAGACCGCCACATTGGATGTGAGCATCATATAAGGGATTTGAGAAAGAGTGGTTTTGCCTTAATAGCTGTCCTGATTCATGGACTCAGGTAGGTGTTCATTAGAACAGCTGTATTTCAAGATTTGGAAAAAAACACTTAAATGCTTATAATTGGGCATTATATGAGCTAGGATGCTTTCTCTACCAAGAGATAGAAAACTGTACCAAATTGACTTAAGGAAAAAGGGAACATTTTGGTCTATGAGATATCAAAGTTCAGGGATAGTTAGACATGGCTGGACCCAGGGATTCAGGTGAACTCATCATGACCCTGCTTCTTCTGCCCAGGTTTTTGGCTCCAGTTCCTTGGTACTGGATCATTTTTAGGCAGCTTGTCCCCTTAGGGTGTGGAAACGGCTGAACCTCATCCTTCCAGATTCAAATATGGAGGTGCCAGCATTTCCAACAAAAGAGCTACTGGGGAAATTAAAAATCCTTCTAACAACAAGAACCCCCGTCCCTACTCCCCTACTCCATGCCAATAGGGAAGAGGGAACAAGCATCATTTTTTCTTTTTCTTTTTTTAAATTACAATATAATTAACATAGTGTTATATTATTTTAAGGTGTACAGTATAATGGTTTAAAATTTTTACACGTTATTCAGTGATCAAGATAAGTGTACTTTTAATCCCCTTTTATCAGTTTCTATTCCCCCAACAACCCCCCCTCTGGCAACCACCAATTTGTTCTCTGTATTTAAGAGTCTGCTTTTTTTGTTTGTTTGTTTCTCTCTTTTTTTCTTTGTTCATTTGTTTGTTTCTTAAATTCCACATATGAATGAAATCATACAGTATTTGTCTTTCTCTGGCTGACTTATTTCACTTAGCATTATACCCTCCAGGTATTCATTCATGCTGTCGCAAGTGGCAAGATTTCATTCTTTTTTATAGCTGAACAATATTCCAGTGTGTGTGTGTGTGTGTGTGTGCCACATCTTCCTTGTCCATTCATCTATTGATGGACATTTAGGTTGCTTCCATTTCTTGGGTACTGTAAATAATGCTACAATAAACATAGAAGTGAATATATCTTTTCAAATATGTGTTTTTGCTTTCTTCGCTTTCTTTGGATAAATACTCAGTAATGGAATTACTGGACACATTGTAATACTACTTTAAAAATTTTCAGGAAACTTCATACTGTTTTCTGCAGTGGCTACACCAGTTTGAAATTCCCAGCAATAGTGCACAAGGATTCTTTTTTTTCCCCACATCCTCACCAAAACTTGTTGTTTCTTGTGTTTTGATTTTAGTCATTCTGACAGGTGTAGGTGATAGATATATCAATGTAGTTTTGATTTGCATTTCCCTGATAATGAGTGATGTTGAGCATCTTTTCATGTGTCTCTTAACCATCTGTATATTTTCTTTGGAAAAATGTCTATTCAGGTCCTCTGCCTGTTTTTTAATTAGATTATTCATTTTTTGTATGTGTTGAGTTGTATAAGTTCATTATATATCTTAGATATTAAATCCTTATCAAATATATATTTTACAAATATCTTCTCCCATTTAGTAGGTGGCATTTTTGTTTTGTTGATAGTTTCATTCACTGTGCAAAGATTTTTACTTTGGTGTAGTCCCAATAGTTCAATTTTTGCTTTTGTTCCCTTGCCTCAGGAGACATATCTAGAAAACTATTACTATGACTGATGTCAAAGAAATTACAGCCTACATTTTATTTTAGGAGTTTTATGGTTTGAGGTCTTACATTTAGGTCTTTAATCCATTTTGAATTTATTTTTGTGGATGGTGTAAGAAGGTGGTCCAGTTTCATTCTTTTGCATGTGGCTGTCCAGTTTCCCCAACACCATTTGTTGAAGTGATGGTCTTTTCCTCATTGTATATTCTTGCCTCCTTTGTCATAAATTAACTGACCGTATATAAGTGTATGTTTATTCCTGGCTTTCTTTTCTGTTCCACTTATATATATTTCTGTTTTTGTGTCAGTACCATACTGTTTTGATTAAACCTGATATTTTCTTGAGCAGGTGTGAACTTACATGCATTTAGATAGTCCATGCAAGACTACACATCTGTGCAGAATTTCACACAGTTTATACAGTAAAGTAGGAAAAAGAAAAAAAGAATGCTTCTTTTATCTTCTTGAGAGACAAATGGATGTACTTTGTGATAGCCTTCTGTACATTGTATGAGAGACTCCTGAGTCAATTTTGGGGGCATGTGTTTATACTTCATAGAGTCAGAAGGCCTGTGACTTTGTACTATAAAGTCTAGACACTAGGTTTTTTACCTTATGATTACAAGATCTGGCCTACCTATTATGTTTTTAAGAAGATACTCTAAAGGCCGGGGTTCCTGGGTGGCTCAGTCGGTTAAGTGTCCGACTTCAGCTCAGGTCATGAACTCACAGTTTGTGGGTTCGAGCCCCGCAGCGGGCTCTGTGCTGACAACTCAGAGCCCAGAGCCTGCTTCAGATTCTGTGTCTCCCTCTCTCTCTGCCCCTCCCCTGCTCATGCTCTGTCTTTCTCTGTGTCAAAAATAAATAAAACATTTAAAAAAATAAAAAAAGAAGATATTCTAAGGGTAACTAAAGGTAGGGAGGAGCAGCTGCTGCCCTTTATTAAACAAAATATCATTGTATTTACCTGCATCATACCACATTGATTCCAGTTTGATTCCAGTTGGATGGTATGCTCATTGCTCACTGCTGAACCAATATCTGTGGCCAGAAACAGGACATACTGATTGGCTTAGGCCTGGGTTATTGAGGGGAGGTTTCTAAGAGGGAAAGCGAAGTACAATAGGAGGAGGATTCATGAAGGCTGTGCAGAGCCTTCTAGATTCTCAGGGGCCTGGGGATAGGGCAGCAGTATTTCTCTGGTCAAACCTAACAGGTGACTTAGTTTGGCTGTCAGGAGTTGGTGTATCACTGTGCTGCCAATTCTCAAATCCTTTTTATAACCATAAGACTTCAGCTCAAAGAAGAATGAACAATTGCAGGTTTTTTGAGAATAATTGCTATGGATTTCAAAAAACCTACAGTGAGAGAACACAAAATACAGGCTGAGAGCCAAGTTTGAACTGAGGGCAGTCATCTTGAATGTTAAGGCCCTGCTTATAAAGCAAATGTTTTAGGATGAAATCTGTGGGAAGGTTTGGAATCCATGGGGTACCCCAGCTGTCCTGCAAAGGAAAACTACCCAAACCTAAAGTGGTTTAGCCAACTATCAAAGGGAGTGCCTAGATCATGGTGCACTATATTTGCCACACCCACAGCCCAGTGTATTATATTATGTGTGAGTAACCACATTTTCTTCCAGTGACCTGGGGAGGGGGCAAGACCTTCAGCCTAGGTGGGGATTGTTGTAAAGTTTTGCCGGATAAATATCTATCTTCTAAAAATATTACCTCTTTGGAATCTATATGTGGTGGCCAGTTATTAATTGGACATCAGAATAAAAATGTTAAACAGAGAAAATCAGGATAGAGAAGGAAGTATATGAGTTTTGTTGGCCACAAAGTACTAGAACAGGAATTGGTAAACTCCAGCTCCAGCCTTATTGTGCAGATAAGAAAAGTGGGCCTTGGAGATTAACTTCCCAGGGACACTCAGACAGTTGTGGCCAAACTATAATTTTAACCCTACTATACTATTCCAAAGGCAATGATACTTTGCTCATGGTGGGAAAAAATACAGAATTTCCTGTAGTTATTGATAGGTGAGATTCCAAAATGCTATTGGAGGTCACTGCTCCCACATCCAAAAAGACATTTCCCAAGTGATTTCCAAGGCCATCTTCTGGTGACAGGTGGAATGGAGGTGCTCTTGTTTAAGATCAGACCTTTATTCATGTCCACGCAGGATCATAGATCAAATGCAGGTGGCTGGAAAAGCCTTTACACAAATTGGCTGAGATAGTTAATACTAGTCTGAGATATCATATAAATAGAACTAGTAGTATAAGAAGCCTATCACCCTTTGGACTGCAAGGTTTAGTTCTGACCAGCAAACTAGATAGGCAAACCCTGACTGTGAACCTCTAGTAAGGCCCAGAGAGCTGAATTTTCTAAAATTTTCTTCTTCTTGTAGTGAGTATGTGCTCTACTGGAGTGGGAGAGATGGAGGTGAGTTAGATGAGTGGTGAGTGAAGTGAGGTGAGTGCCTAGCCTCTCATTTCACAAGCACAGACATGAAGGCAGAGAGAAACCAGAATTCACTGTGCTTCCTCCCTCTGGAGACTGCAGCATTGACAGAAACAAGCCTGGTGGCTGCCTGGTATCACAGACTCACCATTCTGGCTCTGTGTGCTGGCTAACATTATAAGGGCTTCTCTTACCTTGTCTGGTCATCCCATCCTTAGTTGTCTGACACCAGAGTGATCAGGGATCTAATGGAGGTGCTATGATTCATGGTCAGATAGAGTCTGTTGGCACTCACCTCCATAGACTAGAAGGAGCCCTTTTGCTTGCTGCCAATCACTCTTTGCCAACATTTGTTTTTTAAAGATAGCAACCTGCCTTGGCAGATAATCTGCTTTGGCTTATGATTAGCATTTCTGCCATCAACCTGAACCCTCCTCCTGTGTGCTCCATAAATCACTAGCCTTTTTTTGCTGTGAATTCCTTGTCATCTCCACATTGCTGGGCTGAGGTCATTAAAGGTTGTTGCTGCCAGTACTATTTATCTTCAAGCTTTGTTTTCTCTTCTGCCTTTCCAGGCCTCTTCTCTCTCAGGCAAGTCTTTCAATTATCTCAATAGGTCATCCCCTCAGTGACTATGATCCATTTCATTAATTTTGTTCTAGCTGAGGTGACAGACTATGGTGCCTTCATCTGGCCATCCCAGCCTCAAGGATGATTGAAGATGCTGGGCCATTTCCCTCCCACCCAAGGACATGAGGAACAAAAATGACATGGCAGAGATGTTGGTAGATCTGGCTAGGCTTCAAGGAAGCTGTGTGGCTCTGTAGAGCTCACAGATGGCTTGGCAGCCTTGTTAGACTGGGAGCTTCCAGCTAGTGACCAATCCCTAGCCTTTCCCCAATTCTCCCCCAACTCTTCCCTTTTCTAAAGCTGGGCACCTTGCAAATGCTCACTAGATGTAGGTTGAGTAAATGGATAAGAGAATAGATGAATGAATGTGATTAACTATTAAGGAAGTCAATGCAACAAAGCAGCAATTAAACTCAAATCCCTTTGATGTAAGGCCCTTTCTGGTCTGTCCCCTGCTGGCCTGTTTAGTTTCATCTCCCATACTGTACCCTTAAGACTTTATACTTCAGTAATATAGAATGACAGACACTCTAGCTCCACAACAGTGGTTCACACTTCCAAGCTTTTGTGCAAGTGGTTACATATGTCTGAATTCTTTTCACTTCTTGCTTCAACTCAGATGTTTTTCCACTCCCCATTTGTATACCCATTAGTAAGAACTGTTCTCCAAAGTCACTCTATGGTCAGCTTTCCCCCTCTGATCCTCTTCTGTAACTGATGCACAGAGATCCTTAATTGTAATGATCTATAATTCTGTTCCTTATAGTGTGTTTGGTGAAGTGCCATCCAAAGAGATGGTCCCCAAACGACATTCTGTGTTAATAAGTCAGGAAAATACTGTAAATTGGACATCTCTCATAGAGATTCACAGTGCCCATTAGCTTTTTCCCTCAGTTTTATTGAGGCATAATTGACGATTACAAATTATACATATATTTAGAATTACAATGTGATGTTTGGTATATGTATATACCCTGAAATGATTACCACACTCAAGCTAATTAATATATCTATCACTTTACTTAGTTGCCTTTTTTTTTGTGGTGAGAACACACAAAATTGGCAAAATTGGCAAATTTCAAGTATACAGTATAATATTATTAGCTACAGTCACCATGCTGTACATTAGATCTCCAGAGTACATTCATCCTGCATGACTGAAACTGTGCACCTTTGGACCAACATCTCCTCATTTCCCCCACTCCCCAATCCTCATCAACCACCATTCTACTCTCTGCTTTTATAAGTTCAATTTTTGCAGATTCCACATTTAATGAGATCATGAAATATTTGTTTTTCTCTGTCAGGCTTATTTCACTCAGCATAATATGCTCCAGGACATCCACTGTAGGATATCCCTTATTGTAGTTTCCATATTTGACTATTTGAATAATGCTGCAGTTCTTAACAGGGGTATACAGATATCTCTTTGAGACTGTGATTTATTTCTTTTGGATATATATCAAAAAGCAGGATTGCTGGATCATATGAGAGTTTCATTTTTAATTTTTTAATTTAACATTTTCCATAATGGCTGAACCAATTTACATTCCCACAAACAGTGCACAAGGCTTCCCTTTTCTCCACATTCTTGCCAACACTTATCTTTTGAGTTTTTATAATGGCTATGTGTGAGGTAATATCTCAATGTCTTTTTGATTTGCATTTCCATGATGATTAGTGATTTAAGCACCTTTTCATCTACTTGTTGGCCATTTGTGTGTCTTCTTTTGAGAAATATCTATTCATAGTCTTTGCCCATTTTTTAATTGGGTTGTTGAATTTTTTTGCTATTGGGTGCATTAAACATTTCAGATATTAACACCTTACTGATTGTATGATTTGCAAATGTTTTCTCCCATTCTGTAGGCTGTCTCTTCACTCTATTAATTGTTTTCTTTGCTGTGCAGAATCATTGTAGTTTGTACTTTCACTTGTTTAGTTTTGCTTTTCTTGCCTGTGCTCTTGGGATTATATCAAAAAATCATCACCCAGACAAATGTCTGTGACTTGCCCCCTAAGTTTTCTCCTAGTAGTTTTATGGCTTCAGCTCTTATGTTTACATCTATAATCCATTTTTAATTCATTTCCATATGTGGTGTGAGTTAAGAGTCCAGCTTAATTCTCATGTGGATATAAATTCTCCCCAGCACCATTTACTGAAGAGACTATCCTTTCCCAATTGTGTGTTCTTGGTACACAAGATCAGTCAACCCAACATGGATAGCTTTATGTCTGGGCTCTCCATTCTGTTTCAATAGTCTGTACATCTGTTTTTATGCCAGCACCATATTCTTTCGATTATGGTAGATCTGTAATATATTTTAAATCAGAAAGTGTGATGTCTCTTTCTTTGCTCTTCTTGCTCAATATTACATTTTGTAGTTCCATATGGATTTAAGAATTTTTTTTTGTAAGAAATGTCATTGGAAATTTGATAGAGGCTGCATTGAATCTATACATGGCTTTGGTAGCATGGGCATTTTAACAATTCTTCCAATCCATGAATATGGAATATCTTTCTGTTTATTTTTGTTTGCTTCAATTTATTTTATGATTGTGTTACAGTTTTCAGTGTACAGATCTTTCACTTCCTTGGTTAAATTTGTTCCTTAGTATTTTATTGTTTTTGATACTGGTGTTATAAATGGGATTGTTTTTTTTTCTTTTCCAGATTATTCATTTTTAATATATAGAAGTGCAACTTATTTTTGTATATTGATTTTATATCCTGCAACTTTACAGAATTCAGTAATTATTTCTTGAAAGAGAATCTCTTTTGTATTGTTGGTGGGAATGCAAGCTGGTGCAGCCACTCTGGAAAACAGAATGGAGGTTCCTCAAAAAACTAAAAATAGAACTACCCTACGACCCAGCAATTGCACTACTAGGCATTTATCCAAGGGATACAGGTGTGCTGTTTCGAAGGGACACAGGCACCTCCATGTTTATAGCAGCACTATCAACAATAACCAAAGTATGGAAAGAGCCCAAACGTCCATCGATGGGTGAATGGATAAAGAAAATGTGGTATATATGTATACAATGGAGTATTACTCAGAAATTAAAAAGAATGAAATCTTGCCATTTGCAACTACGGATGGAACTGGAGGGTATTATGCTAAGTGAAATCAGTCAGTCAGAGAAAGACAAAAATCATATGACTTCACTCATATGAGGACTTTAAGAGGCAAAACAGATGAACATAAGGGAAGGGAAGCAAAAATAATATAAAAACAGGGAGGGTGACAAAACAAAAGACACTCATAAATATGGAGAACAAACTGAGGTTTGCTGGAGGGGTTGTGGGAGGGAGGATGGGCTAAATGGGTAAGGGGCATTAAGGAATCTACTGAAATCATCGCTTCACTATATACTAACTAATTTGGATGTAAATTTTTAAAAATAAAAAATAAAGTTAAAAAAAAGAAGAATTCATTAATTAGTTCTTACAATTCTTTGGTGGTCTATAGGATAAGATCATATCATCTGCAAACAGAGGCATTTTTACTTTTTCATTTCCAGTTTGGATGCCATTTGTTTTCTTTTTCTCTCCTTATTGCTTTGGGTGGAATTTCCAATACCGTGTTGAATAGAAATTGTGAGAGTGGACATTCTTCTCTTTTTCTTGATCTTAGAGGAAAAACTTTCAGTTTTTTACCACTGAGTATGATGTTTCCTGCAGGCTAATCATAAATGGTATTTATTATGTTTATGTACATTCCATCTGCACTTAACTTGTTGAGATTTTTATCGTGAAGGTGTTAAATTATGTCAGATACTTTTTCTGCAACTGTTAAGATGATTATATGATGTTTATCCTTTATTCTGTTAATGTGGTATATCAATGTGACTTATTGCATCCTTGCATCCCAGAGATAAATCCCACTTGATAATAGTGTATGATCCTTTAATGTGTTACTGAATTTAGTTCGCTAACATTTTTTTGAGAATTTTTTCATCTTTTTTAATCAGGAATGTTAGAAAATCCTGTAATTTTAGTGTTGCTATTTGGTTTTAGTATCAGGGTAATGCTAATCTTGTAGAATTAGTTTGGGAGTGTTTCCTCCTCTTCAAATTTTTGAAAAAGTTTGAAAAGGATTGATATTCTTCTTTAAATATTTGGCTAAATTTGCCAGTAAAACTATCTGGTCCTGGACTTTTTTTTTTATGGGTAGGGTTTTGATTACTCTTTAATTATTAGTCTGTTAACATTTTCTCTTTCTTCTTGATTCAGTCTTGGTAGGTTGTACATTTCTTCTAGCTGATCCAATTTGTATATAATTATTCCTATTAGTCTCTTATTATCCTTTTTTTAAATATAAAATTTATTGTCAAATTGGTTTCCATACAACACCCAGTGCTCATCCCAACAGGTGCCCCCCTCAATGCCCATCACCCACTTCCCCCTCCCTCCCACCCCCCCATCAACCCTTAGTTTATTCTCAGTTTTTAAGAGTCTCTTATGGTTTGGCTCCCTCCCTCTCTAACTTTTTATTTTATCTTTTGTATTTCTGTGGTATCAGTTGAACTATTTCCTCTTTTCATACGTAATTTTATTTATTTCACTCTTCTCTCTCTTATCTTGGTTAGTCTAAAGATTTGTCAATTTTGTTTATCATTTCTTTAAATTTTTTTTTTTACCATTTATTCCGTTTTGAGAGAGAGAGACAGAGAGAGAGAGAGAGAGAGAGAGAGAGAGAGAGAGAGAATGAGCAGGTGAGCGGGGTAGGGGCAGAGAGAGAGGGAGATACAGAATCTGAAGCAGGCTCCAGGCTCTGAGCTATAAGCACAGAGCCCGATGCAGGGCTTGAACTCACAAACCATGAGATCATGACCTGAGCTGAAGTCGGATGCTTAACTGACTGAGCCACCCACGCACCCCAATTTTGTTTATCTTTTTAAAAAAACTAGTCTTAGTTTAATTAATTTTTATTATCTTTTAGTATGTATTTAATTTATTTCTGCCATCTTTATTATTTTCTTCCTTCTGCCAGCTCTGGACTTTGTTCTTCTTATTCTAGTTTCTTGAGATATAAATTTAGGTTATTAATTTGAATTTTTTTTCTTAAAGTAGGCATCTATCACTTCAAAGTTCCCTGTTAGAACGGCTTTTGCTGCATCCCATAGACTCGGGTATGTTTTGTTTCCGTTTTTATTTGTCTCAAGCTATTTTCTATTTCTCTTTTGATTTATTCTTTGACCCATTGGTTGTTCAAGGTAGTGCTAAGCTTCACATATTTGTGAATTTTTTCCAATATTCATCTTGTTATTGATTTCTGTTTCATACCATTGTGATTAGAAGAGATGCCTGATATCATTTCAGTTTTCCCAAATTTGTGAAGACTTGTTTTGTATTTTAAAATATGATTGCTGCTGGATAATGTTGCATGAGCACTTGAGAAAAATGTGTACTCTGCTGCTGTTGGACGGAATGTTCTGTATGTCTTTTAGTTCTTTTAGGCCCATCTGGCTTATAGTGATATTCAACTACTCTCTTCTCTTATTGATTTTCTGTCTGGATGATCTATTTATTGTTGAAAGTGGAGTATTGAAGTCCCCTACTATAATGTTATTGCTGTCTATTTCTCCCTTTAGTTCTGTTAATATTTGCTTTATATATTTAGGTGCTCCAATATTGGATGAATATATATTTATAAGTGTTATGTCTGGTCAATGAATTGACAGCTTTATCAATGTGACCTTTTTTATCTCATGTGACAGTTTCTGATTTAAAATCTTAGGGATCCTATGCAGTTGGGTAAGCTAGGCACTCACTGTGCTCTCGCCTTCCCTTGTGGGAGAAATTGTGGGCTTAGGGGATCACTTTTGGCATTGAACTCAATGCTCAATGGAAGGAAGAGTAACATGAAAAAGTGAAATGGTTCTTCTTGTCCTCTTCAATGCATCCATTCTTGGATTTTTTGCTTCAGCATGATGCTGGGACCTCTCTACTGGACTTCCATGCTCCCACAGAGGCACTTTTGCTCATGAGTTGTCAAAATCAATTTTTCTTTGGGGGATAAATGCAGAAAACTATTATTCCACCATATTTCTGATTTCCCTCTACCACTGTCATTAAAAAAGCTTCAGTAAGTCCAAGAATAAACAAATCTATTCAATTTTAGCTCAAATTTTCTAAAAATTTTTCTAAAATTTAAATACAGAGCCCTCTTTCATTAGTAGTTACTGACATCCTACCTATTTATGTTTGCTTGAAGTTCCCTTGGCAACACTACTTCATTACATTCCATTTTCATCTCAGGGTCGAAGTTTAGGGAGAGCAAGGACTTTTTATCCTAACCCGGACACCTCATAAGTGCACAAAAAAATATGTTTAATTGAATTGGTTTGAGCTGACAAGGTGAGCAGTGCACCTCCAAGAATTTGTAAGAAGTTTCCCCATGATTCTCCAGTCTGGTTTTCAGCAGGCTTGCTTTTTAAGGCTATGTTCTCTACTGACTGACACCAATAATTCTCACTCATGACCCCTGATAATGCTTCCTTTACTATCATTTGTGGGCAGTGACATCAAATGAAGGTGAGCAGCAATGAGAGGGAAGACATGTGTTCCTTTTGGGAAATTCATGCTTGGCTGGAGAGAGGAGATAGAAGTGTTTCTCAGAGGATGTCTTCTGAATGCCCCAGATGGGAGGCAACTCATGATCACAAAGGGATACTGGAGCTGCCATAGGTGGGGTGAATGATATAGCAGGGTCAGGTGGAAGAAGAAAAGGATGAAATGCACTCGTTTATTTAGGAAGCATCAGCCCATCTGCTGTAACATAGCTATGTTAGAGCATGGTGTGTAGTATGATGGTATAACAGACAACACAAGAGGAAGGTTGCAGTGAAGTTTCTCTAGGACTGCTGATACCTGTGGCAGCCTAACCAGAGGGGATGATGCTAGAGCTCAGTTCTTCAGATAGACATGGGGGGAAAGGCTTTCTTGGGAAAAGTTATAGTGTATGCACATTATGATGGTATGAAACAACTGGCCATACAAAGGGAGCTAAGGGGTTCTGAGGGTGTCTTAGGGCAGTGGGTGGAGAGTAACATGAGGAGCAGGTAGGAAAATGTCATACAGGGCTTCATAAGTCATGGCATGAAATCTACCTTGAGTGCAATGAGAAGCTGCTGAAGGGCTTTAGAGAGAAAGTTGAAATCACTTTACAACTGTGGAAGGCCAACTTAGCAGAAGCAGAGGATGGAGTAAGGAGGAAGTGAACAAGAAACAAGAAAATCATGTACGAGGCTCTGGTGTTCAGATATATAGGTGCTGAACAGTAGCAGAGGGGATGGAGAGAGATGAAAGAGTCTGTAAATACATGGAAATAAAGAAATATTTTATTTTAAATTTATCAATATCGCTAGGATTTGGTGCTTGTGGTGATGTGGGAAATGTCAAGAGAGTTGCAGGTAGCTTCTGATTTCTGCCATGGGCTTCTGGGTTTGTCTATATGAAAACATAAGAGTTAGAAGTTATCATGATTTTGTATTAGGACAATCGACTCAATTGGCTGGTGTTTGAAAGTGATAGATTTCTACCTTTTGCTTTGCAGTCTTCTCTTCCTTCATGCTTGTTTCAGTAATTTCTTTTGGGGAATAAAGTCTTCACCAAACTGTTTGCATTCCACAAGTTTATTCAGATTCCACAAATCTTGTTTCACAGCATGGAAGAAAATGCCTTCATGTTTTTATTCACAAATGGCTACAATCAAAGCAAAAGATTAACTGGGTTTCTATTCTTATTCATCATAATTTAGGGACCTACCTGCTCTTGTGTGAACTATAGGGCTGGGATTTTCTTTCACAATTGATGCAGTTCTGGGGCTCTGAGACATCCAGCTGAGAGCTTGGCACACCCTCAGTGCCCAGAAACACTTATTGACCTGACACTCCTGCTCTTCCTACCCCAACATTTCTGAAATCTTATTTTTTCTTAACAGATGCCAGACTGTATGAGTCCATATTTTACCATCAAGGACCAAACATGCCCCTTCTCCATGGAGGCTTCCATGGCTTCTGGGAGGAAACATTCTCCATCCTCAAATCCTATCATTCTCTACTGGCACCTCTGATGAGGCGATTATCAGCAACTGGGACTCAGAGTCAAGCATTGGTGTCCACATTCCAGTTCCAACACATACTACCTAGGAGACATCCAGAGCCTCAGTTTCCTCATTTGCAGAAATGAGAATAATAGTCACTCCTCTCTCTGGAGGTTGTTGTATGTGTTAAATGAGTTAATGCATATTAAGCATTTCACATAGTAAGTGCTCATTTCATGTTAGCTATCATTATTATAATTTTATTTTTACTAATGTAATTATGCCTCATATTAGATTTATCTGTGGTCATATTTCCTCTATAAGACTGTGAGGACAACATTGTGACTATTTCAGGCCTTTGACCTGTAGAGTGCTAATCACAATGCTTGCCACATAGTGAGTACTCAGTAAATGATGAATGTTCAGTGAATATCCCTGAACAGTTATTTCTAGAAATTTTTGAGAAATTTAGTTTTTCTCATTCTCTGTGATTTATCCTATTTCTAGGTCTTTAGCCCAATTGAGTCACCTCTGAGACAAGGGTGTGCTACAGACAGTGTCCAAGTGAGATCCTCACCCTGTGTGTTATTTATTTATTTATTTATTTTTTGGCTCTTGTCCATGTCATAATGTCCTTGAAGAGTTGTGGTATCTCATAGCACCTGGGCATTTTCAAATAGTTTTAACTTTTATTCTCTCAGGAAGAGAGACATACAAGCACATTTTTGTATCCTTATTAGTTGAAGACATGGACTAGGAAACACTAGGCAGATGGCAATTTTCAAGACTTAGAGTGACAGTAGAAAGCTTGATTCATGGGTAGGTGAATACCTTGAAAGACACAGACAGATTATATCATCTGTATGGGTTCTTTTTTTAATAAATTAAGAAAGAAAATATAATTTTATGGTTATCCACATGTTTAATATTTCCAATGCTTTAAATTCTTTTCTATAGATTTGAATTTCCATCTGGTATCATTACTCTTAATTACTTATCATTACTTCTTGTCTATGGCAATACATTTCCCCTGCTTTCTGTTAGCTGTAAATAGCTTTATTTTACCTTCATTTTGGAAGGATATTTCACTAGATACAGAATTTAATGTTGACCCTTTTTTTGTCTTTCACTACTATAAACCTATTATTCCAGATGTCCTCTGATCTCTATTATTCCTGGTGAGAAGTTAGCTGTTACTCTAATATTGTTTCCTTGCACATAATATGTTTCTTGCCTCTTTCTGGATTTAAAGATTTTCTCTTTATCTTTGTTTTTGATAGTTAGGTTATAATGTGCCTAAATATAGTAGACAAATTGTCCACAGCTTACTGAGACTCTATTTTTCAAGGAAATCTTTCTGTCTGGGTTTCAGTTTGGATAATTTCTACTGGTTTGTCTTCAAGTTTGTTGTTTTTTTCTTCTCAATTGTTCAACTGGATGTTAAGCCCATACAATACACTTTTCATTTTGCATATTGTGTTTTTTCACTTCTAATACTGCCAATATTTAGTATTTTCATATCTCTCCTAAAATATACCACTTCTATACTTTTTTTTTTTTCTGAAATTTATTGACAAATTGGTTTCCATACAACACCCAGTGCTCATCCCAAAAGGTGCCCTCCTCAATACCCATCACCCACCCTCTCCTCCCTCCCACCCCCCATCAACCCTCAGTTTGTTCTCAGTTTTTAACAGTCTCTTATGCTTTGGCTCTCTCCCTTTCTAACCTCTTTTTTTTTTTTTCCTTCCCCTCCCCCATGGGTTCCTGTTAAGTTTCTCAGGATCCACATAAGAGTGAGACCATATGGTATCTGTCTTTCTCTGTATGGCTTATTTCACTTAGCATCACACTCTCCAGTTCCATCCACGTTGCTACAAAAGGCCATATTTCATTTTTTCTCATTGCCATGTAATATTCCATTGTGTATATAAACCACAATTTCTTTATCCATTCATCAGTTGATGGACATTTAGGCTCTTTCCATAATTTGGCTATTGTTGAGAGTGCTGCTATGAACATTGGGGTACAAGTGGCCCTATGCATCAGTGCTCCTGTATCCCTTGGATAAATTCCTAGCAGTGCTATTGCTGGGTCATAGGGTAGGTCTATTTTTAATTTTCTGAGGAACCTCCACACTGCTTTCCAGAGCGGCTGCACCAATTTGCATTCCCACCAACAGTGCAAGAGGGTTCCCGTTTCTCCACATCCTCTCCAGCATCTATAGTCTCCTGATTTGTTCATTTTGGCCACTCTGACTGGCGTGAGGTGATACCTGAGTGTGGTTTTGATTTGTATTTCCCTGATAAGGAGCGACGCTGAACATCTTTTCATGTGTCTGTTGGCCATCCGGATGTCTTCTTTAGAGAAGTGTCTATTCATGTTTTCTGCCCATTTCTTCACTGGGTTATTTGTTTTTCGGGTGTGGAGTTTGGTGAGCTCTTTATAGATTTTGGATACTAGCCCTTTGTCCGATATGTCATTTGCAAATATCTTTTCCCATTCCGTTGGTTGCCTTTTAGTTTTGTTGGTTGTTTCCTTTGCTGTGCAGAAGCTTTTTATCTTCATAAGGTCCCAGTAATTCACTTTTGCTTTTAATTCCCTTGCCTTTGGGGATGTGTCGAGTAAGAGATTGCTACGGCTGAGGTCAGAGAGGTCTTTTCCTGCTTTCTCCTCTAAGGTTTTGATGGTTTCCTGTCTCACATTTAGGTCCTTTATCCATTTTGAGTTTATTTTTGTGAATGGTGTGAGAAAGTGGTCTAGTTTCAACCTTCTGCATGTTGCTGTCCAGTTCTCCCAGCACCATTTGTTAAAGAGGCTGTCTTTTTTCCATTGGATGTTCTTTCCTGCTTTGTCAAAGATGAGTTGGCCATACGTTTGTGGGTCTAGTTCTGGGGTTTCTATTCTATTCCATTGGTCTATGTGTCTGTTTTGGTGCCAATACCATGCTGTCTTGATGATGACAGCTTTGTAGTAGAGGCTAAAGTCTGGGATTGTGATGCCTCCTGCTTTGGTCTTCTTCTTCAAAATTCCTTTGGCTATTCGGAGCCTTTTGTGGTTCCATATGAATTTTAGGATTGCTTGTTCTAGTTTCGAGAAGAATGCTGGTGCAATTTTGATTGGGATTGCATTGAATGTGTAGATAGCTTTGGGTAGTATTGACATTTTGACAATATTTATTTTTCCAATCCATGAGCAGGGAATGTCTTTCCATTTCTTTAAATCTTCTTCAATTTCCTTCAGAAGCTTTCTATAGTTTTCAGCATACAGATCCTTTACATCTTTGGTTAGATTTATTCCTAGGTATTTTATGCTTCTTGGTGCAATTGTGAATGGGATCAGTTTCTTTATTTGTCTTTCTGTTGCTTCATTGTTAGTGTATAAGAATGCAACTGATTTCTGTACATTGATTTTGTATCCTGCAACTTTGCTGAATTCCTGTATCAGTTCTAGCAGACTTTTGGTGGAGTCTATCGGATTTTCCATGTATAATATCATGTCATCTGCAAAAAGCGAAAGCTTGACTTCATCTTTGCGAATTTTGATGCCTTTGATTTCCTTTTGTTGTCTGATTGCTGATGCTAGAACTTCCAGCACTATGTTAAACAGCAGCGGTGAGAGTGGGCATCCTTGTCGTGTTCCTGATCTCAGGGAAAAAGCTTTCAGTTTTTCCCCGTTGAGGATGATGTTAGCTGTGGGCTTTTCATAAATGGCTTTTATGATCTTTAAGTATGTTCCTTCTATCCCGACTTTCTCAAGGGTTTTTATTAAGAAAGGGTGCTGGATTTTGTCGAAGGCCTTTTCTGCATCGATTGACAGGATCATATGGTTCTTCTCTCTTTTTTTTGTTAATGTGATGTATCACGTTGATTGATTTGCGAATGTTGAACCAGCCCTGCATCCCAGGAATGAATCCCACTTGATCATGGTGAATAATTCTTTTTATATGCCGTTGAATTCGATTTGCTAGTATCTTATTGAGAATTTTTGCATCCATATTCATCAGGGATATTGGCCTGTAGTTCTCTTTTTTTACTGGGTCTCTGTCTGGTTTAGGAATCAAAGTAATACTGGCTTCATAGAATGAGTCTGGAAGTTTTCCTTCCCTTTCTATTTCTTGGAATAGCTTGAGAAGGATAGGTATTATCTCTGCTTTAAACGTCTGGTAGAACTCCCCTGGGAAGCCATCTGGTCCTGGACTCTTATTTGTTGGGAGATTTTTGATAACCGATTCAATTTCTTCGCTGGTTATGGGTCTGTTCAAGCTTTCTATTTCCTCCTGATTGAGTTTTGGAAGCGTGTGGGTGTTCAGGAATTCGTCCATTTCTTCCAGGTTGTCCAATTTGTTGGCATATAAGTTTTCATAGTATTCCCTGATAATTGTTTGTATCTCTGAGGGATTGGTTGTAATAGTTCCATTTTCATTCATGATTTTATCTATTTGGGTCATCTCCCTTTTCTTTTTGAGAAGCCTGGCTAGAGGTTTGTCAATTTTGTTTATTTTTTCAAAAAACCAACTCTTGGTTTCGTTGATCTGCTCTACAGTTTTTTTAGTTTCTATATTGTTTATTTCTGCTCTGATCTTTATTATTTCTCTTCTTCTGCTGGGCTTAGGCTGCCTTTGCTGTTCTGCTTCTAGTTCCTTTAGGTGTGCTGTTAGATTTTGTATTTGGGATTTTTCTTGTTTCTTGAGATAGGCCTGGATTGCAATGTATTTTCCTCTCAGGACTGCCTTTGCTGCGTCCCAAAGCGTTTGGATTGTTGTATTTTCATTTTCGTTTGTTTCCATATATTTTTTAATTTCTTCTCTAATTGCCTGGTTGACCCACTCATTCGTTAGTAGGGTGTTCTTTAACCTCCATGCTTTTGGAGGTTTTCCAGACTTTTTCCTGTGGTTGATTTCAAGCTTCATGGCATTGTGGTCTGAAAGTAAGCATGGTATAATTTCAATTCTTGTAAACTTATGAAGGGCTGTTTTGTGACCCAGTATATGATCTATCTTGGAGAATGTTCCATGTGCACTCGAGAAGAAAGTATATTCTGTTGCTTTGGGATGCAGAGTTCTAAATATATCTGTCAAGTCCATCTGATCCAATGTCTCATTCAGGGCCCTTGTTTCTTTATTGACCGTGTGTCTAGTTGATCTATCCATTTCTGTAAGTGGTGTATTAAAGTCCCCTGCAATTACCACATTCTTATCAATAAGGTTGCTTATGTTTATGAGTAATTGTTTTATATATTTGGGGGCTCCGGTATTCGGTGCATAGACATTGATAATTGTTAGCTCTTCCTGATGGATAGACCCTGTAACTATTATATAATGTCCTTCTTCATCTCTTGTTACAGCCTTTAATTTAAAGTCTAGTTTGTCTGATATAAGTATGGCTACTCCAGCTTTCTTTTGGCTTCCAGTCTCATGATAAATAGTTCTCCATCCCCTCACTCTCAATCTAAAGGTGTCCTCAGGTCTAAAATGAGTCTCTTGTAGACAGCAAATAGATGGGTCTTGTTTTTTTATCCATTCTGATACCCTATGTCTTTTGGTTGGCGCATTTAATCCATTTACATTCAGTGTTATTATAGAAAGATACGGGTTTAGAGTCATTGTGATGTCTGTATGTTTTATGCTTATAGTGATGTCTCTGGGACTTTGTCTCACAGGGTCCCCCTTAGGATCTCTTGTAGGGCTGGTTTAGTGGTGACAAATTCCTTCAGTTTTTGTTTGTTTGGGAAGACCTTTATCTCTCCTTCTATTCTAAATGACAGACTTGCTGGATAAAGGATTCTTGGCTGCATATTTTTTCTGTCTAGCACCCTGAAAATCTCTTGCCAATTCTTTCTGGCCTGCCAAGTTTCAAAAGAGAGATCAGTCACGAGTCTTATAGGTCTCCCTTTATATGTGAGGGCACGTTTACCCCTTGCTGCTTTCAGAATTTTCTCTTTATCCTTGTATTTTGCCAGTTTCACTATGATATGTCGTGCAGAAGATCGATTCAAGTTACGTCTGAAGGGAGTTCTCTGTGCCTCTTGGATTTCAATGCCTTTTTCCTTCCCCAGTTCAGGGAAGTTCTCAGCTATGATTTCTTCAAGTACCCCTTCAGCACCTTTCCCTCTCTCTTCCTCCTCTGGGATACCAATTATGCGTATATTATTTCTTTTTAGTGTATCACTTAATTCTCTAATTTTCCCCTCATACTCCTGGATTTTTTTATCTCTCTTTTTCTCAGCTTCCTCTTTTTCCATAACTTTATCTTCTAGTTCACCTATTCTCTCCTCTGCCTCTTCAAGCCGAGCTGTGGTGGTTTCCATTTTGTTATGCATTTCGTTTAAAGCGTTTTTCAGCTCCTCGTGACTGTTCCTTAGTCCCTTGATCTCTGTAGCAAGAGATTCTCTGCTGTCCTGTATACTGTTTTCAAGCCCAGCGATTAATTTTATGACTATTATTCTAAATTCACTTTCTGTTATATTATTTAAATCCTTTTTGATCAGCTCATTAGCTGTTGTTATTTCCTGGAGATTCTTCTGAGGGGAGTTCTTCCGCTTGGTCATTTTGGATAGTCCCTGGCGTGGTGAGGACGTGCAGGGCACTTCCCCTGTGCTGTGGTGTATACCTGGAGTTGGTGGGCGGGGCCGCAGTCAGACCTGATGTCTGCCCCCAGCCCACCGCTGGGGCCACAGTCAGACTGGTGTGTGCCTTCTCTTCCCCTCTCCTAGGGGCGGGATTCACTGTGGGGTGGTGTGGCTCGTCTGGGCTACTTGCACCCTGCCAGGCTTGTGATGCTGGGGATCTGGCGTATTAGCTGGGGTGGGTAGGCAAGGTGCTCGGGGGCAGGAGGGGCAGGCTTAGATCGCTTCTCCTTAGGTGATCCACTTCAGGAGGGGCCCTGTGGCAGCGGGAGGGAGTCAGATCCGCTGCCGGAGGTTTGGCTCCGCAGAAGCGCAGAGTTGGGTGTTTGCGCGGAGCGAGCAAGTTCCCTGGCAGGAACCGGTTCCCTTTGGGATTTCGGCTGGGGGATGGGCGGGGGAGATGGCGCTGGCGAGCGCCTTTGTTCCCCACCAAACTGAGCTCTGTTGTCAGGGGGCTCAGCAGCTCTCCCTCCCTTTGTCCTCCAGCCTTCCCGCTTTCCGAGCAGAGCTGTTAATTTCTGACCTCCCAGACGCTAAGTCGCGCTTGCTGTCGGAACACAGTCCGCCCGGCCCCTCCGCTTTTGCAAGCCCGACTCGGGGGCTCTGCTTGGCCGGCGAGCCGCCCCTCCGCCCCGGCTCCCTCCCGCCAGTCCGTGGAGCGCGCACCGCCTCGCCGCCCTTCCTACCCTCTTCCGTGGGCCTCTCGTCTGCGTTTGGCTCCGGCGACTCTGTTCTGCTAATCCTCTGGCGGTTTTCTGGGTTATTTAGGCAGGTGTAGATGGAATCTAAGTGATCAGCAGGACGTGCGGTGAGCCCAGCGTCCTCCTAAGCCGCCATCTTGCCGCTTATCCTCTATACTTTTTAAAAAATATTTATTTTGGGGTGCCTGGATGCCTCAGTTGGTTAATCATCCGACTTTGGCTCAGGTCATGATCTTGCAGTCCATGGGTTCGAGCCCCGCATCAGACTCTGTGCTGGCAGCTCAGAGCCTGGAGTCTGCTTTGGATTCTGTGTTTCCCTCTCTCTGCCTGCCCTCCTCCCCACCCCACCCCCCACTCACACTCTGTCTCTCTCTTTCAAAAATAAACATTAAATTTTTTTTACTTAAAAAAATATTTATTTTGAGAGAAAGCGCATGTGCGCGTGTGCATTGGTGGAGGAGGGGCAGAGAGAGAGAGAGAGAGAGAATCCCAAGCAGGCTCCGTGTGTCAGTACAGAGCTCAACATGGGATTCAATCTCACTAACTGTGAGATCATGACCTGAGTGGAAATCAAGAATTGGATGCTTAACCAACTGAGCCACCCAGCCCCTTCACTTTTAATATCAACATTTTCCTGTAAATTTAAATATATTTATAGTAGCTATTTAAAGATATTTGCTAAATTCAACATCTAATTCATCTACAGATCTGCCCCCATTAATTATTCTTTTCTTTTGGGAAAAAAAAATGGGTCACATTTCCCTGCTTTTTTGCATGTCTAGTAATTTTTTATTGTATATTTAACTTTTTAGATGATAAATTATATAGGCTTTTGATTCTGTTATCCTATTCTGAAAACTGTTAGGTTGTAATGGGAAGTTAAGTTACTGGGGAATAACTTTGTTCTTGTACAGGCTTGATTTTAAGCATTTGAGCTCTTTGTTAGAGAATTTCAGATTTTTCTTTATTCCCAGAATGTAGTCTTTAGTCTTAATATATAGTTTTTATTCTTAAAAAGGTGTGGTCTTGATATTTCAGTGGATAACTCCAGGTACTGAACAAGCTCCTCTAACTTGGTGGGATTTGAAATTCAAACTTGTCTCCCCAGCACCAGGAGCTGCCAAACTGTTTTCAACTCTTAGCTGTCCAGCACTTGCTATATGCTTAGTTCCTAAGAACACTCCCACACACATATGAAGTTTAGGAGTCATCCATGATTTTGAAGGCACTGTACACAGATACGAGGGATCCACCTCATTCTGAGAATCCATCCCGCCTCAATTTTCATTTGTGCCTGGCAGCTCACAACTGCAACCTCTGACCCTCCAGCCCAGTACGACAGCCACTTTTTACCTGAGTGCTGTACCTTGTGCTCTGAAAACTTGTTAGGACCTTTGAGAAGAGGAGGTAATGTAAATTTCACCTAGTTTGCTTTCTTCTTTTTGAGGGCCATATCTCTTCCAGTTTATTACCGCTTTTTGTTGCTCCCTAGTGCCTTAAAACAGTTGTTTTTCTTGCATTTTGTCCAAAGTTTATGCTTGTTATTGGCAGGAAGGTTAGTAATCTGATCATTGTACCATTACTAGAGTTAGAACTGACTTGTCCAAGCATATTCTTGTTTTACAGAGCCTTTTATTTTTTTAAATCCTTAAGACAGAAAAAGATGTTCTCCCGTGATTGAACTAAGGAGCTCTGTAAATATTTTTATTCCTTCTTTAATTTGCCCAAGAAATATATTCTGAACTCTAGACTGTATAAGGATCTGCCAAGCATGCTGTATACTTCTCTTTAAAAAGATTTTTATGTTTAAGTAATCTCTACATCTAAGGTGGGGCTTGAACCCACAATCCCAAAATCAAGAGTCCCACACTCTACCTACTGAGCCACACAGGCGCTCCTCCATATACCCTTTCAACTACACTTACCAAGTTAAAATTTAGCAGCAACTTGTCAGAATTTGGAATTGGTTTTATGACCTTTTTTGTTCCTCCCAAACCTCAAAATCCACAATATTCTGAATTAGGTATGGGACCTACCTAAAAGTGTCTCCATTATATAATATTAAATTACACTTATTGTTTCAGTTATAGTGGATGTCATTTAAATTTTTTTATCTCTCCAGAATCCATTTGTTTTTCTTTTTTTTTAATTTTATTTTTTAAATTTACATACAAATTAGTTATCATCTAGTGCAACAATGATTTCAGGAGTAGTAGATTCCTTAATGCCCCTTACCCATTTAGCCCATCCCCCCTCCCACAACCCCTCCAGCAACCCTCAGTTTGTTCTCCATATTTATGGGTATCTTTTGTTTTGTCCCCCTCCCTGTTTTTATATTATTTTTGCTTCCCTTCCCTTATGTTCATCTGTTTTGTCTCTTAAAGTCCTCATATGAGTGAAGTCATATGATTTTTGTCTTTCTCTGACTAATTTCGCTTAGCATAATACCCTCCAGCTCCACCCACATAGTTGCAAATGGCAAGATTTCATTCTTTTTGATTGCCAAGTAATACTCCATTGTATATATGTACCACATCTTCTTTATCCATTCAACCATCAATGGACATTTGGGCTCTTTCCATACTTGGGCTATTGTTGATAGTGCTGCTATAAACATGGGGGTGCATGTGTCCCTTCGAAACAGCACACCTGTATCCCATGGATAAATGCCTAGTAGTGCAATTGCTGGGTGGTAGTGTAGTTCTATTTTTAATTTTTTGAGGAACCTCCATACTCTTTTCCAGAGTGGCTTCACCAGCTTGCATTCCCACCCGCAATGCAAAAGCGATCTTCTTTCTCCACATCCTTGCCAACATCTGTCATTGTCTGAGTTGTTAATGTTAGCCATTCTGACAGGTGTAAGGTGGTATCTCATTGTGGTTTTGATTTGTATTTCCCTGATGATGAGTGATGTTGAGCATTTTTTCATGTGTTGGTTGGCCATCTGGATGTCTTCTTTGGAGAATTGTCTATTCATGTCTTTTGCCCATTTCTTCACTGGATTATTTGTTTTTTTGGGTAAGTTTGATAAGTTCTTTGTAGATTTTGGATACTAACCCTTTATCTGATATGTCATTTGCAAATATCTTCTCCCATTCTGTCGGTTGCCTTTTAGTTTTGCTGATTGTTTCCTTCACTGTGCAGAAGTTTTTATTTTGATGAGATCCCAGTAGTTCATTTTTGCTTTTGTTTCCCTTGCCTCCAGAGACGTGTTGAGTAAGAAATTGCTGTGGGCAAGATCAAAGAGGTTTTTGCCTGCTTTCTCCTCGAGGATTTTGATGGCTTCCTGTCTTACATTGAGGTGTTTCATCCACTTTGAGTTTATTTTTGTGTATGGTGTAAGAAAGTGGTCCAGGTTCATTCTTCTGCATGTCGCTGTCCAGTTTTCCCAGCACCACTTGCTGAAGAGACTGTCTTTATTCCACTGGATATTCTTTCCTGCTTTGTCAAAAATTAGTTAGCCATGTGTTTGTGGGCCCATTTGTGGGTTCTCTATTCTATTCCATTGATCTGAGTGTCTGTTCTTGTGCCAGTGCCATACTGTCTTGATGATTACAGCTTTGTAGTATAGCTGAAGTCTGGGATTGTGATGCCTCCTGCTTTGGTTTTCTTTTTCAAGATTGCTTTGGCTATTCAGGGTCTTTTCTGGTTCCATACAAATTTTAGGATTATTTGTGAATAATTATTATTATTTCTGGTTCCATACAAATTTATGATTATTTCTAGCTCTGTGAAGCATGCTGGTTTATTTTGATAGGGATTGCATTGAATATATAGATTGCTTTGGGTAGTATTGACATTTTAACAATATTTGTTCTCCTATCCAGGTGCATAGAATATGTTTCTATTTTTTGTGTATTCTTTAATTTCTTTCATAAGCTTTCTATACTTTTCAGTGTATAGATTTTTCACCTCTTTGGTTAGATTTTTTTCCTAGGTATTTTATGGGTTTGGGTGCAATTGTAAATGGGATTGATTCCTTGATTTCTCTTTCTGTTGCTTCATTGTTGGTGTATAGGAATGCAACCAATTTCTGTGCATTGATTTTATATCCTGCTACTTTGCTGAATTCAAGAATCAGTTCTAGCAGTTTTTTAGTGTATTCCTTTGGGTTTTCCGTATAGAGTATCATGTCATCTGCGAAGAGTGAAAGTTTGACCTCTTCCTGGCCAATTTGGATGCCTTTTATTTTTTGTGTTGTCTGATTGAAGAGGGTAAGACTTCCAATACTATGTTGAATAACAGTGATGAGAGTGGACATCCCTGTCTTGTTCCTGACCTTAGGGGGAAAGCTCTCAGTTTTTCCCCATTGAGGATGATATTAGCGTTGGGTCTCTCATATATGGCTTTTATGATCTCGAGGTATGATCCTTCTGTCCCTACTTTCTTGAGGGTTTTTATCAAGAAATGATGCTGTATCTTGTCAAATACTTTCTCTGCATCTTTTGAGAAAATCATAAGGTTCTTGTCCTTTCTTTTATTGATGTGATGAATCACATTGATTGTTTTGCAGATATTGAATCAGTCCTGCATCTCAGGTATAAATCCCACTTGGTTGTGTTGAATAATTTTTTTAATGTATTGTTGGATCTAGTTGGCTAATATCTTGTTGGGGAATTTTGCATCCATGTTCATCAGGGAAATTGGTCTATAATTGCCCTTGTTAGTGGGGTCTCTGCCTGGTTTTGGAATCAAGGTAATGCTGGCTTCATAGAAAGAGTTTGGAAGTTTTCCTTCCATTTCTATTTTTTTGGAACAGCTTCAAGAGAATAGGTGTTAACTCTTCCTTAAATGTTTGTTAGAATTCCCCTGGAAAGCCATCTGGCCCTGGACTCCTGTTTTTTGGGAGATTTTTGATTACTAATTCTATTTCTTTACTAGTTATGGGTCTGTTCAAATTTTCTACTTCTTCCTGTTTCAGTTTTGGTAGTGTATATGTTTCTAGGAATTTATGCATTTCTTCCAGATTCCCCATTTTATTGGCATATAATTGCTCATAATATTCTCATATTATTGTTTTTATTTCTGCTGTGTTGTTTGTTATCTCTCCTCTTTCATTCTTGATTTTGTTTATTTGGGTCCTTTCCTTTTTCTTTTTGATCAAACTGGCTAGTGGTTTATCAATTTTATTAATTCTTTCAAAGAACCAGCATCTGGTTTCATTGATCTGTTCTACTTTTTTTGGGTTTCGATAGCATTAATCTCTGCTTTAATCTTTATTATTTCCTGTCTTCTGCTGGTTTTAGTTTTATTTGCTGTTCTTTTTCCAGATCTATAAGGTGTAATGTTAGGTTGTGTATCTGAGATCTTTATTCCTGCTTTAGGACGGCCTGGATTGCTAAGGTCCTCTTATGACCACCTTTCCTGCATCCCAGAGGTTTTGGGTTGTGGTGTTATCATTTTCATTGGCTTCCATGAACTTTTAAATTTCTTCTTTAACTTCTTGGTTAGCCCATTCACTCAGAATCCATTTTTGCTTCCTCTAATAAGTACCTAGAATAGGGAACTATTTCTCTCCCCACTCTCATAGGCCATGTGGTTCAGGTAGGGTTATATCCCGTTCAGAAGAAGAACATGAGACTCTGGTTGAGCCAATCAGACTACTACCAAATCTTAGTAGTCATAAGTGATTGGTTTAGGGCCTGTCATGTAAATCAAACCCAGTCAATCAACATAATTACATCTCTTGGCTAAAGTAATTATTTCATTATATCAAGATGCAGATAATGGCCCAAGAGTGAATACGTGAAGAAGCTACTGGAAAATAAACTTCTGGGTATTTATCAAACTTGAAAACATAAAGATGTAGATGGGGGACTATTGGCATTATATTCACATTAGAGGAAACTGAAATTAGAACAGTATAGAAGAGAGCAGAGACAAAATTTGAAGAGAATGAGTGCAAATCATTTGAGGGCTTGGATACACTTGTGCACTCTAAGCCTATACTTTTCAGGTATGTGAATTAGAGAAATTCTCTTTTTTCCCTTAAGACAGTTTGAGTTGGGTTATCTTTCACTTAGAACAGAAATAGTCCTGACCTATCAGCCAAAGGTCTAAATGCGGAGTGCCAATTATGGCACCCAACGATGGAAAGGTAGGCCTGGCCATTCCAACTTGTTTTTGAGTGAACACATTTAAACAAGGCATGTCAATCACCAGATTCACAGCTGATGGCCTTTCTTTGGCACCCTGCAATCATTCTCCTGCAATTTTCCAGAATAAGTGGATGCAGGCACTAGATCAACAACACTGATGATATGTTTATATGCTACACATTCTTAACCCATCCTGCAATCAGGCTACATCTCTCTTCCCAAGTGGATGGAAATTCTTCATATATTAGCATTCTATGTATTCCCTCTCTGAGCAGGGCTTCAGCTATTATCCAACCTCAGTCCCTGTCTACTGGACGAGAGGTAACCTTTGAGCAATTTGTGGGAACAGTTATACAATCCAATTTCTGACTGTTCTTGGCAAAACTGAACTTTAAAGGTGCTTACCTGATCAGAAAATTCCCCATGTTGGTTTAGAAAAAATGTGCCTGCTTCTATTTTTTTTTAAGGTTTCAGCCAAAATTAATCTGCAGTGTCTCCCAGACATTTAAAAAATAGAGTTTCTGACACCTCAACTACTTGATCTGTCAAATATTTTTTCCTCTTCTAATTGTTATAATGTTCAAGACCTTTTGTGCAAATTTCAAACAGAAAAGAGAATTACAAAATAGCCATTGTCTTTCTCTTTTTCTCTGTGTGTGTGCTACAGTGAGGCTTTTTCCTGGGCATCCACAAAATCAGAGAGTCTTAGGAATATGAAGATGATTTTTGACAAGCAGCAAACTGTCACTTTGGACCAGAAAAACATCCCCTTTTTCGTTTATAATACCTGATTTTTCCACAGCAGCATAAGCACAGCATGACCATTATTCCCAATTCATAATTTATTTTGGACCAGATTAGATTGTCAGTCATGTGTCATTCTGTGTCCCATAGAGTTACCACTGCAGTGCTATGGACCAGGTGTGTCCTGGATGAGTATCTGCTCTGATTCCTTCAGTTAATTTCACAAATTCATTTTGTTGTTGTTGTTGCATTTTCCCAGGTACATTTACAGAGTTCTTTACTTCTGTCTACCAGGAAGTATTAGCTCAGCTATGTTAGAAGAAGGGAAATAAATGAATCACTTATTGAATCTTCCTTTGTGAAAAGAAGGGTATCCCATTTACTGAGACCAGATCTGGGCACAGGGATAAAATTGTAGTAATCAGTATATGGAAAGTTGCCAAAATGGAAGACCCTTGGGGACAGGGCTAAGACAGACATTTCTAGTGTTCACCAATATTTGGTAATCCTTTCTTCCATGAACACTTGGGAGCCTACACTCTCCCATCCTTTGCATTTAGTCAGTGCCATTTAGATCCTGGCCAATAGGATATGAGGGGAAGTAACTAATGTCCTATCTGGGCTGAGGTAGTTTAAATGCTCTGTATGATTCAGTATTCTCTCTCCTGTCAAAGATGCTATAGGAGGCTTCATGATAAGATGCAGAGACACAATATTGAAAGAGAGCTGCCCAGGCCTGCAGTGCACTCTGAACAAGAAATAAACATTGGTTGTGTTAAGCCATTAAGAGTTAGGTGTTATATATTGCCACAATATAGCCTAATTTGTCCTGAATGATGTAGAAATTTTGAATTTAAAAAGTTGAGATAGGAGCGCCTGGGTGGCTAATTTGGTGAAGTGTCCAACTCTTGATCTCTGCTCAGGTCATGATCTCATGGTTTCATGAGTTTCAGCCCCGCATTGGCCTCTACACTGACAGTGGGAAGCCTGCCTATGATTCTCTCTTTCCTCTCTCTCTGCCCCTCCCCTACTTGCACTGCCTCTCTCTCTCTCTCTCTCTCTCTCAAAATAAACATTTTAAAAGTTAAGATGTAATTTATAAACAGCAAAATATAGATCTTTAAGTATACAGTTTGAACTGTTTTTACAAATACCTGTACTCATGTACAAATACCTGTACTCATATAGCTAATACCTGTTTTCAGGCACAGACATTACCATCACCCCAGTTATTTTTTTGTTTGCCCCCTTTCCACTGAATCTCTTTCCTCCAGAGAAATCATTGATTTGCTTTCTTTTTACTCTAGTTTTGTCATTTCTAGAACTTCACATAAATAGAATTGTATACCGTATAAATTTTGTGTGTGTCTGATTTCTTTCACTCATTGTAATATTTTTGAGATTTATCCATATTGATAGCATGCACTAGTAGGGCTTTTTATTTTTTCTTTTCTTGCTGAGTAATGGTCTATCATATGATTTGCCATAGCTTATCCATTCTTCTTGTAATTCCAGTTTGGGGTAATTGTGAATAAAGTTCCTATGAAAACTTGTTTACAAGGCTTATTGTAGACACATATTTTCATTTCTCTTGGATAAACACCTTGGTGTGGGATTTTTGGGTCATAAGATGTATGTTTAACTTTCTTAAAAGGTTAAACTCTCAAAACCATTTCCAAAATATTTATACTATGTATATCTGCAACGTATGAGAGTTCTAGTTGTCTCTACATCCTCTCCAACCTGCAGAGTTTTTACTCTTTTTCACTGTAGCCATTCCTGGGGTGTGTAATGGTATCTTGTTTCTTTAAATTAAAATAGTTTTAATTTTCATCACTCTGATGACTAATAGTATTGAGCATTTTTTTCATGTGGTTATTAGCAATTTGTATATTTTAATTTTTGATACATCTGCTTATATTTTTTGCTTGTTTAAAAAGAACTGGGTTATGTGTTCTTTTGTAAATGAGTTGTAGAAGATATACGTATATATGTGTATATATATAATAAATATATTCTGATTGATATATTGTGAATATTTTCTCCCAGGCTATAGCTTGTCTTTATTTTCTTAATGGTATTTTTTGATGAGAGGATAATTTTTTATTTTAATAAAATCCAGTTATCAATGTTTTTCTTTTATGGTTAGTACTTTTTTTTTTTAATTTTTTTTCAACATTTACTTATTTATTTTTGGGACAGAGAGAGACAGAGCATGAACGGGGGAGGGGCAGAGAGAGAGGGAGACACAGAATCGGAAACAGGCTCCAGGCTCTGAGCCATCAGCCCAGAGCCTGACGCGGGGCTCGAACTCACGGACCGCAAGATCGTGACCTGGCTGAAGTCGGACGCTTCACCGACTGCGCCACCCAGGCGCCCCAATGGTTAGTACTTTTTGTATACTAAGAATCTATACTGTCTCCCAAGTTATGGAGATATCCTCTGCCTTAGAAGAAGCATTATAGTTTTTTGTCTTGAGTTTAAGATTTATTTTGAATTAATATTTGTGTGTAGTATAGGATAACACTCATGACTCTTTTTTCCTTTTTATTCATCTGGGTATATAGTTATTCTAAAAAACTTGTTGAAGAAATTTTCTTTTTCCCAATGGGTTGTTTTGGCATCCTTGTCAAAAATCATTTACTTTTATACATATGGACATATTTTGGACTTTCAATTACATTCCATTGATCTGTCTATTCTGTCACCAAAAACACATTTTATTTTCTTTTAGTTTTAATTTAAATTCCAGTGAGTTAACATACAGAGTAATATTAGTATCATATGTAGAACATAGTGATTCATCACTTACATACAACACCTGGTTGCTCATCACAAATGCACTCCTTACTCCCCTTCATCTATTTAACCCATCCCGCTACCCTAGCCCCTGTAACCATCTGTTTGTTCTCTATAGTTAAGAGTCTGTTTCTTGGTTTGCCTCTCTTTTTTGCCATCCCCATATTTGTTTGTGTTATTCCTTAGATTCCACATGTGAGTGAAATCATAAGGTATTTGTCTTTTCTGACTGACTTATTTCACTTAGCGTAATACTCTTTAATTCCATCCATGTCATTGCAAATGGCAAGATTTCATTCTTTTTTATGGCTGAATGATATTCCAATGTGTGTGAATGTGTGTGTGTGTGTGTGTGTGTGTATCTCACCACATCTTTATCCATGCCTCAGTTGATGGACATTTGGTCTGTCTTTATAATTTGGTTATTTTAGATAATGCTGCTATAAACATTGAGATGCAGGTATCCCTTTGAATTAGTATTTTGTATTCTTTGGGTAAATACCTGGTACTGCAATTGCTGGATTGTAGGGAGTTATTATTTTTTTTTAGCTTTTTGAGGAAACTCCATACTGTTATCCAGAGTGCCTGTACCAGTTTGCATTCCCACCAAAAGTGCAAGAGGGTTTCCCTTTCTCCACATCCTCAGCAACACCTGCTGTTTCTTGTGTTGTTGAATTTAACCATTCTGACATGTAAGAGGTGATGTCTCAGTAGTTTTGATTTGTATTTCCCTGATGATGACTGATGTGGAGCATCTTTTGATATGTCTGTTGTCCACCTGTGTGTCTTCTTTGGAAAAATATCTATTCATATCATCTGCCCATTTTTTAATTGCATTATTCATTTTTTGGGTGTTGAGTTTTATAACTTCTAAATATATATATGTGGATACTAACCCTTTATCAGATATATCATTTGCAAATATCTTCTCTCATTCTGTCAGTTGCCTTCCCCATCACCCTGTAGATTGCTTTTTAGTTTCATTGATTGTTTCATTTACTGTGCAAAAAACTTTTTATTTTGATGTAGTCCCAACAAGTTTAGGTTTGCTTTTGTTTACTTTGCCTCAGCAGACATATCTAGAAAGAATTCGCTATGGCTGATGTGAAAGAGGTTACTGCCTGTATTCTCCTTTTGGATTTTGATGGTTTCTTGTCTCACATTTGGGACTTTCATCCATTTTGAATTTATTTTTCTATATGGTGAAAAAAAGTGATCCAGTTACATTCTTCTGCTTGTCTCTGTCCAGTTTTCCCAACACCATTGGTTGAAGAGACTGTCTTTTTCCCACTGTATATTCTTTCCTGTTTTGTTGAAGATTAATTGACTATAGAGTTGTGGGCTCATTTCTGGGTTCTCTATTCTGTTCCATTGATCAATGTTTCTATTTTTGTGCCAGTACCATACTGTTTTGATCACTACAGCTTTGTAATATAACTTGAAGTCCAGAATTATGACGTCTTCAGCTTTGTTTTCCTTTTTCAAGATTGCTTTGGCTATTGGGGGACTTGTGTGGTTTCATATAATTTCAGGATTTTTTCTGTGTGATGAATGCTGGTGGTATTTTTCTAAGGATTGAATTAAATATGTAGATTACTTAGGGTGATATAGACATTTTAACAATATTTGTTCTTCCAACCCATGAGTATAGAATATCTTTCCATTTCTTTCTGTCATCTTGAAGATCTTTCATAAGTGTTTTATAGAATACAGGTTTTCAGAGTATAGGTCGTTTACCTCTTTGGTTAGGTTTATTCCTAGGTAACTTATTGTTTTTGGTGCAATTGTAAATGGGATTGATTTCTAAATTTCTGTTTCTGCTGCTTAATTATTGGTGTGTAGAAATGCAACAGATTTCTGTACATTGATTTTGTGTGCTGCAACTTTAATGAATTCATCAATCAGTTCTAGCAGTTTTTTGGTGGAGTCTTTCAGGTTTTCTATGTAGATATCATAGCTTTATAAGACTTAAAAGTTGAGGAGGTCATCTAACTTTATTCTACTTTTTCAAGATTCTTTTATCATTCTTGGTCCCTTCCACTTCCAAATAAAATTTAAAATTAGCTCAGCCTTCAAAAATCCCTGTTGTAAGTTTATTTGGTACTGAATTGAATATATAGATCAATTTAGAGAGAACTGAAACCTTAACAATAATGAATTTTCCAGTTCATGAAAATGGTATATCTCTCCATTTATTTGGGACTTTGTTAATTTCTCTTAACACTCTTTTATAGTTTTCAGTATAGAAGTCTTACACATACTTGTTAAATTTATTATTAAGTGTTCTATATTTTGAAATGCAATTTTAAATACTAGTTTTTAAATGGAATTTTTGAATTCTGATGTCTTTGAAACTATAACATTGCCCTGAACATTTAATAAATTTGGATTTAAGTGTATGCAAATACTCTTTCTTTGCCTCATGTCACTTTATGTAATTTCCCATACTTGCCAATGACCTTTCTTCTTCCTTGTGTTAAATAAAATCCTGTTTTTACATCGAGAATTTTCTCGCTCTTTGAGAAGATGGTGGCATAGGAGGACGCTAGGCTCGCCGCGCGTCCTGCTGATCACTTAGATTCCACCTACACCTGCCTAAATAACCCAGAAAACCACCAGAGGATTAGCAGAATGTAGGCTCCGGAGCCAAGCTCAGACGAGAGGCCCACAGAAGAGGGGCCCCTCCTGAAGTGGATCACCTAAGGAGAAGCGAGCTAAGCCTGCCCCTCCTGCCCCCGAGCACCTTGCCTACCCACCCCAGCTAATACGCCAGACCCCCAGCACCACAAGCCTGGCAGTGTGCAAGTAGCCCAGATGGGCCATGCCACCCCACAGTGAATCCCGCCCCTAGGAGAGGGGAAGAGAAGGCACACACCAGTCTGACTGTGGCCCCAGCGGTGGGCTGGGGGCAGACATCAGGGCTGACTGCGGCTCCACCCACCAACTCCAGTTATACACCACAGCACAGGGGAAGTGCCCTGCAGGTCCGCACCACTCCAGGGACTATCCAAAATGACCAAGCGGAAGAATTCCCCTCAAAAGAATCTCCAGGAAATAACAACAGCTAATGAACTGGTCAAAAAGGATTTAAATAATATAACAGAAAGTGAATTTAAAATAATAGTCATAAAATTAATCGCTGGGCTTGAAAACAGTATACAGGACAGCAGAGAATCTCTTGCTACAGAGATCAAGGGACTAAGGAACAGTCACGAGGAGCTGAAAAATGCTCTAAACGAGATGCAAAATAAAATGGAAATGACCACAGCTCGGACTGAAGAGGCAGAGGAGAGAATAGGTGAACTAGAAGATAAAACTATGGAAAAAGAAGAAGCTGAGAAAAAGAGAGATAAAAAAATCCAGGAGTATGAGGGGAAAATTAGAGAACTAAGTGATACACAAAAAGAAATAATATACGCATAATTGGTATCCCAGAGGAAGAAGAGAGAGGGAAAGGTGCTGAAGGTGTACTTGAAGAAATAATAGCTGAGAACTTCTCTGAACTGGGGAAGGAAAAAGGCATTGAAATCCAAGAGGCACAGAGAACTCCCTTCAGACGTAACTTGAATCAATCTTCTACACGACATATCATAGTGAAACTGGCAAAATACAAGGATAAAGAGAAAATTCTGAAAGCAGCAAGGGATAAACATGCCCTAACATGTAAAGGGAGACCTATAAGACTCGTGACTGATCTCTCTTTTGAAACTTGGCAGGCCAGAAAGGAATGGCAGGAGATCTTCAATGTGATGAACAGAAAAAATATGCAGCCGAGAATCCTTTATCCAGCAAGTCTGTCATTTAGAATAGAAGTAGAGATAAAGGTCTTCCCAAACAAACAAAAACTGAAGGAATTCGTCACCGCTAAACCAGCCCTACAAGAGATCCTAAGGGGAATCCTGTGAGACAAACTACCAGAGACATCTCTACAAGCATAAAACATACAGACATCACAATGACTCTAAACCTGTATCTTTCTATAATAACACTGAATGTAAATGGACTAAATGCGCCAACCAAAAGACATAGGGTATCAGAATGGATAAAAAAACAAGACCCATCTATTTGCTGTCTACAAGAGACTCATTTTAAACCTGAGGACACCTTTAGATTGAGAGTGAGGGGATGAAGAACTATTTATCATGCTACTGGAAGCCAAAAGAAAGCTGGAGTAGCCATACTTATATCAGAAAAACTAGACTTTAAATTAAAGGCTGTAACAAGAGATAGAGAAGGGCATTATATAATAATTACAGGGTCTATCCATCAGGAAGAGCTAACAGTTAAAACTGTCTATGCACCGAATACGGAAGCCCCCAAATATATAAAACAATTACTCATAAACATAAGCAACCTTATTGATAAGAATGTGGTAATTGCAGGGGACTTTAACACCCCTCTTACAGAAATGGATAGATCATCTAGACACACGGTCAATAAAGAAACAAGGGCCCTGAATGATACATTGGATCAGATGGACTTGACAGATATTTAGAACTCTGCATCCCAAAGCAACAGAATATACTTTCTTATCAAGTGCACATGGAACATTCTCCAAGATAGATCATATACTGGGTCACAAAACAGCCCTTCATAAGTATACAAGAATTGAAATAATACCATGCATACTTTCAGACCACAATGCTATGAAGGTTGAAATCAACCACAGGAAAAAGTCTGGAAAACCTCCAAAAGCATGGAGGTTAAAGAACACCCTACTAAAGAATGAGTGGGTCAACCAGGCAATTAGAGAAGAGATAAAAAAAATATATGGAAACAAACAAAAATGAAACTACAACAATCCAAACGCTTTGAGATGCAGCGAAGGCAGTCCTGAGAGGAAAATACATTGCAATCCAGGCCTATTTCAAGAAACAAGAAAAATCCCAAATACATAATCTAACAGCACACCTAAAGGAACTAGAAGCAGAACAGCAAAGGCAGCCTAAACCCAGCAGAAGAAGAGAAATAATAAAGATCAGAGCAGAAATAATATAGAATCTAAAAAAACTGTAGAGCAGATCAATGAAACCAAGAGTTGGTTTTTTGAAAAAATAAACAAAATTGACAAACCTCTAGCCAGGCTTCTCAAAAAGAAAAGGGAGATGACCCAAATAGATAAAATCATGAATGAAAATGGAATCATTACAACCAATCCCTCAGAAATACAAACAATTATCAGGGAATACTATGAAAAATTATATGCCAACAAATTGGACAACCTGGAAGAAATGGACAAATTCATAAACACCCACATTCCTCCAAAACTCAATCAGGAGGAAATAGAAAGCTTGAACAGACCCATAACCAGTGAATAAATTGAATCGGTTATCAAAAATCTCCCCACAAATAAGAGTCCAGGACCAGATGGCTTCCCAGGGGAGTTCTACCAGACGTTTAAAGCAGAGATAATACCTATCCTTCTCAAGCTATTCCAAGAAATAGAAAGGAAAGGAAAACTTCCAGACTCATTCTATGAATCCAGTATTACTTTGATTCCCAAACCAGAGACCCAGTAAAAAAAGAGAACTACAGGCCAATATCCCTGATGAATATGGATGTAAAAATTCTCAATAAAATACAGCAAATCAAATTCAACAGCATATAAAAAGAATTATTCACCATGATCAAGTGGGATTCATTCCTGGGAGGCAGGGCTGGTTCAACATTCGCAAATCAATGTGATACACCACATTAATAAAAGAAAAGATAAGAACCATACGATCCTGTCAATCGATGCAGAAAAGGCCTTTGACAAAATTCCGCACCCTTTCTTAATAAAAACCCTTGGGAAAGTTGGGATAGAAGGAACACACTTAAACATCATAAAAGCCATTTATGAAAAGCCCAAAGCTAACATCATCCTCAATGGGGAAAAACCGAGAGCTTTTTCCCTGAGATCAGGAACATGACAGGGATGCCCACTCTCACCGCTATTGTTTAACATAGTGTTGGAAGTTCTAGCATCAGCAATCAGACAACAAAAGGAAATCAAAGGCATCAAAATTGGCAAAGATGAAGTCAAGCTTTCGCTTTTGGCAGATGACATGATACTATACATGGAAAATCCGATAGATTCCACCAAAAGTCTGCCAGAACTGATACAGGAATTTAGCAAAGTTGCAGGATACAAAATCAATGTACAGAAATCAGTGGCATTCTTATACACTAATAATGAAGCAATAGAAAGACAAATAAAGAAACTGATCCCATTCACAATTGCACCAAGAAGCATAAAATACCTAGGAATAAATCTAACCAAAGATGTACAAGATCTGTATGCTGAAAACTATAGAAAGCTTATGAAGGAAATTGAAGAAGATATAAAGAAATGGAAAGACATTCCCTGCTCATGGATTGGAAGAATAAATATTGTTAAAATGTCAATACTACCCAAAGCTATCTACACATTCAATGCAATCCCAATCAAAATTGCACCAGCATTCTTCTCAAAACTAGAACAAGCAATCCTAAAATTCATATGGAACCACAAAGGGCCCCGAATAGCCAAAGTAATTTTCAAGAAGAAGACCAAAGCAGGAGGCATCACAATCCCAGACTTTAGCCTCTACTACAAAGCTCTAATCATCAAGACAGCATGCATGGTATTGGCACAAAAACAGACACATAAACCAATGGAATTGAATAGAAACCCCAGAACTAGACGCACAAACATATGGCCAACTCATCTTTGACAAAGCAGGAAAGAACATCCAATGGAAAAAAGACAGTCTCTTTAACAAATGGTGCTGGGAGAACTGGACAGCAACATGCAGAAGGTTGAAACTAGACCACTTTCTCACACCATTCACAAAAATAAACTCAAAATGGATAAAGGACCTGAATGTGAGACAGGAAACCATCAAAACCCTAGAGGAGAAAGCAGGAAAAGACCTCTCTGACCTCAGCCGTAGCAATCTCTTACTCGACACATCCCTAAAGGCAAGGGAATTAAAAGCAAAAATGAATTACTGGGACTTTATGAAGGTAAAAAGCTTCTGCACAGCAAACAACCAACAAAACTAAAAGGCAACCGATGGAATGGGAAAGATATTTTCAAATGACATATCGGACAAAGCACTAGTATCCAAAATCTATAAAGAGCTCACCAAATTCCACAACCGAAAAACAAATAACCCAGTGAAGAAATGGGCAGAAAACATGAATAGACACTTCTCTAAAGAAGACATCCGGATGGCCAACAGGCACATGAAAAGATGTTCAATGTCGCTCCTCATCAGGGAAATACAAATCAAAACCACACTCAGATTCACCTCATGCCAGTCAGAGTGGCTAAAATGAACAAATCAGGAGACTATAGATGCTGGCGAGGATGTGGAGAAACGGGAACCCTCTTGCACTGTTGGTGGGGATGCAAATTGGTGCAGCCACTCTGGAAAACAGTGTGTAGGTTCCTCAGAAAATTAAAAATAAACCTACCCTATGACCCAGCAATAGCACTGCTAGGAATTTCCCCAAGGGATACAGGAGTACTGATGCATAGGGGCACTTGTACCCCAATGTTTATAGCAGCACTCTCAGCAATAGCCAAATTATGGAAAGAACCTAAATGTCCATCAACTGATGAATGGATAAAGAAATTGTGGTTTATATACACAATGGAGTACTACAGGGCAATGAGAAAGAACGAAATATGGCCCTTTGTAATAACGTGGATGGAACTGGAGAGTGTGATGATAAGTGAAATAAGCCATACAGAGAAAGACAGATACCATATGTTTTCACTCTTATGTGGATCCTGAGAAACTTAACAGAAACCCATGGGGGAGGGGAAGAAAAAAACAGAGAGGTTAGAGTGGGAGAGAGCCAAAGCATAAGAGACTCTTAAAAACTGAGAACAAACTGAGGGTTGATGGGGGGTGGGAGGGAGGGTGATGGGTATTGAGGAGGGCACCTTTTGGGATGAGCACTGGGTGTTGTATGGAAACTAATTTCACAATAAATTTCATATATTGAAAAAAAAAAGAATTTTTTCCTCCAGGAAGACATTTTTAATTACTGTGTCCTTGTAGTTCTTCCCATCCTCCCTCCTTTCATTCTTGCATTTTCCATTCAAGCACTCATTAATTAGAAAGATAGATCAGGCATGGCTCCTGTTCTCAAGGAACTTAAGTTATAGGAGAGGAGGCACACAAATAAATGTTAAGTAGAAAATAACCAATGTCATCTGAAAGTTAAAAATAAAATGAAAAACACTCTTGGCTGGAAGAGGAAGGTAAGATCATGGGAAGTTGCCTGAGGACTTTTTGGGTTGTAATTGTCTTTAAGGTCCTATAGCATTCGCAAGACTACTAAGCATTATCTAAATTCCTCAGTTAGATTACATGGTTCTAGATTGCAGGGACCACACCTTACATTTGCTATGTTTTCCAATGTGGTAGTGCTTCTCAAAGATCAGTGTACCTGAGAATCACTTGGGATGCTTTTTTAAAAGCTTATAGTCCCAGGTCCACCCCTAGGGATTTTGAATAAGTCTACGGAAGGGTTCAGGACTCTATTTTTAACAAGGTTTTGTTTACTCTAGTGCAATGGTCTGTTGAATTACACCTTATGGTGACAGGCATAGTTTTAGGCACACACTTAGTATTGAGAGAGTAGTATATTCCTTAATGAATGTATCTCAATAACATCATAGGAATGCAAAAAATACCAGAACCTTAGTAAGAACCTTTTAACATCTCTTACAATCAGAATGGCATAATTTTATGTGGCAAACAACTTGGATGAAGTCTCTGCTCTGTTTTCTTTCTTTCTCTTTTCTTTTCTTTCTTTTTTCTCTTTTTTTCTCCTACTGTTCTGCTTAGAACTTTTCCTGCCAGTGTTTGATGTGAAATGACCTTGCAAATTCTCCTTTCTGCTTTTGCAAAATCCTGTCTCTCTTAGACACTTCCAATCTTGATCTTTTCCCTGCTGGAGTATTTCTTTGGCTTTTACTCTCCTTGTAAAGGATTCCCTGACTGAGTCTACCTCTGCTTTAGTTACATTCCTGCATTATTCACTCAAGAGGAAAAATAACCTTCATAGCAGAAGAAAATATCCTACCTGCTACAGTCTTGACGACCTCCAGCTGTTCCTGTGATTGGTGTGACCCACACCTCAGATTCCCTGGATGACATACAACCCATGCAGATCAGTTGTTATGACAACTATATTTATTTTCATGCAAGTCTTTCTCCTGTAACTCTTTTCAAAGACTAATTTTGCATTGTACTCTCCACTCTAATGTATAGTATATAGCATATAATAGTTCTCCAAGACACCTTAGATCAAGGGTCTTGAATTTCAATGATAATGGCTTCTTCAGAGCCAAGTGAATTTTTCAGTTCAACTGTATAGCTACTGTTTAATCTCCCAAATGAGACAGGGAGAGGCCAGGTAGGACATTTTTCATAAGCGAAAAGGTTCTAAACCTTGAATGTAGACTTTAAAAACTTGCATATATTTCAGGTAACTGGTACTTGGCTGCTTTATAATGAAAGGTCTCCTCAATAAATATTCTGGAGTGAGCTCAAACTAATCTGAGGAAAAGTGGGAAGTGCCACTCAACCATGAGGAGTTCAATTTGGCAAAATCATGGGTCAGAGGGGATTGCCCCCTATAACTGAGTTACTTATATGTGTTTATCTCATGTAATGTACTTCACACTCAATCCTCTGGCACATTTGTTTTTTTCTAGGGCATCCAAGAGAATGGATTGTGGCTATGTAAACAAACTGATAAATAATGTGAGATGCTCTGGCCACTGGATCTGTCCCATTTACACACCTTTCCTGATAATTCCTTCCATGCCTATTCATCCTCCTTTCAGGGTTGACCCATAATTCTGAGCTGTGGCTGGAGGAAGCTTAATAAAGCTAAGCCTAGGACATTCATTGTGAGATCCCCATCAACAAGAATGGTTGACACATGGGCAGTTTAAATCAGGCCTGAAATGTTATCTCCCCTGGCCAGAGGCTGTTGACTACTGAGTTTTTCCCTCCCTACAGCTATCGTGGGTTGTGTTTGTGTGTCTACATGCACACAGAGGAGCACTGAGGAAAAGGATCACTTTGTGCACTGATTCAGTTAGTGCTACTTTTGAGTTAATGTCAGTGGGCTAGTGAATGAGTCATATTGGTGGCAGTAGGGCTGCTTCTTTGAGCTATCACACCAACCACGGTGATTCTAGGAATTGTCTCTGAGGTGTACCCAGTCTATTCACTTCTCGTGGTCACACCCTCACACCAATACTGAGCTTCTTCCCTGCCTTCTGCATGACCCTACTTCAGATGGGAATACTGATTAAAGCCCTCTCATGCTTGAAGGACCAGCTCAGGGACCCCCCCCCCCCCCGGACCAGGAAAGCTTCCAATCCCCTTCCTGTCTTAGTTTGAAATGGATCACTGTTGTGTGTGTGTGTGTGTGTGTGTGTGTGTGTGTGACTTTTCAAAACATGCTGGAGTTTTTATTGAAATAGTAATGCATAGCAGTCAAAAAGGTAAACCTAGGGGATTGAGGATCTCATGCCAACTCTGCCACTTAACAGCTGTGGACCTGGGGAAAATTACTCTGGTTTCTCCAAATCTCAATTTTCTTATGAGTAAAACAGGAATTATAATACTTTTCTTATAAGAAGTATAATGAGCTTCCCTTGAAGGATTTTTGGAGGAATTATACGGCATTGTTTTTTAATTTTTAAAAAAATATTTATTTATTTTTGAGAGAGAGAGAGCACGATAGGGAGTGACACAGAGAGAGAGGGAGACACAGAATCTGAAGCAGGCTCTAGGCCCTGAGCTGTCAGCACAGGGCTCGAACTCATCAACCCTGAGATCATGACCTGAGCCAAAGTTGGACACTTAACTGACTGAGCCACCCAGGCGCCCCTATATGGGACATTTTTAAAGCATCCAACATAGGACCTGTTTGTAATATATGCTCATTAAATGTTACTTGTTGTTGTTATATTTATTTGTTCATTAAACAAATATGAATCGGGCATTGTGTAAGGTGCCACAGATACAGAGATGAACAGTCCCTGTCTTGAAGGAATTTACAGGCTAGTAAGGGAGAAAAATGAGATCCTATGAATTGCAGTTAAATGAGGTAAATTTAATGGTGGAGATGGGAACCTTCATGGTGCTGCCCAAGGCAGAGTTGGAAACTCTGCCTCATCTTGTTGTTGGCTTGGGTGTAGCTATGTGTACTATGGGCCCATAGGTTCCTGATGGGCAGGGGCAGTATTTCTTCGATTTGATTCTAAGATTTTGGTAAATGATTAAACGTATAGCCATTGAATTCAAAGCAGAGAACTTGGGTGTTCCTCATCTTCCCATGTTTCCATCAGAGCCCATCTATCTCTGCCTCTTCAAGCTGTAAGTAGCACTAAGTTCTGAAGGGCACTTGCAGTGATGATAAGGCTTTAAAATTCCAGGTTATCCTGAGCAGATGACCATCCTGGATGGCATGGAAGGTCCCTGATGGGCTCTGTGCCAAGTCAGAGTTGACTCAGTGCCCTTTCTCTCTGCCAAGGTCAACACTATGGGCAAGCGATTTCCAGGAGCGGGACTCCCACCCTGGTGGGTAGTTACTTAAGTTTTTATGAGCATGGCTTGATTAATTAGCTTCTGAAAGGACAGTAGTTATTCCCAGAGAGGCTGTTAGGAAGCACCTATGTTATTTGGTCCTTGCAAGAAACGATTAACTAAAATTCACAGTCTGCAAAATAATTAACCAAGAACTGTGACACTACATTATGCAGTCATTTTGAAGAAAAGGTCTCTTACACTGCAACTTAAAACTTTAAATTATTTTGGAGACTAGCTTTGGCTTTTAGATAGATTATAATAAAAGCAAATTATTGTACATTTTAATAACTGGCTTCTTTGAAAAGGAGATCTGATACAACGCTGATGACTGTGATGTATCTCATAAAAGCTAATTGACAATCTAGTTCTTTAAATACCACAAGAATCCATCATGGTTAATATTACTACGATGAGTTCCAAAGGAATTAAAGATGATTTACCAGCCATTGAGACATTTTGCTAATATTATACATACTGAAGGAAGTAGTAAAAGAGATGAATACTTTTAGCCATCTCCAATTGCCTAATTTGTAAACAGATGCCATGCTCAGCACCTGCAGTTCAAGGGCATGTACCTGGTTAGGATGAAAACAGCACTGTGATTACGCACATGGCTTTATCTTGTCTCTACATTGTACTGTCTCTGGAATTTCTACAGGCCCATTGGGATATGGTGGTTCTATTTTTGGAAACAGCTGTCTCCTTTATTCATTTTGTTGTATTCTGTCTCTCTTCTCTGTGCCTCTCCTAAGAGACTCTATTGCAAGAGGTGCACTGTGATACACTGGGCCCCCTTGGGGACAATTCAGTAGACACAGTTAACACTTATTGACTTTACAAAATGACCAGGGGACTGATAAAGGAAAGAAGGGATTTAACAATGGAAGAATTCTTCTTCAAAGAACACTAGAGTGGGGGTCCCAGCTCAGTTGGCCCCGGGTATTCAAATCTTGGTATATTGACTAGAGGTCACAATCTGATGAATGCAGTGCAATCCATCCTCAAAGAGTTAAAAAAGGTTTTGAGTCAGTGTTTAAAAATCTAGACTTTTGGGGGCAGTCTTTCTTAGAAAACCAGAAATGTGATAAAACTAGGCTCCGAACCCCATAGAGTAGGAAGCTCTACCTGCTTTAGACAGGACACAGGTCATCTCCCTATCCTTGTCTTGGTTTAATAACTATCTTCTTGCACTTCAAAATGGAGTCTGGGGGCTCTATCAGAGACCACTGACTCTAGAACTTGAAAAAACTCTAGGGAACTTAATTATACAAGGATTTTTCTTTGCCCTCAGAAAGAGTCTAGAAACTTGCTCGATGCGTGAGGCACTTTGATTTGGCCTCCTGATTCCTAGACTCTACTGTCATCACTCTCCTCCTCATCCTCAAAGCTCCAGCCATGTATTTCTCTAGCTGAGAAGAAACATGGCCCAGTTGAATATTAGAAAACAAAATAATCTGAATGCTAAAGCATGCATATATCCTGAGGGCAAAGTATGGGAAGCCATACGCTCTGCCTATGCCATGCTGACTTTCTGTCACACTTTGGGTTCTTTGTGGACAGAGACAGCAGGGGAAGTAGCAATTATGTTAGGCCTTTTCTCCTTAGTAAGAGGATTTCCCCTTCTCTCTGTTAATTCAGGTAGTTTAGTTTTACAGAATTCTCATCTTGTCATATTAATACATTGTCAACTTGCTCTTGTCACTAGTTAGTAAGCTCATTGAGGGGCAATCCATCTGGGTGTAAAGTGGATTTCCCTAGGCTTCGCTTGCCTGAAGATACAATGGAGCAACATGCTTCATTACACACATTTGGCTCTGCTGCTATGTCAGCACTATAGTATGCTACAAAACGTCATTCAGCAACTCTGGAAGGTTTCAGGAGGTGGCTCATGCTTGCTCACAAATGAGAGTGTTCAGCTGTCTGGAGCTACCTGCCATTTGCTTCCACTTCTACTCCAAGCTCCCTTGGTTGATCCACCATACCAACCGGGATGCTGTGCTTATTGAGCTTGGCCACTGAAGCCCCTGGACGATTGTGCCCACCTGGTACCCAGACTCTGTTTCTGACACCACTTCTATAGCAGGGTGGGTCCACAGCTATTTCTGCTTTGTCTCCCACTGTCTCCTGACAGGAACCAAAATGGGGATAACCAGAGCTCCAGAGCAGTCTTCTAACAACAGCTCATTTTAAAGAATCAGCATTCCAAATGTGTGGTAGGCACTGCACTGGAGGGTTCCAGAATGGGGGATGCAATGCACAAATCTTGTACCTCAGGAAACATAGACCCGCAAACATGCAACTACATCATGATAGGTAAAGTAGGAACAAAGAGGCAGGACCTTGCATCCAGACTCCTCTCTAGGAAAAGTAACATTTAGACTAAAACCTGAAGGCACATAGGAATTAGGTAAGAAAAGGTGGAACTAGAAGAAAGAAGGCAAAAAGGAAACACGAATGAATTGCAATGCATTTAAAAACAGAGAGAGGGAAAGGGCATGGGTTTTTCTAATGACTGCAAGTAGTATAATTCAGTTCCAGTAAAAAGAGGGTGCTTGGGTGATTGCTGATAAAAGAAAAAAAAGGAGACTGGAGATGTTGCAGAGGCAGGAGGAGGAGCTTAAAAACCACCTTAAGGCTTTGAGTTTAGACTTAGAGTGATATGGAGCCCATGACAGGCTTTAAACAGGAAGGCTGGCACAGAAACAGACACTCAGATCAATGGAACAGAACAGAGAACCCAGAAATGGACCCACAAGCATATGGCCAACTAATCTTTGACAAAGCAGGAAAGAATATCCAATGGAATAAAGACAGTCTCTTCATCAAGTGGTGCTGGGAAAACTGGACAGCAACATGCAGAAGAATGAACCTGGACCACTTTCTTACACCATACACAGAAATAAACTCAAAATGGATGAAAGACCTCAATGTAAGACAGGAAGCCATCAAAATCCTTGAGGAGAAAGCAGGCAAAACCTCTTTGACCTTGGCCGCAGCAACTTACTCAACAGATCTCCAGAGGCAAGGGAAGCAAAAGCAAACATGAACTATTGGGACCTCATCACAATAAAAACCTTCTGAACAGGGAAGGAAACAGTTAGAAAAACTAAAAGGCAATCAACGGAGTGGGAGAACATATTTGGAAATGACATTATCAGGGTTAGTATCCAAAATCCATAAAGAACTTATCAAACTCAACACCCAAAAAACCGAATAATCCAGTGAAGAAATGGGCAAAAGACATGAATAGACATTTCTCCAAAGAAGACATCCAGATGGCCAACCGACACATGAAAAAATGCTCAACCTCAATCATCATCAGGGAAATACAAATAAAAACCACACTGAGATACCACCTTACACCTGTCAGAATCGTTAGCGTTAACAACTCAGGCAAAAACAGATGTTGGTGAGGATGCGGAGAAAGTTGCATTGTTGGTGGGAATGCAAGCTGGTGAAGCCACTCTGGAAAACAGTATGGAGGTTCCTCAAAAAATTAAAAATAGAACTACCCTACGACCCAGAAATTGCACTACTAGGCATTTATTCAAGGAATATAGGTATGCTGTCTTGAAGGGACAAATGCACTCCAATGTTTATAGCAGCACTATCAACAATAGCCCAAGTATGGAAAGAGCCCAAATACCCATTGATGGATGAATGGATATAGAAGATGTGGTACATATATACAATGGAGTATTACTTGGCAATCAAAAAGAATGAAATCTTGCCATTTGCAACTACGTGGATGGAGCTGGAGGGTATTATGCTAAGTGAAATTAGTCAGTCAGAAAAAGACAAATATCATATGACTTCATTCATATGAGAACTTTAAGAGACAAAACAGATGAACATAAAGTAAGGGAAGCAAAAATAATATGAAAACAGGGAGGGGGACAAAACATAAGAATCTCTTAAACATGGAGAACAAACAGAGGGTTGCTGGAGGGGTTGTGGGAGGGGGGATGGGCCAAATGCGTAAGGGGCATTAAGAAATCTACTCTTGAAATCATTGTTGCACTAGATGATAACCAATTTGGATGTAAATTTTTTTTTTAATTTTAATTAAAAAATTAAAAATTTAAATTAAATTAAATAATATATCATAAATAAAGCATGCATCTGGGTTATAAAAAAATAAAAATAAGCAGGAGGGGGATTTGAGTGAACGTGAACCTTAGATATACCATTCTTGTGTAAAGAATGGGTGAGAGCTGCAATTGCTGCAGAATGACAGGCTAGGGACTCTGTAAAATCCTCCTGCTGGAACACTGGATATGTAACATTAGAGAAAGCATCTTTGAATTGGCACGTTGGTTGGGAATAGTCAGAGGTCAAAAACTAAATAAAATCAAGTAACCAGGAGTAAACAGGGCATGTAAGCCAGCTTCCACCTTAAGTGTGTTTGCCAAATTGAGGGGCCTTGAATCTTGATTTTGTGGCTCTACAGAGTACATAGTACAGGGCTTATCCAAAGTGGGGAGTCTAGTAGGAATGCTTTCCCTCACCCTTCCTGTGTCCCCACTTAAAGCTGATATCTCAAATGGCCACACTGTCCATGAAAGTGTAAACTAGAAATAAACCACCCATCTCATCACCAACTACCTCACCAAGGAACTGCAAGGAAAATTGCCCTTCTCAAACTTTGGAGCTGAGTAGGTAAAGGGAATAAAGAAAAAAAAATCTCTTCTTAAAACTTATAACACACCAACCCTTATGTAGGTTTGCATTCCAAAATCAAACTATCCATTTACCTAAGAATTTAGTTTAAATTGATTCTGGCTGGTAGATTCCCCCAGGCATGAGGCAGAATCAAATTCAAATCTTCCCTGGGGATCTAGCTTTCCTACCGGTCTCAAATAATTTCAACAGATAAAGTTCTGGAAATAAAAAATAACACATACCTCTACACACATATAAGGAAATAAGGCATAATGAATAAAAATCAGCAGAAATATAAGTATTTGACCTGAAAATATTTCAGATAGTGGAATTATAGAACAGTCACCATAAGAATGTTTAATGGTTTTCAAGTAACAGAAATGCAAACAAAAAGTAAAACACTATAAAACAGGATGGATTATATTAACAAAAGCATTTAGATATTGAAATATGATGATTGGCATAGAAAACTATAATGCATGAGTTTAACAGTAGATTAGGCACAATTAAAAGAGAGAATTAGTGAACTTCAGATAGATCTGAAAAAACTATCCAGAATAAAACACAGAATCAAAGAAAAGGAATATCTGACAGTTAAGGGAAGAAATTGCAGAGAAGAGAGAGAGAGAATGGGGCAGAAGCAATATTTGAATAGGCAATGATTGAGAATTTTCCAGAAGAGATAAAAGAAGCCATTGTACAGCTTTGCGAATTCCTACAAAAGCAGAATTAAAGAAAACAACAACAACAATGACAACAACACACCCTGCACATCATAAAGAAACACAAAAGGCAAAGATAAGATTTTAAACAGAGCCAGGTTAGAAAAAAGAGATAATTTCCAAAGGAATGGCAATGAAACTGATAGCAGACTTCTACACTAAAATATGGAATCCAAAAGACTATGGAATAGTATCTTCACTGTGTTGACAGAAAAACTTGTGGACCTCGAATTATATATCCAGAACAATTATCTTTCTATAATTAGAGTAAAATATAGATAATTTCAAATGAAAACTGAGCACATTTCCCCACAGCTCACTCTAATTAAAGAAGATTCTAAAGAGTTCACTTCAGAAGAACTGCAATCACAAATGAAAAAATATGATGTGAAGGGAAAAATCATGAGCAGAAGATGGGATAAATATGCAGGCGAATTTCACAAATTCTGGTGGCATAAAACAATAAAAAGATATGGCATGAGGTTTTAAAAACAAGATGTCATACACACCAGTAACAAAATAAAAGTGAGAGCGCTTGCAGTCAACATGATAACATCTTAAAAACAATGTTTATGTAAAAGCAAGTTACAAAATAATCCATGTGATATTATACTTTTTAATTAAAGTTTGAGAGCTTGCAAAGTAAGAGTCTACATCACATATGGCTGCATACCCATATAGTACAAGTATGTAGCATTCACGAGTAGCATACACACCAACTTAAGTTTGTGGTTTCCTACTGGCAGTGATCAGAGAAAGAAACAGGGAATTTCAGTTGTAAATACATGTTCTGTTTTGGAAATAAAAATATATCTGAAACAAATATGTACAAGTTTAAGATTTGTTCAATCTGGGTAGTAGGTACACAGATATTTGTGTATATTTGAAATATTGTAATAAATTATGTTAAAGTCAACATGGCCAGAAAGGAAAGTTTAAAGGGTATTAATTGGAGAATATGGTGGCTTGAAAGAGTCCTCTTCCTTCTTTTTAAAGTAAATCTGACTGAGAATTCAGCATGCTCAAATGCTGCCAGGGTGGAGCTAGCAGAAAGGGCAATTGGTACAGTGTGATCTCTAAGGGGGGATCAGATGCCTGGATTCTAGAACAATGCTTCAGGAATCTGCCTCATATAGAAGAGGAGTCCTTCTTTCTTGATAAGAGGTGTGTAGAAGGAAACCAGGTGAATTTCTGAGTTTGGTACAGTTGAAGGTGTTCCCATTTGATACCTTGAGTCAACTCAGAGAGAGAGGACAGATGTTTGAGGAGCCTGAAAGGGGCTTGGTATCAACTGAGAGGTGCCATGGTGTTCTTGGCAAAGTGGGCCAAATGTGTGTCACGTGCTCCCCGTGTACCAAAGCCCTGTCTCTCCTTTCCTCAGCCAGTTAGCAGAACTTTTAGTGAAAGCTCTTCTGGAGGTGCCACAGCTTTTAGGTATGAGCCTGAATGGGCTGGTGGGAAGGCTGTCTGGTAGTAGTCACCTTTACGTGAGTACATCATCCCTGTACACAACCAAGGGCAAACTTAGTGGTTCTCAGATTTTACCTGGAAATATCGTTCCAATCTCTCACTATTTCTTTCTCCTCTCTTGGGAGGCTCTTTTTTTCTCCGTCCAAATAGAGTTTTGCTACATTGCCTCACCATTTTTTAATTTTATTTTTTAGTTTTTAAAATTTACATCCAAATTAGTTAGCATATAGTGAAACAAAAATAATATAAAAACAGGGAGGGGGACAAAGCAGAAGAGACTCATAAATATGGAGTCCATTGTCTCACCATTTTGCTACATGTGCCCATCCTGATCATAACACCAGGCTAAATGAAACTTTGGATCAAACAAGGTCCTTTGCTCCATCTGGGTCCCAGTGCCCAGCCCTGGTTTCTGGTCAGAGCAGGGGCTCGCTCATCACCAGGCAAATCTCACATCTTACCTCTCTCCTTTGTACAGCATAGCACTGCATCAATGTAGTCAGAAAATGAGACCCTCATCACCTCTTTAAGCCTTTGATCACATGATCCCCACTTATCCCATTAACAGAAACAAAATCAGCAATCAATAGTACTGATTGACCATTTTCTCCAAGACCTGGAAGACCATTATATTCATGAAATATTAAGCACCTCTTAGTCTGACAGTACTTGTTCACTTCTTACATAACTTTAATTGCTTTATATCCATGGCATTATGGAAATCATGCACCACTGCTCTGAGACTGTTTGAATAGTGTTCCCACATTCAAGTAACAGGTAAAAGCTATAGTTCCTGTATCACCTCAAATCTGTACAAGTCAGTAGTCTCAGATTTTAGTTTCATTCAGTTATATGATAACAGTCAACTCATGGGTTCTTTGATATTCATCTTATAGACTGATATCCCCTGACAGAAATTCTTGGGAAGAAAATACAGAAGTGATCAGTGTCCATAGACCACTGGGTCTAATGGTGGTCAGTATGCTTCTAGAACAGGGTTTCTCAATCTTGACACTAATGACATTTGGGGCTGGATAAATCTTTTTGTGTGAGTCTGTCTTGTGCATTGTAGGATGATTAACATATCTGTGGCCACTACCTACTAGATCTAGGTAGCATCCCCCCCAAATTGTGACAACCAAAATGTCTCCATACATTGCTAAATGTCCCCTGATCGAGAACTGCTGTTACAGAAGATTGTCTGAAACTGAGAGACAAACACAAATCAGTTAGGTGAACTTGATGTTGGAGGATTCATTAATTTAGAGAGATTGCAGGGAGGACCCATCTGTACTATAATTATGTTATTTGCCAGTGCTATCAGTTAATGCATTAACCAATGAGGCCTGAATGCTGGTGATTCTCAGGTTTTTGCCTTGATCTTCTTATTTCCTTGATTGATCCCTGTGTATCTCATTTACTTCTAAAGTTCTAGTGATTCTTGTAGGCTGGAGAATCCATACCAACCTAAACATTTCTGGTGAGCTCTGGACCAATAAACCCAATTTCTTATGGAATCTGGATGTTCTCTGAACACTTCAAACACAATTTTCTCCAGACAGATTTATTGCATTAGCCAGAAGGATATTTTGACACTAAAAATTTGATGATATTTTTCTTCTTCTTGAAACTTTTGTTCATACCCCATTACTCTCAAATAAAATCCAACCTGCTTAACACAATGGACAAGTCCCTTCATAATCTGCCTGTTGGTCCTCTTGTTTCTTACTAATACTTCTCCTTTCTCTGGCACTTTGCTCCAGCCTCACCCATGTTCTTTCTTGACTTCAAGCATTTGATCTGTTTCTCCCTTCTCCTGGCTCAGGCCTGCTGAATATTCCAGTTATAGCTTGGATATTACTTCCTCCTGAAGTATTCTTAGATCCCACAGATTGGGTCTGTAGCTTGGTCCTGTGTCTCTTCCTTTGTAGTGGAAAATTTTCCCAAGAGATTTACTTTTACTAAGAAGATCACATTTACCAGGGGCTCCATGTACTGCCCTCCATAAAGAGAAGAGGAAGATTAGGGCAGAGAGTCCAGTTTCCCTAGTTGAGGTCCCCATGGTCACTCATTGTGAATTTATGTTGTAGAGACTCTGAATTCTATTATGTTCCTCTGAAGAGTGTTGAGTCTTTTTCAATATCAGGCAGTTAAATTGCTGGCAGGACAAACAGAGTTATTGGAATCTAGGCTTTATGTTTTATTAGAGCTGGTGTGTTGCTTTACCCCTGGACCTAGGGAGCACTACTTAGTTTTGGGCAGAATCTTAACTTCTAAGGAATAATTATAGTATTTCAATGGAGTGCCTAAGATGTTTACCAAGTCCTTCTAACTGGCTAGGATACATACTTCAAATTTAGTCTCCCATGCACTGAAGAGGAGCTGACATAGGGCATCAGTCTTTCTACTGTGTTTCTTGGAGTTCCCACCGTTCATAGACAGTTTAGGGATGGACCAAGAGATGGGGGGAAGTTTCTAGAAAGATATGGGGACTCCCTCTTCTCTATAGCTTCTCTGGTTAAAGGATTTGCATCTTGAATTACCAGCCATTTTGGCAGTTTCAAACTCCCTCTCAAGTCAATATGACCATAGCTTTCAGCTTGTACCTTAGTGGCCAGCTTGTATGACTATGGTTCTCACTCTCTCCAGCACTTTTATTTCCAAGGAAAAAATTGCCCCATGTTCTGTCAACTTTTGAGTTCTTCCCAGTTCCCTGAAGTAACTATGCTTTATATTTTTCCCCCAGAGTTTATAATTGTTTTCTGGGAAAATTCTAACATTCCTGGAACTGGAAATCTTAAGAAATATTGAAAAGAATTTAAAAAAAGAATAAATAAATGAATGTGTAAGTTTTGTATTAATATCAAAAGCAACATAGGGAACTTCTAATTAATTGCATGTAAACATTGTACAAAACATATTTGTGGTTGATTGGAAATATTTTGGTCTCAATTATTTTAACTATACTTTGGGATTTTTATCTTTTCTTAAAAGTGTGTTGTAGAGACTGACTCAAACACAAAGTTTTGCTACCTCAATATTCCTTAATATTAGACAATAAATTAAAGCGTTTTTTTTTTGGAAGGCGAGTTGGTGAGCCAGCAGATCACCTAAGTACCTAATGTAACAGCAAACTCTAAGAGTGATTGATATTTTCTGTTTCCAATTCTTCTTTTCTTTATTTTCATAGCTACACTAAAACTGCAAGTGACCTACACATTGATAACCAAAATTGCCAATGATCAGTCTTTATTTAACTTGACTCTTTGTAATATTTTAATATTTTTAAAATATTTGCAATATTTAAGATGTTTTTCTCCAAAAACACTTTTTTGCTTGGCTTCCAGGAAAACCAGACTTTTCTAGTTTTTCTTCTACATTACTTCCCAGATCCCTTTGCCATTTTCTCTGTTTCTCTAATTGCTAAAATTAGAATGCCCCCAGGTAAAGTCTTTATACACAATTTCTTTTCTATTGACCTTTTGTCCCTCGGTAACTGTATCATGGCTTTAAATATCATCTATACAATGACAAATTCCCAACAGTCCTCTCATTTCCATCTCAGAAATCTCCTCTGAACTGTAGAATTGTATATCCAGCTACCTACTCTCCTTATTCATTCTGATATCTAATTAGGCATCTCAAACTCAACATGTCCAAAGTAGAACTATCTTCCTCCACCCCCTCACAACCTGGCAATTCTACAATCTTCTCCATATCGGTTGGTAGCAACTCCAATCTTTCATTTCTTTAGGCCAAAATTCTCAGAGTCACCCTTGACTACCCTCTTGGAAAGTACCCAAAATGCAGTCTTTCAGCAAATCTTGTTAGTTTACCTTCAAAATCTAACCAAAATTTCCTAGTCACCCCATCATTTCTAACCTAGGTTACTGCAGAAGTTTCCCAACTGGCCTCCTTGTTTGGCCCTTTACCTCTGTAGTCTACTCCAGAGTGATTATTTTTATTTATTTTTACTTCGTTGTCTTTATTAAACTGGACAATCCCCCAATTTGACTCAAGTGTAGAAAATACTATGTTTCCCAGACTTTGTTTTGGAGTATTAAAAATATCTGTATTGTACATATTAGGTTGTAAAGCATGCAACATGAAGGGTTTTGTGTGTGTGCGCGTGCGCGCGTGTGTGTGTGTGTTGTTTTGTTTTGTTTTGTTTTTTTTAGTTTTTATTTTAATTCCAGATTTCAAACTACATTGCAAAGCTGTTGTAATCAAAACAGTATGGTCCTGGCACAGTAATAGACACATAGATTAATGGAACAGAACAGAAAGCACAGAAATGAACTCACAACTATATGGTCAATTAATCTTTGACAAAGCAGGAAAGAATATATGATGAAAAAAGACAGTTTCTTCAATAAATTGTGTTGAGAACACAAGACAGCAACATGCAAAAGAAAGAAATGGGACCACTTTCTCACACCATACACAAAAATAATTCAAAATGGATTAAAGACCTAAATGGGAGACCTAAACTATATCCTAGAAGAGAACACAGGTAGTAACCTCTTTGACATTGGCCATGGCAAGTTTTTTTTTAGATATAGCTTCTGAGGGAAGGGAAACAAAAGCAAAAATAAACTATTGGGACTTCATAAAAAAAAAAACTTCTGCAAAATGATCATTATTTAAGGTACCCACTTGCTTCCCATCCATTCAGAGTAAAAGCTGAAGTCCATACAATGTCTACATGTTCTTCCCTACCATTCTCATCTCATGTACTATTCTCTCCTCTCTTGTTATGCCACACAGGTCTTCTTAAAGAGTCTAGGCACACTGCTGCCTCAGGGCCTTTGCACTGGCTGTTCACCATGCCTGGAATATTCTTCCTTTAACTTCCTTTGCTTCATCACCTTCTTCACAACTTTCTTAAAAATCCCTACCATATGATTGTGATGCTATTCCTGTCCACTCTATTTTAGTCATGTCTTTCCCTCCTCCCCTACCCTGTTTTTCCCGAAGCACTTATCATCATCTTACATCCTACATATTGTACTACACTTTCCTATTTATTGTCCACATTAACTGAGTAGACTCTAAGTTCCATAAGGGAAAGGATTCTAATCCTGGAATATAGATGAGTACCCAGTACAAGAAATTGACTCAATATCTATCTATCTATCGATTGATCTATCTACCTATCTATCATCTATTTTTATTTATATTGAAGTTAGTTAACATACAGTATAGTCTTTACTTCAGGAGTAAAACCCAGTGATTCATCTCTTACATATGTACTCAGTACTCATCCTGAAAAGTGCCCTCCTTAAGTTCCATCACCCACTTAACTCACCCCCCATAACCTCCCACTCCAACAACCCCCAATCTGTTCTCTATATTTAAGAGTCTCTTATGATTTGCCTCCCTCTCTGTTTTTATTTTTCCCTACTCTCCCCCATGTTCATCTGTTGGGTTTCTCAAATTCCACATATGAGTGAAATCTTATGATATCTGTCTTTCTCTGACTGACTTATTTCGCTTAGCATAATACCCTCCAGTTTTATTCACATTGTTGCAAATGGTAAGATTTCATTATTTTTCATTGTCAAGGAGTATCCCATTGTATAACTTCGTTGTATCGAATAGTATCCCATTGTCTAACCCTCAGCCCAGAGAGAAGGCCAACTCTCTCCCCAAAGACCTGGACCAGCCTACATACAACTTCTTCTGCTGGGAAAGTTCAAATGCCCTGAACCTCTGGATATCCACATAGTTCTAAAACCAAATTAATTAGTTAAGAGTGGGTCCTGTGGCAAAACCTCTCCCACAGTCACAAGGTCTGGACACGACTCCCAGGTTGAAGGCAGAGGATGTGTCTCTGAGACACTCTCTCTGAATGGATTCAGGGAAGGACTTATTTCTAAAAAAAAAGGTGCAAAGAAGTGTAAAGGTGTATATGGAAAGAAAGAGCTCTTCAGACATTGGAAGGGAATTATGTGGAGAAGGCAGTGCCCAGCACAATCTTCTAACAACCTGGCTGTGTGAAAAAGAAGAAACATCTGAAGGCTTAGGGAAAAAATCCCTCTAACAGTCTCCATGTGGGAGCCCTATCAGCAACAGGCATGTCTTCTTCTTTCAGAAGGACTGGAGAGCCCTGGAGCTTTGTCTGCTTTCTTGCTTTTCCCATCAGGGAGTGGAGTGAACAGTGACTGTGCTGCACTGTGAGTTGAGCCCAGCTGTAGATCCAAAGTGTGAGAATGGGCATTGGTGTGATCTTCCTCTAAAGGGCTCTTTCCTTGAGCCTACTGCTCCTGTGTGAACTGTCTGCTTTGCAGGATGAAGTCACTGCATTTATACAGGCTATTGAGACAAGCTGGCTCCCATCCACCCCACCCACATTCCAGAGAAAGCCTACCACCAAGCTTAGGGATCGGAGGGCTTCTCCTTTGGGATACCAGATGGTGATGGCTGTAACTGAGTGCAGAACAGAGTGGGAATCATCTGCCCATCCCTTGGTGCTGGCTGAGTGAGTCCCAGCTTCTTGGCTCCAAAGGGTGAAGAAAGATATAGCTACAAGTGCAGTAAGGGGAAGGGAATGGCCACATAGGAGACCAAAGTTGGTTTGCCATTTCCATCCAATGGGAATGTAATCAATGTAGAAAGATGTTTAACTTCATTTCTCCTCTGCCCAGAAAATGGGCTACCTCCCTCCTAATACCTCTGGCTCAGCCTCCACACAAACAGTTCTCAACCAGATCTCTTCCAATGCCTTAGGGCTTTGGATGCCCATGTAGTCCTGAAACCAAAATTCCAGGGACACTGTGTCTCAACCTATCTCACAGTCAAAACGGCTGGACCAGATTCGACATTTGCAAGCAGAAGATATTACTCTGGAAAACTGAATTTATATGCACCTCAAGAAAAAACCTAGATTGATAATAAAGCAATGTGGTGAAAATGGATACATGCAAGGCCAGAGTTCTTCATTATGGGTGAGAATTGGATAGTGTTGAGAATGGACTGACTAGCAGAATGTATTAGCAAGGTGGCTGCGTCATGAATCAGAAGAATCTTGTGTGGGTTTTGGCTAAGGAGTACTCTACAGGCTGTCTCTTGGCTCCCTGTGAGCAAGAGGCCCACATTCTACCTTAAGAAAGTGAGGGAAACCTTTGGCTTTTGTCATGTTTCTGCCCCTAAGATCAGTAGATAGGAGCAAGGGTGATTCTGGGGTATATATCAATTACATATCATCAGTTGATGGACATATTTTCCATACCTTGACTATTGTCAATAGCATTGCTATGAATATTGGGGTACATGTGCCCCTATGAATCAGCACTCCTGTATCCTTTGGATAAATTCCTGGTAGTGCAATTGCTAGGGTGTAGGGTAGCTTTATTTTTAATTTTTTGAGGAAATTCCACACTGTTTTCCAGAGTGGTTGCACCCACCAGTTTTCATTTTCACCAACAGTGCAAAAGGTTTCCCCTATCTCCACATCCTCACCAACATCTGCTGTTTCCTCAATTGTTAATTTTAGTCATTCTGACAGGTGTGAGGTTGATTTATATTTTCCTGATGATGAGTGATGTTGAACATCTGTTTTCCATCTGGATATCTTCTTTGGAAAAGTGTCTATTCATGTATTCTGCTCATTTCTTCACTGTATTATGAACTTCCCAGTTCATATGAACTTCCCAGTAGTTCATTTTTGCTTTTGTTTCCCTTGCCTCCAGAGACATGTTGAGTAAGAAGTTGCTGTGGCCTACGTCAAAGAGGTTGCTGCCTGTTTTCTTCTGTAGGATTTTGATCGTTTCCTGTCTCACTTTTAGGTCTTTGATTCATTTTAAATTTATTTTTGTGTGTGGTGTAAGAAAGTGGTCCAGTTTCATTTTTCTGCATGTTGTTGTCCAGTTCTTCCAGCACCATTTGCTAAAGAGACTGTCTTTTTTCCATTGGATACTTTTTCCTGCTTTGTTGAAGATCAGTTGGCTATATAATTGTGGATCCATTTCTGGGTTCTCTATTCTATCCTATTGATCTATGTGTCTGTTTTTATGCCAATACCATGCTGTCTTGATGATTACAGCTTTGTAATACAGGTTAAAGTCTGGAACTGTGGTGCTTCCAGCTTTGGTTTTCTTTTTCAACATTACTTTAGGTATGTGGAGTCTTTTGTGGTTCCATACACATTTTAGGACTGTTTGTTCTAGTTCTGTGAAGAATGCTGGTGTTATTTTGCTAGGAATTAGATTGAATGTGTAAATTGCTTTGGGTAGTATTAACATTTTAACAATATTTAACAAATATCCAATTTTTCCCATTTCTTTGTGTCATCTTCAGTTTCTTTCATAAGTTTTCTATGGTTTTAGTGTACATATCTTTTACCTCTCTGGTTAGGTTTATTCCTAGATATCTTATAGGTTTTGGTGCAATTGTAAATGGGATCAATTCCTTAATATCTCTTTCTGTAGCTTCATTATTGGTGTATAGAAATGCAACCGATTTCTGTACATTGATTTTATATCCTGAAACTTTGCTAATTCATGTGTCAGATCTAGAAGGCTTTTGGTGGAGTCTTTTGGGTTTTCTACATAGAGTATCATGTCATCTGTGAAGAGTGAAAGTTTGACTTCTTCTTTGCCAATTTGGATGCCTTTTATTTTGTTTTGTTGTCTGATTGCTGAGACTAGGACTTCCAATACTATGTTGAATAACGTCATGAGAGTGGACAACCCTGTCGTGTTCCTAATACTAGGGGGAAAGCTCTCAGTATTTCCCCATTGAAGATGATATTATCTGTTGGCCTTTTATATATGGCTTTTATGATGTTAAGTTATGTTCTTCTATCCTGAATTTCTTGGGGGTTTTTATCAAGAAAAGATGCTGTATTTTGTCAAATGCCTTTTCTGCATCTATTGATGGGATCCTATGGTTCTTAAACTTTTATATAAACATTGTATATATATATATATATATATATATATATATATATATAATAAGAATTGACCAAAAACAAATCAGAAACTCTGAGTCTGATTCCAAAAGAAAAAAAAAGAAGAGGGAGGAAAGAAAAAGAAAAAAAAACCCAAAAAAACAAAAACCACAACAAAAAAGGAAACAGTTGTCTGTTGATAGCTGTGCTGGTCTGGAAGAGAGACTGGCTGTGTTGAGTCAGTCAGACCCACTCAAGTAAGAAGTTGCCAGGCAAGGAGGGGAGGAGTTTGATGTAAGCAGGTCCTGCCTCCACGGGGGCCTGCCTCTGTGCTGCTCTCTGAAGTCCCACCATGCTGGTGTTGGAAGGGAAAATGGCGACGCTCCAATCTCTCCTCCTTGGACCAGGCATCTCAACCCACACTGTTCAGGTAGCCCTCAGAGAATAGAGGATGGTCAACTTGTCCTGCTCCACAGTTCTGCACTTTCTAGGTGCTCAGCTGGGATTCAAAACAAGAAATCTTAAAGGACCCAGCTCCGTGTAGCTCCTCTCCCCTGTTCCAGAGTAGAGCCACTCCACTCTGCTGATAAAAGGCTTTTGGCTGATACCTGCAAGGCCTATTGTCCTTGGGGAGGCAATAAACCCTTTTCCCAAAGTACTCCAGGAAGGGGACTGTTGTCTCTCAGTGTGCCTCTGAGATCACTACACTGGGCTATACATACCGGGGCTGGCTCCCTCCTCCCCAGGAGTGTGTGCCCTGGCTTCCAGTTCTGTTCCAGAGGAAATCATGCACTTTGAAACCTTGGAGTTTCAGCTACTAAGGCTGTTTGAAAAAAAAGAAACTGGCACTCTCCGTACTTCTCATTCCCCTGTCTGTGGTCCAGAAAGGTTTTCCTCTTGTGCTAATCAATGCTGCATTTTCACAACCCTTCTCTCTTTCTCTCCCTGGTCTCTCCACAGAAAGGGTTCCCTCTCCTCTGTGCCTATGCTGTTTTATTTCCCCAAATTCACATACACACATCTCAATCTTGCCAAGCTGTCTCCCTCCAACTGTGGAGATCCTTCTGCCACTACACAGATTGATTTCCTGGGAGTTCCAAATGATATCCCCTCAATACAGCTGTGTTTGAGGGATGAGAAAATCCTGGTTCCCCTACTTCTGTGCCACCTTAACTCCATCCTCAATAAACATTTATTGAATGACTACTAATGCATTATATTTAGGTTGATATAAAGCAACTAGATTCTTAGGTGCATGGTGGTTAGGTACTGAAAGAGATGACTCTTGATGAACATATAATGGCTTATGGGAAAACAGAGGATCCAAAGAAACGAAACTCAAACCAAGGAGGCTCACAGATTCCTCTTCAGCTTCAGCAGCATTCTTGTTACAACACTTCTATTCTTTCCCCCTTTGGATGCTGACTTGTATTTCTGTTAGAACATATGCAGGAAGCAACTGTTTTTTGCCTATTTTCTCCTCACTGTGATAATAGCACCTTGCTTTTCTCTGAGGGCATTACCCATCCTCAGAGTTCAGTCCATGACTTTTGGATGGAGCCATGATCTTCTTTCCCCAGGCTCTTGGAGTGAGTCATGGACCAGTCCTGGGCAATGAAATATTCCATCTCCCTGAATGGCTATTAGATTAGGGATGGCTTCATAATTCAAGTTGATCCAGTTAGAACAAGCAAATTCTGAGATATTTGCTAGAAGCATAAGAGAAACTTTTTTTTGTGATTGTAGTAAGACTAATGTAAACTTGACCTATAGGAATCTATCATGTAGAGACAGTCTATCTGAGAATAAAGCCAACATAGGAAAGGAGAGTAGAGAGATACAGACTGATTTCTGACAATAATGTTTAATCTCCTGGATCCATCTATCCTTAAACCCATCCCAAGCTATTCAGTTATATGAGCCAATAAATTCCCTTTTTTGATTGAGTTGAAAGAGGTTATGTCACTTATAACCAAAGAGTCCTGAGACAGTACTTAGTAATTTTGCCATCAGTTTCTTATGTTCATGGCACTTCCAACTTCCATAGAAGCCTGTTGGGTTCATCTTTGCATCTCCAGTTGCACTCGTAGTGATCCAGGTAGGAGGCGCTTAATAAATAAATACTGAGATGCATGGATGATGGATGGATGCATGGATAAGGAGAAATGTCTTGGTTCAAATTGTTTATGCTTTATTTTATTTTTTAAATATGAAATTTATTGTCAAATTGGTTTCCATACAACACCCAGTGCTCATCCCAACAGGTAAAGCAGGGACTGTAGTTTATCAAATGAAATCTGTAATTGTATGTCCTGTGTCTATAAATTCAATATACTTGAAGGAAAATATTCTTTCAGTTAGTGAAATTTTTAAAAACCATTTTGAAAACGAGTTTCTGGATTATCTTCTGGGGCTAATACTATCAATGATAAAAATCCGTTACGAGTAGGAAGGCTGTGACAGGATAGTAGAGATTCTGGGATTCTGGCTGGTTTCTTAAGAAATGATATGAATGTATAAGAATGGTTAATTACAGCCAACAAGGGGGAGGTGGTTGTGACTTAAGCTGGTTTGTAGGGTGTGGTTTTGTTTTCTTGTAACTCCTAGAGGCTGTCTGGGGTATAGATGTCACAGATCAGATTGCTCAGTAATCTGATAGTTATTTATACATCCTATTAGTGTACTTTGAATTAAAGACCACTACTTCTTTAGTTTCCTCATATTGAGAGTGCTTGCTATAGTGGTCCCTAGATCTTCCTTCACAACTTTTTTGTGAATGTATGATTATGATAAAATGCCTTTTTATTTTTATTTTTATTATTTTGGGGGGAGCAAATAATTTTTAATTTTTTTTAAAGCAAATACACCAAAGAATCGTGCAATGCTGCTAGCACTGGATGCAATCCTGACCCCCAAGTCTGCACACTTCTTTGTAGCTGGTCCTGTGATAGCAGAAGCTTTCATTTCACCTTTGTTGTTTACTATGATCCCTGTGATATCCTCAAATAGAGAAACATGCCTTCTTTTCTCCGGTATGAATCTCGTTGTCGAATTACCACTGCTGGATGTAACTTCTTTCTCAACTCTGGTTTGCCTTTGTTCACTGTGGCCATCACCATGTCCCCCACAGCAGCAGCAGGAAGTCTGTTCAGTCGCCTTGATCCCCCTTCACAGAGACGACACACAGATTTTTGTCTCCTGTGTTATCAGCATAGTTGATATTGCCTCCTGCCAGAAGACCCAGAGAAATTTGGAATTTCCCACTGGACCACACACTATGTCCTCGCTTTGACATCTTGAACACCAGAAAAGGACAGAAAAAGCAAAATGTTTTTTAACTAATTGCTTAAATGGAATTATTTTACATCGTTTTGCATATTAAAATGGATACCTCATTCAAAGGCTTAATTTATTCCTCAGCCTCCATTAAATCCCTTGTTTTAATGTTAAATTAATGTTAACTTAATTTTCAAATACCACCAAAAAGCCTGTGGTAGCTTTGTTAGTGATAAACTCATTCTAACGCTGTCAATTTTCTCTTATTCTTTGTTCAAATGTTCTTGCCACCAGAAAAACATAAGCAAGACTTTCCTCTAGGCAGACTCATTTTGCTTCCATGCATTCTTCTGTGTTTCCTTGGCCTCAGGATGGCTGATGTTGTTGGGGCAGGTTTTAGGAAAGTCCAAAGTTGTGACAGAATGATGTTGGAACCATTGCCTCCTTGGCTGCAGGTGTGATGAGGTTGCATGAAACCAGGCTCCTTGAAAGTGACTAGCACTTTCCCTGTTCCTGAGAGGCATCTGCTTTCTTATGGCTCGCATTTCCTCAGACTTTGCAAGTCAGGTCTGTGACCACTGAATGGGAAGGAGGATTGCTAGTCCTCTTCCCAGAGGCTGACCTGTGACAGGAACTGTGACTGACCTGTTCGGGGCAGCCATCCAACTGCCTATAGGACCAGCACATGAAAAGCTGATGAGTGAAGTGGCTGTTTGGCAGCAGGAGACTACATACCCTGCAGAGCAAACGGTTGCAGTTAGCTCTGTGCATTCCCAGAGCGGTTGGGTCTTCCTGAGATGTCAATTTTGAACTCTTTTTTTTTTTTTTTTGAGGTGGGGGAGGTGGGGGGAGGAAGGAACAGAGAGATTTAGAGTCCCAATTAGGCTCCACACTGTCAGTGCAGAGACCAATGTGGGGCTCCATCTCAGGAACTGCGAGATCATGACCTGAGCTGAAATCAAGAGTCAGACGCTTAACAAACTGAGCCACCCAGGCATCCCTCCAATTTTGAACCTCTGTATGCAGGTACCTAAATCGAAAATATTAGCAACTAACCCAATATTTTATAAAACTCGGTGCAGCACTGTGTGACCTTTCCTTTGTCTCTCACACTTAGTGGCTGAGTTCTAGCCCTGTGGAGCCCTGCTCCTCTGTCCTTGGTCTGCTCCTTTAGAACCTCACCCCCTCTCTGGCCTGCTGTGTGAGTTTGGCAGTCATTTGGCTTCTGTGTCTAAGTTCATTCTCTAAGAACACTTCAGCCCTCCCAGTAATCGAGGGATAATTATAACCATCATGATGCCACCTCCAAGGACTGGGATGAAAATTAATGAAATGCTTCTCACATGCTCTCAAGCAACTTCAGAAGAAGTTGCTACTTTCTCACAGAATGTTATTCATCCCCTACCAGGTGGAAATTAGAGAACTAATAGGGCAATGTTTCTGGAAGCTTGGCAAGCCTACCATCTGCATCAGGATCCCCTGGGGGAGACAAGGGATTGAGTGGGGGAGGGACTTCCTCCTTGAAATGCAGGTTCCCAGCTCTACTCCACTCCCACAAAATCAGATCCTGAGAGAATGGGGCTTGGGAACTTATGTTTTAACAAGCACACTCTCACCCCCAGGTGGCATTAATGTAATTAAAGTTTGGGCAGGACTTCTGAGCCTTCAGAGGAAAGTGAAGGGGAATTGCTATGAAAAAAAGCTTTGGGTGAAAAGGGGGCATCTCACTCAGCTTCCTTGAGCCTGTGAAAATGGCTTAGTAAGACATTGGAATTATTTAAAATAGAACAAAAGGATAAGCCTGGAGATTTTAGGTGGTAAATATAGGTAGTGTGGACAGTTTATGGAGACCTAGAGAGCGGGGTTCAAATTCAGGAATGAGGCCAGAGAAAACTTACTTTTCATCTCTGAGCTTCAGTCTCCCCATATGGTTCAAGGATGAAAAGCTAGGGGTACAACTCTCCCATAGGAGTTTCTTGGGATCAGGGTACCCACATTTAAGCCAGGAAAATGGACTGTGGGTGTGGCTATTGCTACCTGGATCTGCGTGGAATCAAATAGATAAGAAATAAATAGATCTTCCAGAGAGTTCTGCTACCAAAAGAATCACTGACCAGAACAAATAGAGGCCAAGGCTGTTTGCAACTTAACCCTTAAGCCTCCTCTGGCCAGGAAGCAGGCTGAGAAAACTAAACACTTTCCCCAAGTAGAGCATATTCTCTGTTGCCTTTTTTAGAGATGGACAAGAACAGCAGAACAGAAAGGACCTGAAACAAAGGGCTGCAGAAAGCAAGGCCCTAGGGGCCCTCTTGAGGAGCAGGATTGGTGTGCACCCAGTAGGGCAGCTGGAGTGTGCAATGGGTCCATCCCTGTTCCACAGCTGTATGTGGGGTAACAGAGGCTGCTCCTGCCCACAGAGACAGCCCCAGGAGATGGCCTCCCATTGATGCCTTGAGGGGGTGGGCCATCTCCCCTGGGTAAGGAGTGTGTGTTCCCCACACGAGAGGAAAGCAAACTTCACATCTGTTACTAGGGGAAAGGCTTAGATGAGAGGATTAGCTTGTTGTTCATGATTATTTGCTTCCCCTCCTGGGGTGGAGGAAATGGGAAGGGGAAAGTGGGGATTATTCTTCCCTTTCCAGGGATGTTAGGCTTTGGCCAGTGAACTGGGAGTGGATAACTTCTGTTATTTCAGAGCAGAAGCCATGTCTGTTCTCCCTTTGCCAGCACAATTGGCAAAGCTCCAGATAGGACATGCCACTATAACCAAGGCAGAGAAGGAGGGTTGCAGGATCCATGGCTGCCTCCAGTGATCGGGAGTGGGAGCAAGACATAAACTGTAGTTGCTCTAAGCTGGGGTCAGCACCATTTCTGTAAAGGGCCAAGAAGGAAATATTTTTGGGTTTGTGGGCCATGTGGCCTCTGTCACAACTACTCAGTTCTGCTTCTTTATCAGAACATTGGTCATAGACAACATTTAAACAAACGGGCATGGCTGTATTCCAAGGAGACTATTTACAAACAGAGAGTGGGCTGGCTTTGGTGCTTGACCATAGTTTACCAACCCCTGCTATAAGACATTGTGATTTGGGGGTCCTTCATTTTCCCTAGGCTGCTGGATCTCATACTTGAACATATATCAGAATCACCTGGGGGCGTGTTAGAACACAGATTGCTGGCCCTGCCCAAAGATTCTGGTAGATATGCCCATATGGGGGGCCCACGGATATACATTTCTAACATGCTTCCAGGTGATGTTGATTCTGCTGATCCTTGACACTTCTTGAGTATCATTGCTCTGGTCCTTCTTGATATATTATTTGTAAACTGGGGATAATATCAGAACTTAGCTCATGGTGGTGGTGTCCTAACTAAAGGAGATAACGTTGTAACATTATTAGGAGAAGTCCTGGGACTTTGTAAGTTCTCAGTTAGGCACTGTTACCATAACTTACATACAAACACACTCTCTTTCCTGTCTGAAGACACAGAATAGTAAATAAAAGGAGGACCGTTTGCTTCACAGGTGAGCCCTCACTTCATCAAAGACTCTACCATAGGATTTATTTAAAAAACACAGTGTTTTAGTCCGTTTGCAATGGGCCCTCAATGTCAACTTCATTTCCAACCAGGAAGATCGCTATTACTAAGAACAGGTGGGCCTTTACCATCTCACTGAGAAGGTGGTCATTAGCCCTCTGGCTTGTTTGAGGTCAAGACACTCTAGATAAACTTGATTTCTTCAGGTAAGCACTAAAAATAAAACAAAACAGTTCAACCCAACACAATTTGTGGCCAGGAATGTTACAGCTGTTCTGAGAAGGTATTGTAAGCACTATCAGATGGAGACATGGGTTACAATGTAGGATTAGGGTGTTCTTGGGAGTCCAGAGGAGATCCCACCAAGCTACCTAACATCTATGACCTGGATCCTCACCTGCAACGGGGATAATATGATTCATCACAGGCTCGTTGACAAGATTAAACGAGAGTGTGTGTTTGACACTTGGGAGTCAGTTACTCTCAGGTTCCGTGCCCTCTTCTTCCTGGAAGTCAGCAGGGTGTAGGAATCAAGGATGTAGCCTCTGGATTCAGCTATCTGGGTTCAAAGCTTGCCTCTTCCATTTTGTTGGCTGTGTGTTCCACTCACATTATTTAGCTGTGCAGTCCTCCAGTGACACTATGTTCTCCTCTCAGTGATGATGACTATAACCTTTATTAGACTCACCACATGCCAGGGATTTTGCTACACAGCCCTTATATCTCCTTTAGTCCTCCATGACACCCTAGAGTGGGTGCTTTTATCACCCACATTTTATAAATAAGGAAACTAAGCCCTGGGGAAGTTAAATAATTTGCCCAATACAGGCAGTCTGCAGGTTATGAGGGCTGAATTCTGATCTTATGTTTTGGGAGTAGAGTCCACCCTTTTGGCTGTGACACTGTATTGTTTCAGTCCCAGTTCTTACTCTATTCCCTGGCAGTGTGCTTTGGGGCCCACCTATGCACCCAACCCCCATGAGGCTTCCTTCATCTGTGCCTTCTCAGTAAATGTTTGTTGAGGGAATGTAGGAAGGTATAATAAATGCATGTATGAATGTTAATCTGTCTTCAGCCTCTGTGGTGTGTGCCCAGACCTTCCTGGGGAAAGAGACACAGACACCAGAGTCTTCTTTCACACAGTAGTGCGAAGAACAGACTGTGATCCTGTCTTAGGAGTTGCTCCCAAATTCCTCCAGGTTCTGGTAACTGTCTCCCACCTGATGTCAGCTGTAGGCACATCACAGTTGGGCCTGAGCATGGTTAATCTTTTTTTCTGTCTCAGCCAGCTAAATCCACATTTGAGTCTCCCAGAAATGCTTCTGAGGATGTACCACCCTCTCCTCCACAAGCACCAGACATAGTGGTAACACAGGAACTGACAGATCCAGTGCTGAACTGAGGCTGGTTGTTCTCAGGCCTGTGGAGAGAGAAGGATATTACCTTCCCTTCAAGGAGGAGGAGAGAGCAGCCAGTTCCCTGAGCAACCCAGCTTGGAGGGCATCTCTGGTCAAAAGTGAGGAAAACCAATGTCTCTGTGATTTATGTGAGTTAACGAGGGTCATGTTCTTTCTTGTGCTTCCTATTGGGGGTCTTCTATATGTTAAGCAATTTATGTCAATGATTTTTGTATGATTATTATTGTCAAGGAAATTAAATCCATATTTAGATTGGATGCATTATTCAGTTTCTTCATTTATTTAAAAGTCAGTGTTGATAACCCTCTCTTTTGAAGCAAAGTTGGAAGTATAGGCTACAAATTGGCAAATGAAATCCTAGTTCCAAATAGCACAGTGGCATTTGCAAACCCTGTGGCTTCTAATCTGTGTTTGCTTTGGATGGAATGAGAACTGGGAAAGCTTTGGAAAAGCCATCTGCTCAACTCCCAGAAGCAGGTTTATGCTTCTCATTTGGTCTGAAATTTAGACTTGAGTGGGGGGGAGTGAGGGGCATGGTGAACAGTCCTTTTCCTAAACCTACTCATCCCAAATGTCAGGAAGCCATCCTTCTCCACTTCCTGACTCCTCGCTTTCTCAAGGCTCCCTAAGTCATGATCATGTAGCTTAGGGGATGAGATCTGACATTCCTACTATCTCCACGTCAATTGGGTGTTGTGCCCCTCACCTAGCAGTGCTACCCCTAAGCTGTCTCTTTTTTGTTTTTCCTTCTCTAGTGCAACTTAGCATGTTCATGTACCAAAAGTCAAGTTCTGGTCAATCCTGTGCTTAGGAAACTTCATTACATCCCTACTGGCTATGTGGCAAAGTCCAGACTTTTTGGTCTCTGGTGCCCTATGCATGTCCTTGTCTCATCAGTACACACCATCGGTCTTGGGCTCCCCTGCCCAAGGGCTTTCTCTGGTCTCTGGAGCCCATGATGCCCACAACACAGAGTTCCAGAAAATTAACACCTCCCTATTCCACCACCCCTGCCCCCTATCATGATAGTGGCCCTGAACTCACGGGAGTTGGTACATAAATACCCAGCTCCCTTGCCTTGCAGCTGGAGGTTCTGCGTGGCTTTCAACATTCCCCGGAGGCATCCAACCCCAGTGCCCTCAGAGGTCCCTGGATTGATAACACATTGTTTGTTGGCTGTCTTCCTATCCCTGCCTCACTTCCCTTCTCCTCCACCAGTGTTCCCAGACTCCCACTCTCCAAGTCTACTTGTGCTGTGTCTTCACCCCACAGTGGACTTCTGAAGGAACCCAAACTACAATGCTCCCTGTACTACTTTCCTAGGGCTGCTGTGACAAGTTCCAGACACTGGGTGACTTAAAACAGCAGAAATTTATTTTCTCAAGTTCTGGAGACTGAAAAGTCTGAAATCAAGATGTTGGCAGGGTCACACTTTCTGACAGCTCTTGAGGAAAATGCTTTCTTTCCTCTTTTAGTTTTCTGGTGTTTGCTGCCACTCTTTGGTGTTCCTTGGCTTGTAGATACATGACTCCAGTCATATAGCATCTTCTCCCTATGTCTTCATGTTGTCTCTCTGTGGATGTGTCTCCATCCAAATTTCCCCTTTTTATAAGGAAACCAAGTCCATTGGATTAGGGCCCACACTGATGACCTCATTTTTACTTGATTACTTTTATTTCCAGATAAGGTCACTTTCTGAGTCACTAGAGGTTACTACCTCAACACATATTTATAGGCAACATAGTTCATCCCTGCCTTTCCTCTTGCTCTTTTGGAGCTGACATTTGTTTCTGCTACTTCCTTGTCCCAGGGTAAGAACATCATTCCCTCATTTCTGACTGTGAGACTCAGATGTGTCTTCAATTCTCACCTCTTCTACATATAGCACTTTGGGAATGCTTATCCACAGGCTGTACCCCTGCCTGCCTGGGGCCATGGTGTCTCTGAGGCTTGAGGGTGGGCCCCAGGATGACACAGCTGAGCCCACAGTGGTGACAGGCACAGAGGCACTCTGAAAATACTTCTTGCATGATGGTCAGAAGGATGCTGCAAAACCTCAGTAAGCTAAAATGCTCAGGAAATGGATTATTTTACATTATTTTTGGAATCAACTTGGGCTCAGACAAATAACTATTTTCATTTTCATTTCAACACTTATTGGCATTCTTTCTGGAAGATACATGTCTTCTTTTCTGCCTCAAGAAATCTAGTTTAATAAATACAATTTAACCTTCCTTGGATTTTGGACACTAGCAGCACCTGAGGGTTACAGTGTGAGCATAGCTCTCACATGCAGGCAGCAGATGTAGAAGGGGCAGGTGACTGGGAGGTATCTGTGGGGAGGGAGCAGACCCTAGGAGTGATGTTCCAGGACTACATTACCAGCCTTGTTTTATGTCAGCTGGTACTTTCTCCTCAAAGCCAACTACGGAGAAAAATAATTCTGGTGACCTGAAGGCCATGAGACCTTGAACAACTGGGCCTATACAGACACAGTCATAGGTAGGTCCTAGGAAACATTTGATAGTAAATATGGACAGCAGATGGTTCTATTTGAGATTGCAAATCTTACAATTCTTTGCTGGATTTTTAGGAAAATATAACCAGTCCACAATTCTTTAGAGTCTACTTGATGGAGGCTCATTTCTGTGCTTCCTGAAGTGCATGGGGATAATAAATGGAGGGGCTTATGGGGTTTAGCCCAACATAGCATTGTGGCCCCAGACATGTGAGCACCACTCCCCATTTCTGCAGATCAGAGCCAAAGAATGAGAAAATAAAACCAGTGTGCCCTTGAGAGCTATGACTGAAAGTTAGCTATGCCCCACCTCCTCACAGACCCCCCCCCCCAAGGGGTTCTGGCTGTTAGAAAGACAAACTCACATTGGGCTCTTAGCACATGGGGACTGATCCCACTTATTATTCCATCTAGCAGTATGGCAGATGCAATCACATTCAATCCCACAAGACCTTTTGGGAAGGACGTTACTACTCCATTCTGGCTGTGAGGAAACAGAGGTCCAGCAGGGTTAGGTAGAGTACCTAAAGTCATGTGGAGAGTGAGACGAGAGTTGGTTCAGGGTGGCCTGCTGGTCCCCAACTTACAGTTGGACATGTTATCTCCCACACTCAGGGCATCTCCAACTGAGTAGAGTGCTGGACCCAAACCTGGGACTCTGATTTGAATTCCATGAGTGAAGGCTCAACAGAAAGCCAATTTCAGAAGTCCTTGGCTACCAGCAGAGAGCACATGAAATGAAGAAGGAATGCTAAAATTGGCAAGGCAGAAACTTCCACCCCCAATATTGTCTCATCTCTGGGAATATAAATGATATCTGAGAAACAGCAACTTCTCTGTGCCTTTCCTTCTATCGCCTGTGCTCTGCCTTGGCTAAATAATTTACTCTCCAGCAAAGAGAACCAAATTTGATTTATAAACCATAGTTCAGATACATAAGACAACTTGCAAAAATCTGCCTATATAAATCCCAGCCATCCCAGGGGTGTTTATCGTTTTATGCATATGGAGAACAGGGAAACAGAGATTTAAGCCTTTTTAATCTGTGTTTGTTGAAAAGTGCTTTTGTCTGTGTTTATTGAAAAGTGTTTTTGAACTACAGGCATTCAGGCCCCCAAAGGGAAGCAGTAATGTCTCTGAGCCACAAATGACCATGTTTCCTTCAGAGTTCTCCTGCCTCCATGCTTTTCTGCTTGGCTTCCATTTGCCCCAGACCTTTCTTTGCTATCTTTTGAATTCATCCTTCAAAGCCCATGTCAGATGCCAGCCCTGTGTCACTGATGGGCTTTCAAACTCAAACTCTATCCTGGACTCATTGACCTCCCCCCCCCCCCCCCGCCCCCGACACACACCATCCTCCTTCTCCTCCTACACTCTGCACTCCCTCCTGGTACTTGCCAGGCAGACTCTGCCATGGATTCAAGGTCAGGGAGCACCCTGTAGTGTGTTCAGAGAAGGCAACACACCCAGTTCCACCGGGCTCATCCACAAAACCTGGCACCAGTGGGTGTCTGACTGTAGCTGCTGAGTTAGGCAAGAATCACCTGAGAGGGAGAGGAGAACAAGTATTCTTCCAGGGCTCACTTAGGTGGGGAGCAGGGCAATGGCTGAGCAGCTCTCTGGCAATAAACAAAGGCCACCCAAATGACAACAAGCAAAGGTTATTTATTCAGAACTCACAATAGCAAGGGAGTCAGCTATTGTCACTTATGTTTTGGCAGCAACTCAAAGACAGGTGCAGGAATGGAAAGTTTTATGGTAGAAAAAGGGAAGGAGTGCTCTGTTGGCACGGGGAAGCTGTAAGCAGGTTAACCAGAGGCAGGGAATCCTATGTGATTGCTTAGGGGTGCATATTTGGCTCTCTGGTTGGTGTTAAGTTGAAAGCAAAGACAAAAATTGGAGTTTTGTCAGTAACAAACCACGTCCTGGCCAGTTTAGGCCCATAGTTACAGGGGTTATTGTTTGGCTTCCTGGACCAGTTGCTAGAGATAGTAGGCTGACTTCCTCTAAGTCTAACTTACAGACAGTAAGTTGGCTTGCTGGACTGGTTACTATGGACCATGGATTGGTTTCCCGGGCTAGTTGCTGCAGATTGTGAGTCAGAGTTCTATTTTTATGTTTGGTGTGGCTATTATCTCTTTGTACATTCAATCTCTCAGGCAGTACTTACCCAGCTCTTGCCCATGAGGTCAGGCCACATGGGGCCCCCCACCTGTAAGAAAACAGTCCAGCCAAACAGACTACAGGCTTTTGACCCGACCACAAAGGGCCCAGAACAGTGAGGTGAGACTGGCAGGCAGGGTGGACAGTAAATGACCTAGAACCTAGGAAGACAGTCATCCTGTTAGCCTGGGTTGGGAGCAGAGGAGTAATCCCAACACAGTGCCAAAGAAGGGGGTTTCACAGGCCCTTTCCCCCAATCCTGACTTCCTCACTGCTGACTCCCTGCCGGTCTATGGGGAGGGCACAGTTGTGGATGTTGCTCTCCCACGGGTGATCTTCATTTTAAGAGAGTGTTGCAGGACGGGGTTCCTGGGAGGGAGGGGGGGTTGGTTTCCACGATGTTCAAACAACTTTCACCCTCAAAACCTCTTTACAAGTGGATCCCCAAGGCATTTGCCTGCTCATCATCCATGCCCCCCACCCTAATTTGGAAATAAGACCCCCATTTTTTCTCACTTTGTGAGTGAGAAAAACTGCTTATCCTTCAGGACACTTGGGTGGGTGTGGAATGCAGACCTGGCCATTCAATGCATTGAATACTCCTAGCCATAGTGATTGCTTCAGAGGTAGAATGTGACTGAAAGCAGTCTGACCAGAGGTAATCCTGGTACATGTGCAGGACCACTGGGAAAGGTTACTTGCCTTTATTGGGACTACTAAACTCATAGGGTATAAACTCAGAGCTGTTGGCAGTCATTACAAGAGGAAATTATGTTTGGAAATGGGTCAACACATAGGAAAATAGAATCAAGAAATAGTAAAAAGATTGAGTCATGATGACCTTGTTGAGCCCCTGGATCCACCCTTGCTTGAAAGCCCTGCTCCTGGATGTTTTGATTAAGAGGAATAACATACGTCCTTTTTAGCTTAAGCCTGTTCAGTCAATTTTTGGTAGTTTTCAACCACAGAGTTGTGATGAATATACCCCCTTTGGGGAAATAAAAGCACAATTACTCCTCATCTCATCTGGGGCATGTACCCCAGACTCTGTTAGTCACCCTCTGGCTCTTTTCTCTTTCTGCAGGAGTCACTGGTGAGTTCCCTGTTCCGGAAAGTGTAAGAATTTGGTGCCTACCTGGTAATGATATGGCTTAGAGATTAAAGTTGGCTTTGGAAGGGAAGTTTAACTAAATGATCTCTAGTTTTTCTTCCTGCTTAGTCTAAGACTTTGAACCACCTACCTATCAGATGAGAAAAATTAACAATCTTAAATGACGAAAGTCAACATTTACTCTGTGTCAGGTATTGTTCTAAACACTTCTTCTATGATTATTTAACAGCCCCAAAGGGCAGGTTTTGCTGTCCCCTTGTTGGAGGCTGCATGGCTTGTGTGGTGATGCGTGGATCTGGATTGCACAGATCTAAGCTCTTAACTGCCGAGTTAACAGAACTGGTACACATTGTGCTTGCTTTAGCACCCATCCTCTTCCCACACAGATGGACAGCTTGCCACTTGAGCTCTTGAGCTTCTCTGCTCTATACAGGACCTCTTTCTTCCCTGCCTCTCAACAGGACCTGGACCTTGACGGAGAAGATAAGCTCACAGTGGTGGGGCTTACAGGGGAAGACCAGGGAGCAGATAGCAGGAGTGAGGAGGGAGAGTGCTGAGGCAGGGGAGGGTGGGGTTTTCTTTAGAGGTTGTATCAGGGGCTGAGGGACATGTGGGAAGAGATGGGTTATGTCAGGGTGTGATTGTGTGTGTGTGTGTGTGTGTGTGTGTGTGTTATAGGTTAAAATTCCTTTTAAATGATTTTGGGGGAAGGAAATTAAAGACTTTAAGTTATTATCAGTAGTAGCTTTTTTAAATGTTTATTTATTTTGAGAGAGAGAGAGAGAGAGAGAGAGAGAACCCCAAGCAGGCTCTGCACTGTCAGCCCAGAGCCCAACTTGGGGTTCCATCTCACAAATCCAGGAGGATCACAACCTGAGCTGAAATCCAGAGTCAAATGCTTAACTGACTGAGACGCCCAGGTGCCCATCAGTAGTAGTTGTTTTTAACCTAGACTGTGTATCTATGTAAAGACTGGACCACAAGTTCAGTCTATTTCCTCTTCCTTCCTCCCTCCCTCCCTCCCTCCCTCCCTCCCTTTCTTCTTTCCATTCAGTAAGTTAGTGCAAACATTCTGCCAGCAAGCCATGGAGAACATTGCAATGGAGATAAATGTGGAGAGATAGTTAGGATACTAGTATGTGGGGCCAGTAAGCCAAACTAAGCTGTCTGGGTCTTACCCTTGTGGCTTAGGTGGGAGTAAGATGCAGACAATGTTCCCTCTGGCTTAGGGACATCAGCTTTAGGGAAGGGTAAGGCTCTCTCTTGGCTCTTGGCTGTTTCCCAGCCCATTAGGGGTAAAGGTCTACCTTGAATGTGTACTGTGTGACACTTTGAGGGCTGTCTTGGCTCCAGGTGAAAGGAGGCATCAGTTATTTCTGGAAATTCTTCTCTCAGGCAGCAAGTAGTTCCTGCTTTCAAGGGTGAAGCCATGTGCTCTCCTGGGGTGATTACACTAATGGAATGAGGGTCCTCTTCTGATGGATAATGCTAACTCTGTGGTCAGAACCAGGGTCAGTTGGCATTCTAGCTCTGATATAAAAGGAGTTGGTTTCATGCTGACAGAAAAGTAACAGACATCCCAATGGGTCTGAGCACAGAGTCTGGCATTGTTTGCAGGAGAATCAGTCTCCTTCAAGTCCCCAGCAATGACAGACTGGAGGCAGTGGCCAATTACTGTCTAAGTGGTTTCAAGGCTCATAGTAGGTTCTCAGTAAATACTTGCTGACTTGAACCAAAGGGAATTTTGTGATTTGGCTCCTTAAAGTGATGCTCATATGACCAGCCTCTAAGGCAAAGCAGCAGAAGCTGAGATCAGGAGGCAGGGCCCTGGTGCAAGTACTCTTTGAGACTGATGGCTCAGGTGTTACTGCCACTGGGAGTGTGCTGAGAAGGGACCTAGAGAGTGTCTGTATGGCCCTGAGCCTCCACTTTCACATCTGGGAAGTGGGGCAGTTCCATGAGTCCTCTTTTATGGGACAGTTCTGAGAAGTAACTGAGGCAACATGCTTAGGAAACTGGTACCTGGTAAGCATGCAGACCACAGCCCCAGGATCCTCTTCTGTTCTGGGAGCTCCAGCTGTTTTGCCTTGCTTTTCCCACCAAGGTCTGTGCTCCAGTGTGCTGGGTAGAATCCCACTCGTGGTTTTACTTTGTCCCTACAGAGGGACATAAAACCTCAGCCTTCCATGAAACCATTTTTGTTCCATTTGGACCAAGATTCCTGCTGTGTCATGCTCATTTTCCAATATATTTGCTACTCTTACCTATTAAATAGCCAATAGTTGGGGTGCCTGGATGGCTCAGTCAGTCAAGCATATGACTCTTGATTTCAGCTTAGGTCATGATCTCATGGTTTGTGGGTTTGAGCCCCACATCAGGCTCTGATAGCACAGAGTCTGCTTGGGATTTTCTCTCTTCCTCTCTCCCTGCCCCTCCCCTGTTTGTTCTCTTTCTCTTCTCTCTCTCTCTCTTTCTTTCTTTCTCCCTCACAAAATAAATAAACATGAAAAAAAAATAAAAAATAAACTAAAAATAGCCAATGGTCAGTCTTCTCCTATTTTGCCCTCTTTTCTCCCTAATGCCATTTTTTTCTGTTTTGTCTTCCCTGGCACTTCAGATGTATCATGAATTGGACCATACACACATAAGCAGAGCTAAGACCCTCTCAGTCCCTGGCAAAGGTGACGTGTAGTTTTCAGTGGTGGGGCGGGGAAGGGGCAACCACTTTGATACTGTGCAGTCATGGGTGGTTTCTGTGTGAGCTGGCCAGGCATAGGATTGGTTGTAAGGTAGAGGGGAATGGCTGACCACTCAAGGTCAGCTGGAAGTGGGATCCATCAGCACTTTGCTCTCAACTGGAGCCTGAGGAAGCCTTCTCCTTCCCTCTGGCCATCATCTAGGCTGGGCTGTCCATCTATGGTGGCCTGTGCTCCATCAGTAGAGACCAGGGTCAAGCACAAGAAAAGGGTTCTATTTCAAAGGGAGGATGTGGGAGTGCTATGTGTGAACACAGGGACCCTGGAGGATCCTATCCGTGCTTGGCTGGGGTAATGTAGGAGGGCAGCATTGGGGAGAAGGACACTCGAGAAGGGGGAGCAGCATCGGGACATGGAGGTGGAGTGTATGAGGTGTTAGTGTGGTGAAAGAAGGAGAAGGAGAAGCACATCCCAGTGGTCCCATGTGCCATGCATGGGGACAGGTTCAGGGCACTTGTAGACATGTTTATAGACAGTTCTATGGAGCAGGTAGGGTTTTTTCCAGCTTTATTGGGGTATGACTGACAAATGAAAAGTGTATATATTTAAGGTGTACAATGGGATGTCCTAATACATTGTTTAATGTATGTTTACATTGTATACATTTTAATGTACTCATTGAACATTTAATGTATACATTGTTTAATGTATACATTGTTGAATGATGACCACAATCAAGCTAATTAAGACATTAACATAGTTACAATTTTCATGTGTGTGTGGTTAGAATACTTAAGATCGACTCTCAGCAAATTTCAAGTATACAATCCATATTAACTATAATACTTTGCATGTGAGGACATATTCAGAGAAGCTCAGAGAGGTAAACCCTTTGCAGAAGGTAGGTCACCCCACCAGACACTTGAGCCTCGAGTGTCTGATACTGAGGGCACACTCCTCCTACTTCACCCACCTGCTCTGGTCAGGACACTGCCTTCCTCTGGTATCCCTGGAGGGAAGGCCCAAGCACTTACACAACAGGGCCAGTTGGATTTTCCCTCAAAGACATGCCAGACCCAGGAGAGCTTGCAGGCTGCAAGTGCATCCTCCAATTATGCCAGCATGCCTCTCTCTCATAAATCCCCCTCAGTGGAATGGGGCCGTGTTTTCTTTGTTTGGAGCTAAATCCTGCTGCTCTATTGATTACTATAATTCAGCCCTAATTGGACTTCTGCGAAGCACATGCACGGACGAAAGTGGGCCTTTAGGCAGCATGGCATCCATTATTAACACAATGATGACGGCCTTTGCCCTGCTCTGTGCCTTCCCCTCAGGGAGTGCTGAGAAGCAGACCTGCTGAGTAATGTGCCTTCCCTATGAATTCATCTCTTCAAAATATTTGTTTCCTCTTGGAGGAGAAGAAGGATGTGAACCACACGGCTAGCACACTCCTCTAATTGCCTCTCTGCTGGCCTGGGCTGGGGAGCCACTCAGGCCCTCTCAAAGCAAGGCACTGGTCTTTTGAATGACAGGGCTGCAGTGGAGCCCTGGGCAGGGCCAGGAGCTGGTGAGGTTTGAGAAACTGGTGGGACAGAGACCAAGAATCTGTACCTGGTTGCTGATGGGTTAGCCAGAGAAGAAAAGTCACAGTGGGCCAAACACCTGAGACAAGAAGCCAGGACTGGGAAGGTGTCTACATTCTACAGGCTGAAGCAGAACAGATTTTCATTATTAGGACAGGTCTGGGTAGTTTACTTTCTAATAAGAGCTTGGAGACAAGTGTAGGGTTTTGTGACCCACTGAGGACTGAAAACGTCAGCTGGTGTGGCTGGTAGTCTGCACTTAGCACATGCTGGGGTGCAGGTTCTGGATGGTGGGCTGACCTTCTCAGCATGGAATCTGCTCTGGTACAATGTAATGGTCAGGAGGAGCCATCCGACGGCCATAGGCATCTGCTTTGTTAATTAGAGAAGGGAGTTGCCCAGACTTATGTCTTCCATGCTTTCTGAGCCTGGGTCCCCTTCCCTGCCTAGGTGGATGGAGTTGGGCTGTCACCATGATGGTGGTCAGATGGGGCCTCAGGGAAGCTGCACATGCTTCTCAGACCCTGAGAGGACAAATGACAGGCACAGGTCAAGGTGGGTTATGGACTGACACCAGCATGGATCCTGGGGGGTGTTTTTTCTGAAGTCAAGTCACATACTCTCTGTTAACACTGGCAGGCAGGAGATGGAATCCCCTGGATCCTCTGGCCATCCTGCTTCCCATCACTCAGTCAGTCAACAAACCTCAGTTACTAGAAAACTCTGACAGGCTTTGGGGAAATAACTGCAGGTAAGGACTACAAAGTTTATCCTCCTGCAGCTTACAGTAGGGTAAGAAAGACAGACAGACACTAAACAAGTAAAGCATACACATGGACAAGGGCTTCTGAGAACCCAAAGGCTGGAAACCAACTGAACAGGGATGAAGAGATAGGGCTTCCCTAAACTTATGTCTTCAGGCATCATGAGTGATAGGCCATGTTTCTGTGCCCAGTGCTACCGACTGCCTCCTAAGGGCTGGCTGCAGAGGCAGCATGGCTCTGACTCCACAGTGCACTCTGTGCAGGGAGGATGGAGCAAGGATCAGACAGGCCCTGTGGAGTGCTCCTTCCTGAGCCAGCCACTCACAGGACTCTCATATGGGCATGCACTGACTTGCTCTTGCAGTGGACAGAGGTGATCCTTAGGAGCAGGGACTGGGCAGGGGCCTTGCCTGTCCTCAGTGTTCAAAGAATAAGTGGAGAAAAGATGACAGGGAAGGGGGCACTAGTGCTGGTGCAAAAAGAGATAGGGCACTGAAAGTCCTCATATGAGTGAAGTCATATGACTTTTGTCTTTCTCTGACTAATTTCACTTAGCATAATACCCTCCAGTTCCATCCACGTAGTTGCAAATGGCAACATTTCATTCTTTTTGATTGCCAAGTAATACTCCATTGTATATAGATACCACATCTTCTTTATCCATTCAGACAAAACATATGAACATAAGGGAAGGGAAACAAAAATAATATAAAAACATGGAGAGGGACAAAACAGAAGAGACTCATAAATATGGAAAACAAACAGAGGGTTGCTGGAGGGGTTGTGGGAGGGGGGATGGGCTAAATGTGTAAGGGGCACTAAGGAACCTACTCCTGAAATCATGGTTGCACTACATTCTAACTAATTTGGATGCAAATTTAAAAAAATAAAAAATAAAACAAGTTAAAAAAAAAAAGAGAGAGATAGGGCACTGAGACCCTTGTCTATACAGCTCTGCGAACCAAACATGGCATCCCTGAGAACCTTCCCAGGAGTCTTCGAGCTAGAGCATGTCTACTGCAGCAGGCAGCCTCGTGCATGCTCATCTGCTCACGTTCTCCCACTAGAAGCCAGGAGACCACCTGCACCACCTTCTAGCTCTCCCCAGATGGGTCCCTGGCCGCACTGGCAGGACCTGGTGGCAGCTGACTTCTTGGCCCTTTCTCCTTTTCTGCCTCACCATTCCTTTCCCTGGAATGGATGTCTGCCAGGACCGGAAGCTAAGTCCTAATCTCGACACAACAAGCCTGGGGGCAAGAGGCTATGCCACCTTCCTGAAGTGAGTGTGGGTTGTGTGTCCATCAGGGACTTCTTGCAGGCCTTGCATGTGCCACCACCTTGCCTTCAATCGGGTTCCTCATATATCTCTGCACACTGGTCCCTATGTCGTGTCAGTACAAAATCTCGAATCATTTGTTGGAAAGTCAGTGTCTGCTCTCTTCTGGTTTTATTTCTGTGGGGGAGGGACAGAGGTTTATGGGAGAGCAGGTGAGAAGTAAGGCTGTCTCCCAGACTCAGCACTCCTGGAAGCAGCCCAACCCCGGCCCTGCCCCCTCCACCTTCTTCCATCGCTCCATCCTCCTTACTCCTCCCTGGTGATCTGAACCAGTCCCCAGGGCCCAACAGCCCTACACCCTGCTCATCTCACCATCCCACCAGTAGAGGCAGAAGGCCACAGGCTGCTAGTACAGGCAGTGGAGCCATGGCACCTGGCTTCACATCCCAGCCAGACAGCCACCTGCTGTGTGTACTTAGGTAGTTTTCTTAGCCTCCCTGTGCCTCAGTTGGCTCACCTAGAAAATGGGGTAATCCTAGTGGTTGTGAGGCTCAGTGAGAGTCTGTACAGGCCTCAGTTCAGTGGCTGACAGGTGTGAGTGCTGCAGCTATTAGCTGGCACTGTCACATACCCTTTGTTTTCTGTCCCCACTGCCCCTGCCCTTGCCTAGGCTCCCCTTCCTTTGTCTGAATGATTATATCAGCCTCCCCAGGGAGCGCCTCTCACCTCATGTCCCTATCCTCCTTCCTGACAACATCATTCTTGCTGTTCCAGAGGCCCTGTCTCTGCACTGCTCAAGACCCTCCACTGGCTCCAGCTACTGCCAGGACAAAACCCAGCCCATGTCCTGGTGCCCCCATGCCTCTCCAGCTCCCCATGTGCTCAGCACCCAGGGCTCTCAGAGCCTCCCTGGGGCACCAGGCTCATGGGGCCATGGGCCATCCTAGTTTGCATTGGCATAGTCTATAGATTGAGATAGCATCCTGCTCTTGACTATTGTAGGAAATGCCGTGTGACAAACACACATATAAGTGTCACTGAACAAACTAAATGAAATCTATAGATTTTGGAAGTAAAATGACTGCAACATTTTTTATGTCAGAAAGAGATTTTTATACCTGAGCAATATAGAAATCTCATTCCCCTCAACATGCCTGGCACTTTCTGGCCTGTGTTTCTTCATGCTATTCCTTTTCAGAGCACCCTTCCTTCCCCTTGTCTGCAGGCACCTCTGACACTGGGCTGAATGTCACCCCCTCTCTATAGCCTGTTCTCATCCCCACAGAACATCGTAAGAGCCTGGGGATTACACCACATTTGAGTGATGCTGCTTTGCAATGCCAATTTGTCTCAATTCAAAACCAGACTGTACTGCTCACCAGCTGTGTGAGTGACTTAACCTCTCTGTGTCAGCATCCTTGCCTTTGCGATGGCAGAACTTACTTTGCAGAATTTCTGAGAGGTCTGAGTGTGTCAATACATGTAAGACACTTCTGGTAGTTCCTGGAACAGTAGTGCTACTTAAGAACTTACCATATTATATTATTTAAATAGGGTGTTTTGTGTCCTGCCTTTCTGGGCCCTGGGATAGAGTGAGACTGCATGCAGCAGGGGCTGTGGTCCTGGATGCTAACTTTTCGCGTCCAGGCTCAGAGACCACCAGTGTTCAGCAGAGCTGGGCCGGGGAATTGTTTGTGGTGCCCAGTCTCCATCTCAGAATCCGCTCACGGAGATCACATGAGGCGCCAGGAGGACAAGGTCACCAAAGTCTGACATGGACTTTGAGGCACTCAGGGCTTGTGAACTCCATCTCTCGCTGCTCCTTCCCCTGTGGGGACCCTCTACATCTATCCCCCCTCCCTCTACCAACCAGCTTTGCAGGAGGATGCCCACAGTTCCATTCAGAGGACCTCCAGGTCCTGCAGAGGAATTGGGTCACCTGTGCCCAGAAGCCAGCAAGGCCACATCTGAAGGGGCGAGGTGCTGCTGTCCACCCTCCCAAGTATTTCTCAGAGCCCATTCTAGGAGAGAAGATGTATGCACACCTGGGGACAAGATACACTGGGCTCCATAGAAGGGGGGATGGGGAGCAGGTGAGGGGTCTGGGTCAGGAAGGTGGAATCTGAAGTGGGCAAGAACCTTCCCTGGTTCAGGGAGGGATCCAAGGCACTGTAATGGGAAGGAACCAGCTCAGGTCCTCACCTGCTCCTGGTGCAAAAGCCCCTGGCAAGTGGGGACAGGTCTATGCCTCAGGTCCTCTTCTGGTCTGAGGGACTGAGATTCCACTGTCATGCAGCCAGGGGAGATCTGGGTGAGCAAGTCCCCGACATGGAGCTCCAATGTCCTTCTTTAATGGGTCACCTGGCAAAGCAGAAGGAACAGCATGGAGATGCTGTGTGGATGATCTGGGGAGGGGGAGGCAGGGCCCTGAGGCCCTTGGAATTCTGTCACTGAACTGAAGGGAGATTGAAGCAAAGCTGCTAAGTGCTGCCCGCTGCTCTCATTACTGTCCCCATGGGAATATGAAGTGGGAAAGACTTTCTGTGTGGGACCATTCCAGGTGGTTGGGTACTTAGCATCCCTGGACACTGCCAACTCTGATACCAGTGATGGCTCTCTTCCCACCCCAACAGTCCCTGGATCAACCACAAACACTTTACACATGTCCACTGTCCACCCTCCTCTGTTCCCCGGAATATGGCAAGAGACAGGCAGGAGTAGGCTGCTGCTGACTAGATCCCATCCCCAGGGGGCTCTGGGGAAGGGGTGACACGGAAGGCCAGGGGCCCATTCTTCAAGGATAAGCTTGTAAACATGGGCCCCCAGGCTGGCCTCGAGCCTCACTTTAACCCACAATGTCCCCTCCATGCAGGGAGGTAGAAAGCCTCTGGTAGGTCCCTGCAGGTTAACTTAGGGGCTGGGAACAGGTGAGAAGATGGGGTTGGCTGTGCCAGTATCCCACCTTGGGGCCACAGTAGGCAGTGAGTTTGTCCTGTGGCCTGGGAGCCTGGACTGCCCCCCTCTCCTTGTGGTCCGCAAGGGCATCCCACCCTGATGTTCTCTCCTGGAGTGACTGCTGGAACAGCTTCTGGTCCTTGATCTGGGATTCTTTATCTTCCTCAGGTAGAACAGAAATGCCTGGGTGTTTTTCTGGACATGACACTGGTTATGGGTCATCATGAGACTGTGGTGCTCATCTTGCTGCTCTGTGAACACAGGACTTTGAGGACCCAGGAGAGCAGGGTGGCTGCTGCAGCAGCTCACCAGCCCCAGGCGAGCCACCCTGCACACTGGCTTCCTCCTTCCTTCCTCTGCTCCCCTAGATCTGCCTTTGGGGCACACCACCCCTCACTCTACTCAGCAGCCCTACCCCAAACTCTCCATCATTATCCCCCCACAGCCTTATCCTGTGAACCCTCACCACTCCACACTGTGAATCCCAACACCCCCAGCCCCTGCCCTGCCCTGCCCCTCCCAGCACTGTCCTGGGGAATCTACCCATCCTACATCTTAAGTCCCTCTTACCTCCCCTTTTCAATGGATTTGTGGGAATCTGACTCCCCTTCCACCTTCTTTCTCTTCTTCATTAAGGCAGAAAGAGATTGTTGCAACCCCAACAATCAACCCCAAGCTGAGACCACCACTCTAGAGTTGGGAGACAGTTACGAATCATCCTGAGACCCTGACATGGACCCCTAGTCCAGATAGTAGAATGAAGTTAAGATAGAATGGCCCTGAGAGAGAGAGAGAGAGAGAGAGAGAGAGTCCCACAAACCCCATGTGAAAAGAATCCCATTTTAAAGGCATTCAAACCCTGTATTCAAAGGAATTGTGGAGATGATCCTCCTTCAAATCTAGGACCTTTGATAAAGCAAACCATTATTCCTTTTCCTTTGTAAACTTTTCTTTGGAAACTTTGTCAGAGTGGCACAAACGTATTCATTTGGGAACCATAGAAATCTTTGAGTGATAAAAGGACTGTCTACATGCTAGTCTTCAACTCACATCTTCTTAGGGTGAAGGTGGTCACAAATGGTACACTGCTGGGGTGGGAAACACTAGTTGGAAGGAAATCCACCCCTGAGAGAACTCTGTGCTCATGACCTTGCCTCCTCTTTTAGGGTCTGGAAAGAAGGTTTTATGCCTGTCTTCCCAATCTCAGTCTTATAGCAGATGGCACAGATGGCTTTTCTGTTATCTCTTGAAGAAGCTGTGACATGGTGTACCATTTCTCCAAACAGAAAAACATAGATGACATGTCTAATGCTGGCTGAACACATAGCTCTGGAGACAGGCCACAGAGGTGTTCACCCCAGCTCCACTGTCTCCCGGCCCATGTCCTATGATGTCATGTGCCTGCTATACCCGGGTAAGCTGGAGATGCCCAAGACCTTAACTTTTAGAGTTATTCCCAGGATTGAATGAGTTGGCACATGTGAGGCACTTAATCTGTTCATAGCACATCCTTTCCCTGGCTGCTGTATTGCCAACCTGGAGACCTTTTCATCCACAGCCACTATCCACAAACTTGGGGCTGGTTCTGGACCACACAGTCTAACAGGGCTGTGTCCCCATGCTGAGGAGAATTCTAAATGGGGAGCACCGTGCCAGCTGGGGAGGTCATGAGCAACTGCCTGCAGGGATACAACATCTGATCTGGGATTTGTGGGCAGGATGGACACAGGGGCATGAGGCAGTAAGAGCTTGACAGAGGGGGCGTGGGTGTGGCAGTGGGGAAGTGGTGTGGGAGGAGGCTGACGGCCCGCCACTAGACCAGTGGGCTCCTGCATGTCCAGAGAATGACCCTGGATGTTGAACTACAGGAGATGAGAAGTATTCAGGGTTTTGTTTTAATTCTTATTACTCCTTTTCTGCTGACATAAAAGTCACAGTGAAACACTTTTGTGGGTGAAAAATGAAAGTACCATGTAAAAAACAAATAATGAATGGTCCTAGAATTGACCAGAATTTTAGAGGGCTTATATCCAGAATTATGTATGTATCCCATGAATGACCAGGGAGGGATGCAGGCTCTGTCCCTCACCATGGAAGATCCCACCCTGCTCATGAGGGAGCAGGAGTGCACATGGAAGCCAGAGAGCCTTCAAGCCTCCAGTCAGTCTGTGCCAGTCTCTCCTCCCACCATGCCCCAAACATACCTCCCTGTCTTGCTTTACCTCCTCCTCCTCCCAGTTTTGGCCTCCCTGATCTTCCCTTCATCAGACTGAAGCAGCTGCAAGACTGACAGGTCTTTCTCATGTTAATTCATTGTTTTTCCTACCAAATGACTCCTCCAGTCACTGGTGGAGGGAGAGGCAGGACTTGGGGTGGGGGGTGTTGGAGACCTAGTTCCCCTTCTGTTCCACTGGAGGCACAAAGTACTGCATAATGGGGCAGAAACCTCCAGCATCTCCCCAGGCTTTTTCCTCCATCACACCTCCTCTCCCAACTCCCCTCCTCCCCCTTCTCCTCTCCCCTTTATCATCCTCTCAGAATGCTGCCTGGGACCTTGATGGGTATCAGAATGGAAGAGCTGCCATCGGATCCACCCTGGACCGTGGTTGCAGTTTGGGACCACTTTCACATAAGAGAATACTGGTGTGATTCTTGGCTCTGTTCCCCTCTAGTTCCAGGCCCTGCAGGAGCCACTGAGTTCTCCCCCACTAACCTCCAGGCACCCGTGGTCTCCAGCATCAGGTAGTTCCTGACTGCCAGTGGAACTCAGTGCTTTCACAGTGGGGTTCTTCCTCCTGCTGGGTCTCCAGCACTGATGGTCTTTCCTCACATCCGTATGCCTGCAGGGAGGTGGGAGTTGGTGAGGGTTAGGAGTACAGGCTCATATCTCTGTCTTACAAAGAAATTTTATGATTTCCTCTAAAAGGAAAAATCAATATATCATTAAGATACCTTTAGAGAAGATGAAATGAATGAACAAAGCTTATTCTTACCCTTCTCGGAAGGTCACACTTTACAGACCCGATCACTTGCTAAAAGCTCTGAGGATCTCTGGGACAGTCTGGCGGCTGCTCTGCTGTCTTGCTAGCCCTGCAGAGGGAGGCTGTGGATTGATCCTCTTGGCTGGTAGGTCAGTGGCTACCCCTCAAACCCCTTTCTTAATGGGCCCCTTAGGAAGTTAGTCAACCTGCCTTTCTGTGCACATGGCCAACCCAGGCCTTCTTCGTGTACTGTACTTATCTTGCAGACAGAAGTGTTTTCCGAAGTCTGAGAGTCTTCTCTCTCTCCTGGGCATGTGACAGGGTTAAGGGTTGGGAAATTACTGAGTTCCTGACCTGTAATGAAATCTGGATGTTTAGTTTCCTTGGAGGTGTTTGTTTGTTTATTCTAAAAGATCTTCAAATTTCAAGCAGCAATGGGATAAAAATAGCAAACCTGCCACATTTGTAAGCATCTTTGTAACTCACCAATGACAGCATAGCCAGGGCTCATTTGCTGCTTCCAGTTTAGGAGAGGCAGCTAAGCAGGGATTACCAATCAACCTCCCTTCACAGATGAAGAATGGAGGTGAACACAGGTGAAGTAACTTGCCTAAACCCACTCTGTAAATTACTGAAAAAAAAAGACTAGGAAGCAACCCCAGACCCGTGGCTCCTACACCTGTGAATTCTATGCCAACCTCAGAGATTGACTTCAGTTCCTGGGAATTAAAAGATTTCAGGAAAGAGATATTAGTTCTAAAGTATATCTTTGACATTGATGAACAATATCCTAGCCTAAACTCTAAAGAATATACCCCAGTTCTTCAAATCTTGTGGACTTAAAACAACAAAGGATGGAACAAACAACAACAGAAATTCCTTTACTCCCTTAGATGCATTTGCAGAGCACAAGGAAGTAGGTGTGGTCCCCAAAAGTCTACTCTGATTATACCTGGGATGCAGCCTCATCCTCCCTGCTCTTCTCAGGGAAATACCATTCCCATCACAGTTTTATTTTCAGTAGGTTTCAATAGTTTGAAATTCAAAAGCTTAAAAAGTAATGAATACAGTTAAACTCTCTCTCTTATCCATTGTCAAGTCACCCAGGACCCAGTTTATGTTCCAGAATGTAACCCATGTGTCTGTCTCAAGTGTCTTTGCAGAGAAAACAGATACATGCAAATAAGCATCTATTACCCCCTTTTGTGTGTCAGGTCTTAGTGCACTGCCATACACACTGTTCTTGGGCTTGTCTTCACCCTGCATCTTAGAGCCTGGCAGTACACTTGGGCATCTGTATTCCCACCATGGTTATAGTATCCGTGTTGATGGGAATTTGCAGGATTTCCAATATGTTGGTATCATAAGCACTGTTTCAATGAATAGCCCTGGGCATTTGACATTGAGCTGTTATTCCTAGAAATGGGATTCCTTGTACATGCATTTATAATTTTGACAGAGGTAAACTGCCCTCCATAGAGGTTGTGCAATACATACCCGGGGCATCAATTAGTCCCCATCCCTCTTCACTCAACTGATTGCAAATCCTGCTACTATACGCCACCTACATCATCCTTATAAAGCATGAACAGTGTGAAAAAATTAAAAAAAAAAACTTCAAAAAGCCTGGGTGGCTCAGTCGGTTAAGCGTCTGACTTCGGCTGAGGTCATGATCTCACAGTTCGTGGGTTCGAGCCCCGCGTTAAGCTCTGTGCTGACAGCTCAGAGCCTGGAGCCTTTGGATTCTGTGTCTCCATCTCTATCTCTGCCCCTCCCCTGCTCATGCTCTGTCTCTGTCTCAAAACTAAATAAATACTAAAAAAAATTTTTTTAAAGCCTGAACAGTGTGACAGCCACATCATCGCAGTTCCTGAGAGGCCAACACCTCTCAGCAATGTCACCAGTGACTTTCATGTTGCTAAATCCAGTGAACACTTCAGGTTCTGATCCTACTGACCCTCAGCAGCACTTGGCACTGTTGACTCTCCTTCCTGCATGATGTTCCTCCTATTTCTTTAGATGATACTTTCTGTTTCCTTGGCAGCTCTTCCCAGCTGTTAAGTCAGTAGTTTCCAACCTTGGCTGCACATTAGAATCACTTGGGGAGCTTTAAAAAATTGGAATGCTCAGGTCACACCCAAGACCAATTCAGTCATAAAATTATAATCTCTGTAGGGGGGACCCATGTGTCAGCATTTTTAAAGCCCTCTGCATGACTCTAATGAAGAGCCAAGGTGGAGAACAACTTTGGTAAGTGGTGGACTTCATACGGATTGATCCATTTCTGTTTTCTTATCATTGTATCATCTCTCAAGAAATTACATGCATGCTCACAGCTTCAATTGCCCTCTACATATGGATGGCTTGTAAATTTATACCTCCACCCTAGATCTTTCCTGTGTGATCTGTGCCTGAGTATGGATCTGGCTTAATATCTTTCTCACAGACACCCCACATTTAATGATCCAAAACCAAATTCATGACCTTTACCCCTTAAACTTGGTACTTTCCACTTGTTTCCATTTTGGTGAATGGCACACCTTCCATCCAATTGTACAGCTCATAAGCAGAAGGACTTTGTGTGTGTGCGTGAAAGGTCAACTTTAGAAAAAAAATAGTAGCCTCCATTTTTTACATTCAAAATAAAAACAAATTTAGCAAGGCACGTGGAAAAGATGTATTTTTAGATTCTTACTATGTTGAACAGAAAATGTTAATTAAAACAACTGACACTGTTTCTCTAGTCATGCATGCATTACTTGTTATCTGGGCATAACTATAAATAAGAAGCACAGAGGACCCTTCCTAGTCTCTCATTCCATACTTTGTCATGGCCTGGTACTTCACACCCCATCCACACATTCTAATTGTCTAGGGAACTACTAGAGCTATTTTTTTAAATGCTGCCTGGGATATCCTCCTCCCAGCCTCATACTAGCCTCCTTGCTGGCCCATCTGCTTGTGCTCAGCACCCCCTCCAGGCGCTACACCATATTGCAGCTGGAGTGATGGCTTCCAGAGCACATTTATGTATAGTAGCCCTTCCCACTCTGCTATAAGCCCTCCAATGACTCTCCCTGAATAAAGATACATCTGCCATGCTGGCCTTCTCTGGTAGGGCTCTTGCCTTCCCCTCCAGCCCCCCTCCTACCATGCCCCCCATCAGTTTTTTGTCTTCTAGTCACCCAGTCTTCTCTCAGGTTTCATACACTTTGCTCTTTCTCCTACACCTGGACCTTGCCTCTGCTCTTCCTTCCCCTCTCAGCCTATTTGAATCCTTCTAGCTTTATAAATCTTACAGATGTCAGCTCAAGGGTTTTTCCTAGGAGAACCTTTTTCTGCCCTTGTGGACTGATCCAAGGCAGGTCTCTCTCTCTCTCTCTCTGAACAACCCGCAGTGAACTGCATATCTTTCATTTATGGCAGTTGCACATTTACAGTTTTACATTTGCTGTGTTTTCTTTGATGCCTCTGACTGGTTTTGGACCATAAGCTCTGTGAAGGAAGGGATGGTGGCTCTTTTTCCTTGCCATTGCATTCCTAGGGCCTTGTACAGTGCCTGGAATCATGCAGTAAGTGAAACACATGATAAAAAAATAAATGATATGCAAGAATGATTGCCTCTTCTCTTATAACTGGGGAGATAGAGGCCTAAGGAGTCAGGGAATTTTCCAGTGATCACTGGGTGAGGTAAGGATGGCCCAGAATGCCTTCAGTCCAGAAGGAAGTTCCAGGAGCAGCTTCATGCATCTGACCCTGCACAGGAATTTTTCCCTCTTACCATCTTTAGTTTGAGTCAGCTGGAAGCTCCTTCAGAATGAGAGTTATCAATGAAAATCATTCCCGTTTAATAACTTCTAACAGCACTACATAAATACTTGAACAAAATATGGAGAAGTGTTTACAGTAGCTGCATCTAATAAGGGAGATTTACAGGACTATTAAAAATTATTAGACTTCTCCCACGACAGAGTAGCTTTCACAAGCTGTACTGCACGACTTCATATACAAGCTCTGTGGAATGTTTATTTTTGTGTTTTCAAAATACCGTATTTCTTCCACCATTAAATTTTATCTCGGCAGCGTTGTTTTAAAGCACCAATTTTCCACAACTCTTCTTATCTTCTAATTCAGCTCCAAACTATGTTGCTTTGGAAACCCTCTGGAGACCATACGGGTCCAGGGCATGGCTGCAGGGACTACACTAGATAATGTACTGCATGAGACTTCTGAGGATTGCAGGAATGTGTGTGTGTGTGTGTGTGTGTGCGCGCGCGCGCGCGCACGCGCACATACACACATGTCACAGGCCTGCTGCTCTACCACTGGCTTGGACTTCTTGGCAGAAGTAGAGTGTTCTAACTGTGGGTATGAGAGCTAGGAAGGAGCAAGAGAGAGCCAGTCTGGATCTCAACTGGCTTCTGATTTCACTTTGGCTATGGAGGCACAGACCTGCCTGTTTTTATTTCCTCCATGATGTCTCCATTAAAACTGGTCTTTCCAAAGTGTCAACCACGCCTTCTTCCCACATCCCTTATCATGCCCCAGCATTATCAAGAGCTGATGGGGATTCCTTCCTTCTTGAGGAGTTGACCTCCCTGACAGAAGCCAAGGCTCTCAGAGCAGATGAAGGCATCCTTGTGTGGTGATGTGATAGTGACCCTACTTCAGAGCAGAGGCTGCTTGAACCATATCAGATAGGGGATGTCTGTGGTGTGTTGAAATGTGCCAAGGAAAGAAGTTTGGAAACCTCTTTCTATTTCCCTAGGATTTAACATCCCTGCAGTCAGTTCTTATGAAAGTCCCTGGACTTCCCCATCCTGATGCCTTGGCCCTGCTGTCCCCCTGCTATGCCTCCTCCAACCCCTTAGCCCATCTGAGGAATCCAGCACAAATGCCACTCCCCTAGCTGTTTGGAAGTGACTCTTTCCCACTGGGGTAACTCCTTGTTGGCTCTCTGACCAGGTCACATGCTCTGTCCTGGATTCTTGGATGCTATCAGTCCAGTGCCTCTTTGGCACAGCTTCACTGTCTAGAAGGTGGGATTCACAGACTCAGGTGTTCATGGGGGCCAGGCTGGTGAGGTAAATAAGGGAAGCATGTCCACAGGTGGTTGGATGAATCTCTTGTCATCATGAGAGCATGTGGGCTCAGTGCGGCCAAATTTTATGATTTTCCAAATGAAGCCAGAAGTCTTGATTTTTATGTGAACTTCTCTGATTTTTGTTTTATGTTGACCAAATTTTAAAATATTGCAGTCTGCATAAAGATACAAAGCGGATGACCAACTTTTCACTTAGACTCTTAGGGTCCATGACTTCACTTCCCCAACCCCCAGGTCCTTCCAATGTTCCCAGAGTCCCTTTCTAAGAGGCTTAGGCAGCTCCAAAGCCAGTAGTAAGGATGTCCAGGAAAGGCTGGGAAGTGGAGGGTGGCCACAGGATGGCAGGGCAGGGAGGTGTGGGTTCTGTAGTTCTGTTGCAGACTCTGCAGTGGGCTCCCAATCTCCCTGTGGGCTCTGTCACTCCATTGCCCCAGTGATTAATTCTGCTACTTAGGAACCCTTTCTGCAGTGGGAAGAGCAGGAAAGGAAAGAATCTTGGGAAATCCCTATACTCTGTGCATTAGTAGAGCCACTGAACCAGGGACTTGGAATCTCATCTCAATTGGGCTCCATTCCCTGCTTCCTTAATGAGGCTGTGACATCTGGTTTTGAGCCCAGTGTAGCAGTGCCTGGAAGCCTCAATTAGCTGCACTTATGCCCTGCTGCCCCTCTGCCCACTGGGCCCAAAGTGAGGGTCACCATCAGTGTTCAGCCCCATTAATTAATTACATTTCAGGTGGAGCGGGAGTGTCCATCATAATTCACACAGCTTCATCAGGGCCCAACCTCTCAATGGTAAATCAAGACAAGAAAAATAGTTTATTCAGGGTAATCCTAGTTAAACCAGATAAATTTTCTACATATCCCACTGGCCCCATTTACAGAGGAAGGGGATGTGACTGGAATTGCTGAGGACAGATTCAGTCCCAGAGATACCTGCATATAGAGAGGCACTAAGAACCCTGCCTGGAGGCATAATAAAGCTGTTTCAAGGGATACTTTGGCTTTCATTTCCATGGGTCAGGCCCCCTTTGGGACCACTTAGCAAAATTTGAAGATCACTGAAGCCTGGGTGGAGAGCTCACCTTCACCATCAATGCCCTGGAGGCCTAGGGTGGGAGGGCTGCAGCTGGGGACCAAGTTGGGGGGAATATCTTGGCCACAAGAGGATAGAAAAGTCTGTCAAATGCTTCCTTACAAGGAGCCAAAGCTCCTTTTGGCTCCCACCCTTCCCTTGAGAGCTAAGCCCCTGATTCTATGCTTGAAAGCTCCAGACTAGTCATTCTAGCTCCAGTGTGGACTTCCCAGAAGGGGAAGCTTCATGTGAGCACAAGGCCAGCCCACCACACAGTCTGTTTTCTGGGAAGTCTCCTCCTGGCAGAACCCATCCTATCTCTCTGCATGGTCTCATGGTACTCTCCACACCTCTGACATCATCTTGGACAACTCCCCATCTGCTCCAGCCCTACAAGGGGATGTGTGTGTCTGCGTGTGTCTGTGCTCCTTTACTGTTTTCTAGACATGCTAAACTTGGAGCTGTTGGTTGCACTTGCTGCTCTGCCCTGGCCAGACTCATCCTTCCCCAGACACTCACATAACTAGTTTCTTCTCATGGATCAGGACTACATCCATGTGCTGCCTCCTCCTCAGCAAGGTATTCCTGACCACCAACTCTCGGGTACACCCCTGTATTTTATTATCTCCTGCACACTCTTTTGCAGCCCCAAATTCCAATTTATTTTCTTCTTGTTTGTCTGTGCTCTCCACAACAGCAGAGACCTTATGCACTTGATAATATATAAAACCCCCAATGCCTGGTTTAGTGCCTGATACTTGGTATATGCTGGACAGATAGCCGTTGAATGCAAATGTGTGTAGCTGCCAAGAGGAGTGTCTGGGCTTAGGGTGGTGAGTCCCTTGGGAGAGGTAGGACATGACTTCTTCAGGTAGAAGTTTGGCTCTCACACTTCCTGAGGATGGGCAAACTCCACACAGCAGGTGTTCTTTCTTGTACTTCAGGATCAGCTCAAATGCTGCATTCTCCATACAGCCTTCCTAAGAATTATTCCCTGCTCCAACAGCCTCTTGCTCTATCACATTGGGCACTTCCTGCTCTGTGCTGTGTACCTGGGTATTGTTCTTGGCTTTAGCGTCCCTTTTTACCTCTCTGATTCAGCCCAGCCTCTCCAGCCCAGATCAGGTGCTCAGAATGGGTTTGGGAGTCAAGTGCTGGAGGTGTCTGTGAGAGGGCCTGGGAGAGCTCATTCTCTGCTTGGGGATGAAAAGTGTGAGTGCCTCAAGGAAGTATTGCTCCTGTACATCTTCAGGATAGGAAGCAGGACACAACAGGCATGCGGACATTTTTGAACCTGACGAAATTTAGAGTTCTCCCATTTCGTCTTCTGTATCTCAGCTTTCCTAGGTGCTGTAGCCAGGCCTGCTTTCTCCAAGTGAAACACTGCTTTTCCTCAAGAACTTTCCTTCAGCTGAAACCTCACCTTCCATGTTCTGCTCTTATAGTTGGACTGCAGAACCTGCAGAACTGCAGGACCCGGCCAAAGAGCTAATAGCATGGGGAGACAACCATGCCTGGTAGTGGAAGGGTCTATAGACTGAATGTTTGTGTCTCCCCCAGAATTCATATGTTAGATATTCTTAAAAAATTTTAATGTTTATTTTTATTTTTGAAGGAGAGAGAGAGAGAGACAGAGCATGAGTGGGGAGAGGGACACAGAGAGAGGGAGACACAGAACCTGAAGCAGGCTCCAGGTTCTGAGCAGTCTCACAGAGCCTGACACTGGGCTCAAACTCATGAGTTGTGAGATCATGACCTGAGCCAAAGTCGGATGCTCAAATGACATAGCCACCCACGTGACCCTCATATATTAGATCTTGATGCTCAGTATATTGGCATTAAGAGTTAGGGTCTTTGGGAGTGATTAGGTCATGAGGGTGGAGCATTCAGGAATGGGATTAGGGCCCTTATCAAGAAAACCCCACAGAGCTCCCTTGCCCCTTGCATCTTGTGAAGACACAGAGAGAAGGCACCCCTCTGAGCAAGAAAGTGAATCCTCACCAGACACTAGTGCTGGTGTCTTGATCTTGGACTTACCAGACTCCACAACTCTGAGAAATAAGTTTCTGTTGTTTATAAGCTATCCCCTACTCCAGTCTATTGTATTTTGTTTTTTTTGTTTTTAAATTTTTTTTTCAACGTTTATTTATTTTTGGGACAGAGAGAGACAGAGCATGAATGGGGGAGGGGCAAGGAGAGAGGGAGACACAGAATCGGAAACAGGCTCCAGGCTCCGAGCCATCAGCCCAGAGCCCGACGCGGGGCTCAAACTCACGGACCGCGAGATCGTGACCTGGCTGAAGTCGGACGCTTAACCAACTGCGCCACCCAGACGCCCCTATTGTATTTTGTTTAAATAGCAGCTGAAACAGATTAAGACAAAAGGGATAAGGACCTTTGGGAAATAGCTTAAAGGCAGAAACCTTGAGCATATCCTCCATAGGCAAAGCCTGGTAATGGTTGTGGGGTCTTATAAACAGACTCAAAGGGAAGTGAGTAATGGTCACTGCAGGGGAGAGGTCACAGTCCTGCTGGTTATTTGTAAGGGTCCAGGAGGGGATGGGTTACAATGCCATTAATCAGAGTCCATTTGGAGCCCTATATCATGACCTGCTCTTCCTACTACTTAGTCTCCAGAGCTCTGGAAAGGGTGCTTTATTTTATTTTATTTTTTTTTTTATGGGCAAAGCAAATGAAAATGTACATAGAACACATTCTGCTTGGTCTCAGTGAGCCCTGGTTTATGAATCTTTTGGAAGAACTGAACAAAGATTCACTTTAATATGGAGTTTTATAAGACTTGTGTGTAGGGACATCTCATTTCTCATCAGCCTGGATCCAGGCAGGACCTGGTGGGTTGAGATGGTTGGGCAAGTTGTCATCTGCAATAGATTAAAAAACCAACAGTTGGTAAGAGGACAAATGTACTGTTAGCAAAATACAACCAAGATTGTGTTTGTAAGGAGAATGACAAGAACTGTGAAGGGTCTGAGATTGCAACCTACTTGCAAGCTAACAAGTTTGCCCACCACAGTGTCATGGATATTGGAAGAAGACACAGCGTTCCTGGATCAGAGACAAATAACTTATTACTCACAGCAATAGCAGTGGCAAAAGTATCAATACTTTTTTTTTGCTGCATGCTCCTGAGCCCCAGTCCCACAGGGGGATATAAAGGAGGCACGTGACATCTGCATACTTGGTGGATATGTTATGGGAGAGGAATCTAGAGCTTAGAGAACTTGAATTTTTTTTTTATAATGGGCAGGAAGCAGACCTAGTCTTTGATTGAGAGAGAGATATTCTATCTTCTGAGGCTGTTGACCCTACAGTCATTATTTTTAAGATCATTGAGGACAAAGGCAGTCAGTATCTCTGCTTGCAAGATGTGCACAAACATGGAGATCCAATGAGGATAAAATCCCACTGAAGGCTTTTGCAGATTGTCTTTGCAATATAAGATGTGACTCATTTATTTTAGATCTTTAGAAAGAAACAAAGAGGAACAAACTAAAATAAAGCAGAATGCAGCCCAGTCTGGAAGATCATCCTATCCCTCCTCTGTCCAGCAGTGGAAAATGGCAGGGGAAATAAGCCACACCTGGGGCCATTATCATACCATACAGAAAGAAACTCAGGTCTGGCGCAAGGCCTGGGGAAGGATAAAGGTGGGGAATTCATGTGGAGAGAAGTTGAGGGAACATGGCCTTTGAGGAAGAAGGTAAGAGGTGATGTGGTATTTGACTGAGGGTCAATGCCTGGTATTTCTCTTAAGTCTTCATCTTCAGTTTTATCACTAAAAACTTAGGAAGATGACTGAGTCTTCTCCAGGATTCTGAAGATGAGGTGTCATATAAGGAGGGAAGAAGTTACCTTTCCTGATTGCAGACATGTCCATGTGGGCAGCAAGTAGTGAGAGAGAATAGTGGTGATTCTCTTAACATTTATTCCTCTTTTCCTCTGAAAGTAGAGAGAGAGAGAGAGAGAGAATTGGCAGCTCAAGTAGCACCTAGGTGACTTGGTAGCTCAAGTAGCACAAAAGGTGACTTTTGTGACTGTCATATATGAGACAGCTCCTGAGGTCAGGTGCATCCAACTCAAACAAAAAGGTAGGATTTGGCAAAGCATCAGAGTGGATATGAATGTAATAGAAATTCCTTCTCCATGTGATAATTTTGAGTTAGCCAGGACAGTAACTTCCTTGTCTCTTGGGAGTCACTAGGTCTAGAAATGAACCTGCTGGGAAGGAGGAGGAACACATGGTGATGCCACCCCAAATTCCAGACTTGATAGGCTCTGCAGTGCATTTTTCTCAGTATTTACTGAGCCCAGCTCTCTGCCTGAGGCTGTGGCCCCTTTTGATCTCTTTTCTTGGGGGCTGGGCATGTTCTTCCATGTGAGGCATTAGATAACGCTTACCAAGGGCCATTGGCCCCAGCTCAGAAGGATGAGAGAGAAACAGTGCACCCAAGTGGCGTCATAAAGGCAAGGAGAGCTCCTTGTCATGCTCAGTGTGAAGCTGGTTGGAGAACTCCCCTTCTGCGGTCAACAACATGCATTCCCATTCTTTTGTAAGCAGTGCACCATGCCCAACAGAGCTACGTATTGTGTCAAACTGCTTTACAATAATCTTTAATAACGAATGCCAGGGCATTTCAAGTAGTGCCAAATGAGTTCTGAAGTGGAAACAGGGAGGCTGCTTCTGAGCATGGCAGCTTTGCCATCTTCCTGCTACCAGGGCACCAAGGGGGTGGTGAATGGATGAACACCCTTAATTGCCTTGCTTGTGGGCCAAATGTTGTTAGTGAGAAATAAGTTCCTCAAATGTGGCACTTTGGAGCTGGATTTTGCTATCGGTTGTGATGTGGACATGGGCACGGAAGAACGATGGGGCAGATCTGATGGTGGCATATGCACAGGGCACACTGTTGGCTGCCAGCTGGACATAGGGGAAGATCTGAAGCCAGACAGCAGTGTAGAGGGAGGGGGATGAGTCTGTTGACCTTGGTAGTCTTTTCAGCTGAGGATTTTCTGTTTGTGTACAAAGAACCTTTTATTTAGTATTACATTGACTCAGGTGGATGGGCTTTCAAGGTTATCTTGTCTTACATCTCTTTTTTGGGGATGGAGAAACTGAGGTCAAGACAAAAAATTTAATGAAAATAATTCAACTCAGAGCCACCTTCTTTTGAGACTACCCCACTGCATGGATGGGGAATAAGATTTGCTCCAAACCAGCTGGTAAGTTAAGGGCAGAACTGTACTCGACCATCAATATATGAGATCAGTGCCTCTCAAGATTAATATGAACATATTTGGGCACCTGCTTTGGGCAGGAAACTACTTTGGGCACTGAAAATATAGTGGGAGATATGATGGAAACATCCTGTTCTTACAATTTTTCTAGAAATTATAGAGTTATTGGGTTCCTGGGTGCCAGGACTTGGCATTGTTTGTGAGGCTAACACCCCCCCCCCCGCCCCAGTCAAAAGTGATTCCCCTGAGGACTAAAATATATGGAGCCCCCAAATGACACATATGTGAGGGGCAGTTTCCTCAAAGGGGATTGGGGTGGGCAACAAGAAGGAGGCTGTCCACCCAGAAATCACATTTGGAAATTAGAAAGTGATTTTCACATTATTGTGTTTGGATGGTTAATGCTCTTCTTTGTTCTTTCCCACCTCTCATCAGGAGTGCTGTCCCTCCTCATCAAAGCAGGAGTGGGGTATTCAGAAAGATTTAATTTTACAGTGCAAGGAAACTGATACTATTTATTTATTAGTATAATTAGGACGAGAGACAAAACACATCTCAGATGTGTTTGAGCATTTTGTTGCTTCAGGTATCTTCTTTCAAAACATCTTAAAATGAAGCCATGAAGCAGCATTCACAATCCCTAAATTGCCAGCAGGATAAGTCTCCCTGGGAAGGCAAGGGGAGCTGCTACAGCTGGATCATATGCACTTTATTCATTAGGCTGTAATAAGAATTTTACCATTTTCCATAAAGGTGCCATTTCAGATCCCACCAACAAATGAACCAGGGTTCCAACAGGTGTGAAATTCTTCATCAGCATATGCATGAGGGAGCAGAATCACACCTCAAATATTTAAGATAAAACTCCTTAATAACAGCATGAAAGCAAAGCAGGTGTTAAATTACTGCAGAATTTGTACTATCATCTGGGACCAAATGTGGATGCTTCTGAATGATTGTGACATTCCTGCCACAGAGAGCTGGGTGATCTGAACTTGCTAAATCCAGCCAGGTAGGTTCTGGGGCTAAGGTGATGAGGACCACAGAAGAGAAGGCAAAAAGGATCACACCTCAAGAAATGGAAGTTGATGATCAAAGTCTTGCCTCTCTGCCTGAATCATCTGGTTATACCAAGAGCAGAAGGCAAGGAACTTCTGCAAAAGTCAAGGATCATTTGTATCAGATATTTGTTGACTTCTGTATCTTATCCATGCCTTCTTTTCTTAATAAAAATATTTTTCTTGCTATTTGGGAAATCACTTCTGTTCTACTGTGTTAAAGCTCATTGGGATTGTCAATCAAAGTACCCTGCCACCCTCACCCCATTAGATAAGGGACTAACCTGATTGGTTTCTCTCTTGGGACTTTGACTCTTGAGTGGCATAAAGATGAATGGGATGGTTAGGGCTGATAAGCCACCACTTAGTTTCAACTGCCTGTGTCCCTGGAGCAGCCATTGTTCCTGTTTCTTTTGTGCCTGTTTGTCTGGATGGGCCTTTGATTTGGTGAGCTCTCTAAGATCTTCCCATTAAATTTTACTTTTGCTTAAGTTAACAACCAGAGTTGATTTCTATTGCTTGCAATTAAAGAAACTTGACTGATATAAAGATAACAAAAACAACCACAACAGATGCAGGTGTTGTTTATTGAGCACTAGCTTTACATATGTTACTGCATCTGAAGCTCACTATGACACTCTAAAGTAGATAATTTTTTTTAATTTTTTTTTCAATGTTTATTTATTTTGGGGACAGAGACAGAGCATGAACGGGGGAGGGGCAGAGAGAGAGGGAGACACAGAATCAGAAACAGGCTCCAGGCTCTGAGCTGTCAGCCCAGAGCCCGTGACGGGGCTCGAACTCACAGACCGCGAGATCGTGACCTGGCTGAAGTCGGACGCTTAACCGACTGCGCCACCCAGGCGCCCCTAAAGTAGATATTATTATCTCTGTCTTATACACTGGGGTAGTCAGAGGCATAAGCAGCCCAGGCCAAATAACTCTTTAAAGCCGTATTTGTGATCCCAGATGAAGCCCTCTTTGGCGAGCCTCTAACTCACCCTGCACAGTCTCGTTTGGGAGAATTACAGCATGTCTCAAGTTCCCACTCTTTTTTTTTTAATGTTTATTTTTGAGACAGAGAGACAGAGCATGAGTGGGGGAGGGGCAGAGAGAGAGGGAAACACAAAATCTGAAGCAGGCTCCAGGCTCTGAGCTGTCAGCACAGAGCCCGACGCAGGGCTTGAACGCACAAGCCATGAGATCATGACCTGAGCTGAAGTTGGATGCTCAACAGACTGAGCCACCCAGCCGCCCCTCAAGTTCCTACTCTTAAGGTGAAAGTGGCTTGAAAACCATTTCCACTAATGGTAAAAGGTCAGAAGGAGAACTGACTGACCATAAGCATTTGTCTTTCTTCTGAATCAGTTTATGGGAATCAAGAAATTTCCAAAGGGGAGAGATGAATGCTTAGTGGAATAGCCAGAGAGCTGGCTTCAAACGGCCAAAGGTCTGCCATTGAAGAATAAGCAGAAACAGTACCCAAGATGGGGTAAAACAGGGAGGTGTGATGTCTCTGCACTGGAGAACTTCCTGGGAAACAGGTCTATCCAATGTGCAGCTATGGTCCTGCAGAATGTCCTTCAGGCCTGGCTTCAGGCCACTTGTGGATAAAACCATGCACTTATCCAAGGCACACCATGCAAATGGCCTAGTTCAGAGATTGCAAATTCAAATATCAACACAAGCCAAGTGCAAGTGGTCATATACAGAGTGAAGCGGGTCATATATAACACAGAAGGACCATGAGGTCTGTTGTGCAGTGGAGAGTGTCCATCTCACGGGGGTACGCTGGACCCACTGCTGGAATTTTAAGACCTTGAACAGTTGGAGACAGAGTTTATTTGGAGGCAAGGACCCTTCCAAGAAATGAGGAGGGAACATTTTTTTCACTAGATTTTCTTAGAAATATTTGAGAGTATGGCTTGACACAGGCTTGTTAGGGGAGAACTGCCCTGTCTTTCCTCTATGCATTGGTAGCCCACAATTACAGATTGGCATTGCACTTAAAAGTCTGGATTCCTGACTTCTCTAAAATTCTGGTTTGCTTTTTTCTTTCTGTGTATCATCCCGTGTTAGCTCTGATTAGGTAGCAGGCGGATGAGAACCGGGCCCTACGAGGCTAGGACACTGTAATTACTGGGACACCATAGAGGAGGGTGAGCACATGAATACGTGGGGACTTCACTGTTTTGTTGCAGAGCTGTTCTTCACACAGCATGTTCCCAGCTTAGGATGGCCTGTCAGGGCTAGTGATCAATTAAGGGACCGTCATTTCTGGCACCTCAGGTGAGCCTGGGGATATTCTGTCTCATGGGGCAAGAGATATTTCTCTCCTGTAAGCAGAAGCCTGCCAAATGATCTTGTTTGGTATCTCAGAGCTGGCTTGTACCCCTAAAATATGGCCAGAGGCATCAATGGTGTTTCATCATCCATGCTCAAAAGATCCAAATATTCCCAATTATTCTGGGCAGGCTGTTTTAAACAAGGGATTCTGATCTAATAGTTGATCTATGTAAATCGCTTTAGGAGTCATTTCATTTGAATAATGTTTGCATTCACACTTAAATTCTCTATGATCTGAAGAAGAAATAGTCATTAGACACAGACAGGGCTCTGTTTTTTACTTACACCCCAGGGCTGAGCCGTCTGAGGCCAAAGGCAGGGAATGAAATTTTCATGGTGATAGCAGGTTGGGTTATCAGTGTACTCCTTCCTAACCTCATCGCTCAGTTATGGGAGTGTGTGTGCTACGCTTCTAGAAGCTTGTACTTTGAGACTTCCGCCAATGCTGAGACTCCAGAGGAGAAGAGCAGAGGGAATAAAAAGCATCTTTTCTTTCCTGTGTCCCCATTTGGGTTTGTGTGGGAGGAAGGTGAAGAATGATTATGATGCTTCCCAAAGCCAGACAGACATCACTGAGGACTGAAGCAGCCCCAACAGGCAGAGGTAAACTGGGAGCACACTCACTTTGATTAAAAGAGACAACAGGTACTAAAGAGCCCAATGTCAAATCCTCTTAATATTTTTCAAGAGAACTGGTATCTTAATTTTTCTGTGAAATCTCTAAGTGCTTAAAATGTTGGTAGAAACTCAAATTTCAAGAGGAAAAAAAAGTCCTCAACTTTTAACCACACTCTGGCTGGATTAGAGTCACAAGCTATGCATTCCTATGATCCAGGCAGTCTCATCAGGCCTACAGTTGTTCTTTGCACTATCTTCTTTGCCAGCAGAATGGGATCTGTGGTGTGGGTCCAAGATGGATGAGATTTGGTAAGATGCTTTGAAGGTAAATAAGAATTTCATTGTCTTTATGCTAAACACCATTCATGCCAATGCCAAACACATTTTAGCAGTGGAAATGTTGGCAAATGGCAATGTGGTAAGGTAAGTTTCTGATCTGTAACTCGATGTTTTCGGAGTTTTCTTTCACAAGAAAACCATCCTGACTGCCTGATGCTTCTGAGTGTTGTGCCTAGAAGGCTTTGCTTCCTGAAATTCTTTTTTTTAAATTAATTTATTTATTTTGAGAAAGAGAGAAAGTGAGAGAGGGAGGGGCACAGAGGGAGACAGACAAAATCCCAAGCAGGATCCACGCTGTCAGTGCAGAGCGGGGATACAAGGCTCAAACTTACAAATCATGAGATCATGGCCTGAGGCCAACATCAAGAGTCAGACACTTAACAGACTGAGCTGCCCAGGCGTCTCTGCTTCCTGACATTCTTGAGCCCCCTGGGAGGTAAGGGCCGCCCATTATCTTCAGGAATGCATGCACTTCAGGAAGCTGTGTGCAAGCCTTTGTCACCCTGTCAGGCACATTTTACATCTCCGAATGGTAAAACTTTCTTAAGTGTTTATGCAGGCTATGAGCAAACCATAATTTTGAGTTCTTAAAGCAGAGTTGCAAATTATAAGGGTTGTAAACTGGGAGAAGAAGCCAGCACATATTTGCCCTGCTAATGGCTACAACCTAATGCTGCAGAATAGTGTTTATACAGAATGCTGAGGGCAAAATTGGCAATGTTGTGTATAGGCAAGGAGAATTTCTGTGGAGATAAAGACAGGGAGAGAGATATTAAAACAACCATTCCCTGCTCTGATCTTGTAATGTCTCCAGTGAACCAAAAGGAAGGCTTTAAACAAAATTTTTTTTCCAGTTACAAAAGCAGCTCAGAGCCAGTGTAGAAAAAATTATATGAAAGAACAAAATGGGGGGAAAAAACTCCAAACCATCTTTAAATTCACCACCCAAAGATCATCACCACTGGCCGTCAAAGATAAACAAATCCAGACACCAGTCAAGCTAGTAAAAATAGATTCTAATCAGTAATACACTATCGTAATGGAATGAAACTCCAGCGTGAACTGAAGTTTGATTTGTAGAGGTAACAGGGAGTCTTAAAGAGAGAATGAGGGTATAGGAGGGGGGTGAGTGGGGCCAAGCAAGAATCAGGGAAGTGAAAAATTACAAGCAGGAAGGGGGGTCAGCCAGTGCGATTAGCCCATTTGGGTTTGCTAATAGGCGTTTATGGAAATCAGAATCCTTCCCCACCATAGACACTGGGGAACAGGGTCCTATTTTCAGGTTGGCTGGAAAAAACAGTAAATTCTCTTGGCAGCCTTGAGTTTTCTCAGGCAGGCACTTTAAGGGGGACTAGGGTCACCCTAGGGATGCGGCCTTGAGCTATCAAAACTATGCTGGTGTTTGATCATATCTTCACAGGCCAAGGTTGAGGCCTAGCAGGGAAGAGTGTTCAGAGGAGCTTGTCAAGAGTTTGGTCAAGCAGAGTCCTTGTCATATGTTTCAGAGTGGAACTTTCCAGTATGTGGGATTGTGTGGACATTTTCCTGTATGTTTCTTCAGCTGGCTCACACCTCTCAGAAATTTAGCATGAACATCTGTCTACAACAAACATCAAACCTATATTTATGAGGTTATGGCTGTAGAGTATTCCATGCTTTGGAACAAAATTGGACTTTACCTTTCTTGAACATTTCATTTCCTTTTCAGAAGCATAGATAACTCTGCTATGATTATCCTTAATTATACCTCTCTGCATATTTCTGATGATATCTTTAGAATAAATATCTAGAAGTGGGTTTGCTAGGACAAATGGCATGCAGCTCCATTAACACCGGTCACGATTTGGCCACTTCCTCCACACTGTCTCCTCCATGTGCACAGCCTCAAATGTCCTCGATCTGTCAACAACATCCAAGTGACCTGTGGCTTCAGGCCCCTAGAGCCAACAGTCTCAGCCACTGTAGAGTGGACATGCTGGAAATGGAGCTCAGTCTCTTTTCCAACCCCTGTCCTGGATAACTTGTCTTCGCAGAGTGTGAACTTACCATTTTCCAGGTGGTCAGGACAGAAACACAGCAATCATCTTAGTGTGCCCCCTCCCACATCCAATAAATCACCAAGTCCTGGGAATTCTTTCCCCTGAGGGTCTTGAATATGTCCACACACTTTCATTTTGTCTGATACCACCTGAGAGCAAGCCACTAGCTTGTTTGTGTCAGTGGATTTCTTCAGGAGATTCCTAAACCCTGAGGACTTTTGTCAGAGATAAATCAGCCTGATAAACACATTCAGACCAATGTGAATGGGACATAAAGTTCTCTCTCTCCTGGGGATTTTATCTTAAAAGAGAATTGAGGCCATGCTTTACCTGAGGAATTGTGAACTATTGGGTTAATCTTGACATTTGGTCTGTAGAGAGTTTTGAAATAAGGAGTCTCTTGGTTTCCCGTTATTGAATCACTGCTTCCTTTACATCCCTTATTTTCCCTGTTTGAGACAGTGTCCAGGTCTGAGTGACCTAGGTAGGATCCTTGGGAATAGCAAGACCAGGCCATAGCCTTGTGCCTGATGCCCACCACCCATAAGCTTCTCCTCTGCCAGCTGGGAGCCTCCCAGACATATATCTCCAGGCCTGGCTCAAGTCCTAGATGAACTGAGTGCTTAGCAGGTATTTGAAGGAACTGAGAAAGCACTTAGGCCCATGCTGTGCTGGGGACCTGGTCAAAGTGAGAAGCAGGATCAGAATCCTTGGCCTCCAGACTTGAGTAATGTAGGCAACTGCTCATAAAAGGAAGCCCCGGCCACTGTCAAAGAGATAGCTGTGGCTTCAAGCATCTGCTGCCAGCACTGCCACCTGCCATTTCTCTGCCTTTATTACCTTCAGAGCACTGTTGAGTCAATAGCCAGGGACTCAACATGTATATTTAGGCCATATGCTGCTTGGTGAATGTGTTTATAAATGACTTGTTGTCCCCAAACCAGGGGACATAAATCCAGGTATTAGTCATCTCCTGCTACATAACAAATTGCCACAAACTTGACAGCTTAAACCAACACACATTTATTATCTCCCAGTTTCTGTGGGCTGGGAATCAAAACAAGCTTTATCTGAATCCTCTGCTGTAGGGTCTCCAATGAAATCAAGGTGTCAGCTGGAGTCTCATTTGAAGGCTTGACTGGGGAGGCTGTTGGCAGAATTCAGGTATTTGAGAGTTATTGCACTGAAGGCTTTGGTTCCTACCTGGCTGTTGACCAAAGGTCATCCTCATTTCCTTCTGGAATGGGCACCTCCAGCATGCCAGCTCACTTCACCAAAGCATGAAAGCCAAGAAGGGAATAGAAAAAGTCTACTAGCAAGAAGTCAATTTTTTGTCACCAAATCACTGAAATGACATCTCACCATCTTTGCCTTTGCTGTATCTTTGGGTGAGAAGCAGGTCACAGGTCCTGCCCAGCCCCATGGAAAGGGATTACACAGAGGTGGGAACACCAGGAAGTGGGTACCACTGTTGGCCATCTCAGAGGCTGCCTGCCACAAAGTAGGTAGCTGGCCATGTTCTCGTGGGCTCCAGCTGAGCAGCTCTGCCCCCTGGAGATTAATGCTCCACCAAGGGGTCTCCTAGTTCCCAAAATTATAACCTGCCCATTCTCCTGCTTAGTTCATGAGCTCTTTGAGAGCAAGGCCTGTGTCCCTTTTGCTTTCTATAATTGTCCCTAGGGTAGTGCCTACTGACTCCCAGGTACTGACTACATAGTGGATGGATAAATATGTGGGGACCTGAGATCAGGGCAGAGCCATGGCCCCTGCCTGCATGTACATCCAACTCTGCAAGAGCCAGAGATGCTGGTGCTGAAGACAGATCAGGCTGGCCTCACTATGGGTGTGCTGTTTATTTAGATGCTTCTGCAAAACCTGTCTCCTCCAGGAAACCTGGCTCTGTTAACCTAACCCTGACTTCCAATCCTTTCTAAACCACTCACTTGAGTTTCTCTGTCATAATGTCAGTGTTTTCAGGCTTTTCTTTCCAGCTTAGAATCAGAGTTCAGGAGGTTCCCTTTTCTTAAATCCCTTAAATACCAAGCCCCCCCCGACTATCTCCCCCACACACACACGCCACATACACAAAACACCCACAGCAAGATGCCTCAATTTCTCTGCCCCAGACAATGTTGTCATACAGTTGTCACACTGGTACTTCCCAGTGTTCCAATTTTTCTAGGAAATTTGGAAATTTGGATTTTTATGTACAGTTTCCCTATTTTAAAAAATGTGTACAGGTAAAACAAACACATCTGCGGGCTTGATCTGGCATGTGGGCCATAGGTGTGTGATTCTTGGTTATACCATATGTTCACACAATGACTGTACTTTACTCTGGGATCTTTGTGACAGGACCACAGTGCCTGCCATAATGTGTGCTCCCAAAGTGCCCACACACAGTATGTACTCAGCTGCTGGATTCACGTGCTCTTTGAGTGGGGATGGGGAATACACATTCTGAAGCTCTTCCAGGAAAAGGGCCACTGCTTTGTTGCTGCCATTTGGAATGAACCCATGTGGGGGTGCCCCCTTAGTAATGAGGTGTAGGTTGGTGGTCCTCAGCCCTGTCTTAGTAAGTTATGGAACTGTTCTTTGAGCAAAGCAAATGAAGAGGAGGTTTGTGAATATCTGAGAAGCTTCACAGAAACAGCAGTAAAGAGTTTATGTCCATACTCACAAATAAAAATGCAATTGGATAGGGGCACCTGGGTGGCTCAGTTGGTTAAGTGTCTGACTTTGGATCAGACCATGATCCCATGGTTCCTGAGTTTGAGCCCCACATTGGGCTTTGTGCTGACAGCTCAGAGCCTGGAGCCTGCTTCAGATTCTGTGTCTTTCTCTCTCTTGGCCCTCCCCTGCTCTCACTCTCTCTCTCAAAAATAAATAAACATTAAAAAAAATTTTAATGCATTTTGATAATTCAAAGCTCAGAATAAATTAAAAGTAGTGCTGGGGACAACAGAAAATCCATTAGTGGCTAATCCACATTAATGACCTTTAGAAAGCTTGGCTGCCAACAGTGGACCTTGGCAGCTGCCAGATGGCATCACAGGACTGTCCCTCCATGTTAGCTTGGCCGCAGGATTGTGTATAGCCATCCACATCACTGCCATCACAGAGACTGTGCAGCACCAACGTTCAGCCAGAGCTAGGGAGGGAGGTCTCTCACAGAATGTCTGAGGTAATGTGGGGCTAGAGAAATTCTGGGGATCAGATTTGGTGAGGGCATTGTACTTTCCTTGCTTGTCTCACGTGGGGTAATAAACTTTTCTGGCATGAAGAGAAAATAAATGAAAACGAAACTCTGGGATGAGGAATAGTTTGGTTTTAGCAACAGAAGCTGATGGGGCGGCAGGGTTGGGGGGGGTCCTACAAAAAGATTTCCCAGCTCAGCAGCAGTGAAAGACCAGATTTTATTTATTCCCCATCAGTCACAGACTGATACTTTTGCAACATTCCATAAAAAGTGAGTTATGACAAAAATGAAATTTAAAAAAATCATGTGAAATACAAGCCACGGGTTTTTATTATTAAAAAATTGAACAGTCATACTCTGTTACTCCATCAGATTGCTGCTGAGGTTTCAAAGCATTTCATCATGATCACACTAAGGCAGGAGCAAACCAGAGGTTTCCCTGACATCTGGACTGTCCCACTCTGTCCTTGCTTGGCTGTTCCCCCTGCTTGGAGCCACCCTTCCTCATCTGATCTCTTCTCATGTTGAGTGGGTGCCCACGAATATCCAGAACTGTGCCTGCAATGTCCACATCTGCCACATCTCTCCACCCTTCCCCAAAGCTGCTACAGTTGGGATCTGTCCCCTGTCACCTGGCACTCAGCTTCTCCTGGCTGGGGCCTTGGTCTCCCACACTTGACACATTCTCTTACTTTCCCTCCACAAGGCTGCCAAAGAGATCAACTCCCTAAAACACGCATCTGATTACATCCATTGCCTGCTGGCTAAAGTCCTTCAGCAGCTTGTAGGCAACTACAAGGTGGACTCTAGTTCCCAGTTATGGGCAGAGCCCCAACATACCTGGCTGCCTCCCTCCTGGCCCCACCTCTAATAGCTGCCAGATCTCTTGCTGTGCTTGAGTGGGCTCTGCTTCCTCTTGCCTGAGCCCTCACTGTGCTTTTCTCCTCCCCTTCTCCCCCGCCCCAGTCTCCCACTCCTCCTACCACTCCTCCTCTTCCTTCTCCCCCTCTTTCTCCCTCTCTGTATGATCTCAGACCCAGGCCAGGTGCCCCTTCTTCTGAGGGGCTTCTCTCCCTCATCCAACCCCAGATCCTAGTGATCCATAGAACATTCATCTTGCCTTCTTCTAGCACTTGTCACATTGTAGTTTGTTTCTTTCCTTGGAGCCTGTCCATGGTACAAGATGGTGTCCTTCTTAGGGAAACATCTCTCAGTGTGATATCTGCCTCCTTAACCCCATATGCTAGACTTACCCTCAGGAACCACTCCACAGCTGTGTGAGTGACTAGAGGGTGGCCAGAGGTTGATGTCAGGGACATCAATGACATAATAGCATCACGCACCTCAAGAGAAGTGGGAAGATCTCAGGGAGTGGACAGGGAAGGGAGTCAAGAGATGTCACCTCCAATGGAGGGACAGATGCCCACAGACACAGACTTTGGAGGTAGAGCTGGATAAACCCCAATTTTGTCTCCCCCTGAGTGGGACAACTCCAAAGCACATTCCACAAGCCTCTGGGCATGTTGAGCCCCGGGCCACAGAGGTAACCTGCTCATCCTTCCCTACCTGGCTCCCGCACTCCCTCTTTTGTTTCTGAACATCACCTCTCACACAGACAAACTGCTTCCAAGCTCTTCTCTCAGTTCTTCTTTCTGGGATCCAGAACTGGGATAGAGAACTCCGTGGCTGGCTCCTGTCATAGTCTAGTGCCAGGGGTGGGAGCAATCACTGCAAGTTGTGACAGAGACTCAGAAAAATACCTCAGGGCAGGATAGCAAATTTTCCTGAGTGGGTCAGAGAAGGCTTGTGGGGCTAAGTGACCTTTACAAAGTTGCAATCCCACGCAAAAGGTGTCACAGAGGGGCTCAGAGGAGGAAGGGTTAGTCCTATTTGGAGCAAAAAAAGTTTCAGACAGGCAGAGATTGAGCTGAGGAAAGGGTGCAGTGTAGTCCATAGCTGAGCAGAGAATGCAGGTGAGGGCATGACTGCCACCTGGGCTACCAAGATAGTCAACATCTGTGGAGCACACCTGTGGAGGACTTGGGCAGGAGGTGCTACATGTGCCATCTCATTAGATGCCTACAGTAATTTTCTGGGCCATCCCCAACATAGAAGAAGAGGAAACTGAGGCTCAGTGCCTGGCCAAGGTGGAGCCAGGGTATGAAATCATGGGCAGAGAGAGAAGGAATGGACCATAAGGATTGCTCTTGGTGATTCCTTTTAGATTTCCTGTCCATGGAAGGTCCTGATGGGTCTGCTCTATGCCAGGACGTGTGCTAGGCCATTTGAACATGGTATTGTGCTCTAGGCAGCCCTTTCTATATTAAACATTAATATTATATCATATTTTGTCTTATGTAAATGTGCTTGTGCTGGATGAGATATGAATAATTTATGTGGCTGTGAAGTTGTCATCCCAGATGTTAGGGACAAAGAGTTGTTCATCCCTCTTGTCCTGTGCTACTGTGCCCCAACCCACTGAACTGAGAAAGGGCTGCCTTTGCCTCCCTGCCACTTGCTGTCAAGGGACAAAGATGAAACAGAGATAGAGAGATGAGCAGAAGACAGCATGGGGGAGTTTCTGAGGTCTTGAGCCACATATAGGCAGAACCTGTATCTCCACCGTGCAGTAAAATGCCCCAAATCCCATCCCTCCTCTCCTGGGAGGCTGGGCTTCTCCTCCAGGGCCACACTCCTGCCCAATCCTCCAGGAAAATCCTAAACTCCAACTTGCACTGATGGCTAGCTGCCTCTGTCTCTGCCTCTGTTCTCCTCTGTCTATGTCTCTCTCTGTCTCTGTTTTTCTTTCTGTCTCTGTCTTTCTATTTGTCTGTGTCCTGTCTGCCTCTGTCTCTCTGTCTGTCTTTCTCTCTGACCTCTGGCCACATTCTCATTCTGTTCACCTCACACCACTTTGGAGATCCTGGCCCTCACAGGCAGCCAGATTCATTGTTATTGGCTCAAATCAGAGCCTCTTTTCTTCATATTTATCGCAGACTCCTGTATCATGGTTATACACAAGGCTCTTGGAGGTGGAGCTGGGAAGCAGGAATGAGGGAGTGAGCAAGTGAGACAAGGAAGAGAAAAAAATCCAATCCAAAGTTCTGGAGCTGGTTATTACTGTGGGCAGTGGAGGCTAGATCCCGTGGAGGCTCCTCTAAAAACTCATCAGCTATGTGCCTAAGACATGCCCCATCTCTGTGAAGGATGGGGACTTGGGCTTCCCTGGGAGGAGCTGAGGGAATATGGGGAGTGGCCAAGGGGTAGGAGGAGTAGAAAAGTGTGGAAATTCAGCAGGTGCTGGGGGGATGGTTCTGGCATGTGCAGGAGAGCTGCTCCCCACAAATGCAGCTGAAATCTGAGCTCAGGTAGGGACAATACTTGGTACAATTCCTGGTTGACTGCAAAATGACACCCAACACCCTTAGTGTGGTATTCAAGTCCCCCAGGGCTTGGCTTTGGTTGACCAATTAACCTTTATCTACTACTGTTAGCCCTACTGTCATTAAAGTAGACTGCTCCTGTGGCATGTGATAGCTCTTCATGTTTGGCCATCTCAGAGTGTTGGTTTTAGCTTTCCCACACCCTGAGATGTACTTATATCCTGTACCCTTCCATCTGCATCCGTCTAATACCTGTTCATCTTTCAAGTCACACTTCTACCAAGAAAACTTTGGAAGCCTCTCTATCCCAATGTGAGATCTTGGCTCTACCATCAGTAGCTACATTTCTCTTTCACTGGCTTTTCTTCAATTAAATTTCTTCAATATTACCAGGCTTCAATTTGCCAGGCATGACACCAGAGACCAAGGTCACAGAAATGTATGCCTGCCCTCGAAGACCTGGTAGCACACTGAGGTATCTGAGCACAGGTAGAGTATGAGTTCTTAAGGCAAGAATTATCTTGTCATTGCTGTGGTGTTCTAGAACCCAGCAAGGTGCTGGCCGATTGAAGGTGCTGCTGTTTTCATTCTGGGTGTGTAGCTCTCTCTTTTCCATTTAGTCTAAATTCCTTAGATAAAATGGCACCTGCTTTGTCACACCTTGCTTCAGTCCTGCAGCCTTAGGAGTTGGTGGAGTTTTCAGGCCCTGTTGTAAAAATCTTCTGGCAGCCTGGGCACCTGAGCAGTTGTCCTGGCCTCTCTAATGAAGACTACAATGGAGGTAGATAAGTGACCTGCCAGAGGCAGGGCCAAGAAGCTCTGCCAGACCTCCCCTGAGGGGTGTCTGCATTCTCCTGGCTAATGGCAAACATTTCTCTCTCTGGCTGCCAAGAATCCCCCTTTTCTGGTTGCTTTTGGACTCCTGGCATGACACAAGCCCTTTGGGAGGCTGCAAGGTCGCCTCATGCCAGCATCAACATCATTGTCTGTTGGCCAGATGTCCCAAGACAGGTGTCAGACTTAGTGACTACAGGGAGTGTGTCCTGAACCCAGAGATCTGGCAATCCTCAGTGCAAGTGAAGATGAGCTTTAAAATAGGTCCAATCAACTAAAGGCTTGGGCTGATTAGATGGGAGTTTCTGATTTTTTAAAGTTTTTAAATTGTAATATACATTCTATTTTAAAATGTATATATTTACAGTTTAAATAATAAAAGGAGAAGCCATGTACCGACGATCCAATTTAAGAAATAGAACATAATCCTCTGTGCTCCTCCCCAACCTCATCCACCTCCAGATATAACCAGTACCCTGAAGTTCGTGTTTACCATTCCTTACTTTTCTTTATAGCTTTATCACATTACATGCATTCCTAAATAAAATTTTAGTTATGCCCACTTTTGAAGTTTAAGTGTTTCTACTGTATATATATACGTTGTGTGATTTGTTGTTTTTGTTCCACATTTTTTAAAAAAATTGCCCACATTCATGAATATGGCTATAGCTCATTCATTTGCACCATGATATAGTATTCCACAAAATGCATTTATGCATGCATTTATCCAATTTGCTTTTTAAGGGAGATTTGGATTGTTTTCAGTTTTTTGCTTTTTTTATATCATGCTGCAATGAGCTCTTCTATACATGGTTTCTGGGGTACATATGCAAATGCTCTTGTTAGGGCAGTAGTTCTCAACACCAGTGCCCCCCTCTGTGACAAAAATTTTGTGATGTTTTTACTATTTTGAAATGAATTTTTTTTATCATATACCATAGCATATTTATGGAATTTCAAGAAATCAATCTGTTGCTCTAATAGTAATATAATAGAGAAATAAAACATAGCAAATTATAACAACAGATGGTTTGTACCAATATGCAAATTTGGGATAACAATTACACCAGGAGCCAGAATAATGATGTCCAATGTTTTCACCTGTGTGTAGACTTACCATGATTTTTCTAGCTACAAATGCAAGCAGACATAGGTGTTTTGAATTGGTGACCCAAATACCATATGCAAGGTTCTCAATAGAGATATGATTTTCTGAAATATTGGCCAATTCTGGGCAAAGTTCCAAACACCAATGGAAAGCACAGTCTTCCTTCATGTTGGAAGGTAGTTGCAGTGCTAGAAAATGCAGTATGTTAAAACTCATTAACACAACATGTGTGTTATATGTAAAACAAAGGTAGAGTAGGATTTCAGGATCAGATAAGTATGAACAGATGCTCACCTGTATAAATTATGTAGCCACGTGGGATGAAGGCTAATTCACCTTTGTGTTGGACTGCTCCAGAAACTGTAGGACACCTACTGTTCATTGTCCACCTACTAAATGTCAATGTGCCCCTTACTCTTAGTGACATCCTCCTAGGGTGTGGTAACGAGCCTGTTGGGAACCACTTTTTTAGGGTACTTAAGAGTGAAAGTGCTAGGTTTGAGGGTAAGTGCACATTTAACTGATTAGATAATAACAAATGGCTTTCCAAGATGGTTAACTCAATGTACTGTTCCATTACCCATGCATGAGGATTTCTTTGTTCTGCTTTCTTACTTGCGCTGGGAATTGTCAGACTTCTGCATTTTTGCCTGTCTGGTAGGAGTCAAATTGTCTTTAATTGTATTTTCTCAGCTTCTCACATAATTAAACACTTTTATATGTTTATGGATCATTAGTGTTTTTATTCTATGAAATTGACTGGTCATGTCATTTGCCTATGTTTTCTTGTTTATTTTTAAAGGTCCTTTATTTTTATTGATACTAATCTGTCAATTATATGTATGCAAATATATTCTCCTAGTTGGTGACTTTGTATTTTTACCTGTTTTATGATGTCTTTTGATGAGACGTTTGTAATTTGAATTTTATACCTAAAGATACATGGAATTATCTAGTCTTATAACTTTCCCTTGGGAAAGGATCATCCAGTCTGCTCAATGAGCTATTTATCCATACTTTTTCTGTCTTAGTAAAATATATCACTTCTCTCCTCATCCACCACTCCCACACATATGCACTTTGCACTTTTTAGCTCTGAGGCAGATTTCCGTGATATCCTTTAAATAGCTGTTGATATGGCAGAGTTCTGCTCTCTCTATTGTCTTGAGTGTTGATTTAACAGGTGGCCCTTGGTGAACGTGGACCACAAGTGCTTAAGCACAGAGTTGCCTATGTCCCCATATATTCTGCAGGAAAGCAGGGGTCTTTTTGAGGATTCCAGAATTAACTGAACTCACAGAACCAGCCAGTCAGTCTGATGTAAGTTTTGAAGAAGGCTATGCCTTTAAGGCTATAATGCCACTGTCTCCAGATGTGTAAATGGAAAAGATAACAAATTGAGACAGATTTCCATATTGGGCTCCCCATCTCTACAGTGAAGTTCCCTTCGGAGAGAGCTGGACATATCAATGAATTGGTATGAGTAGGGAGTCTCTGAAAGCCAACGTCTAATAAGTTTGGTGCAAAGGCAGATCAAGCTCATTTTTCCCTAAGCTTTACCTTCTGATGGTTTAATTTTTTTTTTTGAGAGAGAGAGAGAGAGAGAGAGAAGGCAATCAGGAGAGGAGCAGAGAGAGAAGGAGAGAGAGAATCTCAAGCAGGCTCCATGATCAGCACAGAGCCCATTGTGGGGCTTGATCTCACAGCCATGATATTATGACTTGAGCTGAAATCAAGAGTTGGACACTTAACTGACTGAGTTAAGGTGCCCCTGATGGTTTCAAATGTGAAGTGCCCCTGATGGTTTAAAATATGAAGAAAGTTAACCAATTATAATGATACAGACTTACAGGGACACAACTGCATCCCAAGTTAGCAGTCAGCTCTAGTCTCTTCCAGAGGTTCTGGAATACTTCCCAAGGTGGCTTTTCTTGAGCTTGCCCAGGCCATCCATGTCCTGCTCACATCTGGTGCTGTGGGCTGGAGCCCACCAGAGCTGTCTGCAGCAGATTGTAGGATCAGGTCTCTTTGACCACAACCCTCTTGGAGGAATCTGACCATGCCTCTGCACCAGGGATAATTAGATGGATTTGTGCTTAATGCGTTTTCCAATCAATGCAACAACCTGAGGACTAATTTATGAAAATTGAATATGGTGACAAAACACTGCATTAAAACCTTACATACCTTTATAGATTAAAAGTTAGTGTTGGGGGTAGATTTACAGATGGCTTGGGGAAACCACAAGACAATAGAGAGTTTTCCTCTTTCGTTTTACCTTATAGATTGATAATGTCCATAAGGATGGAAGAAAGGCTGGGAAATCAAAATCTCTTCTTAGGGGGTGAAGTATATCTCTTCCTTCCAGTGTGTTCTATCTCACTGCCTATTCTCTTCTATTCTAATGACAGAACATAGACTCTCTGGTCTCCTAAATCCACCCCCTCTGCCCCACCAAAAATAAGATTTGAGAATGTGTCTCAACGTCTGAGCTAAATTCCAAGACAGCCACTTCTCTAAAGCAGGAACATTATCAAGTGGGCCTGACCCAAATGGCCAGTGGTTTCCACATCCTTTGGTATTTCTTTCTGGGCAGAAAGAACCTTGAATCCAAGAACCTAACCCTGGACTCTGGTGTGGGGAGGAAGGGCCAGCAGATCTCTAAAAGGCTTTAACATATGAGCTAACAACAACTACCCTGCTCCAAAACAAACAAAAAACCCAAACAAAACAAAAAAAAATACAAAACCACAGAAAACTTCGAAGCCTCTGGAAACTCATCAGAGAAAAGGGGGAGGGGAGAAACGCTTGTTTTATTGCATTTCATTTCTGGAGGGCCAGGGAGATTGTAAAGAAAGTCTGAGAGTTTTTGTGGTTGGTATGAACAGCGGCATCTGTCAGAGGAAATGCTCCCTGACAGGACATGGGTGCAAATGCTTCCTGACAATTCTAATCAAGGAGTGCTCTCGTTAGCATTCAGGATGGCTGGGATGATAAATTATATGAATAATTTTGGTTCTTTGTCAGGGCTTGGATGATATCTTCCTGCAACACATCTGTAGCTGCGCATACTTAATTACTAACTAAAGAACAGACAGGACGCATGAAGTGCAGGCACATCTTTATGCTGCAGAACTGACACATGTGTCCGATGGGGCATACATTAGAGAAACAAATGAGATGGCAAGCTTTTAAGCCAGAGGCCTCCTGGGACCCTTGGTTGAGCACAGGATCCAGCTGGAAACAAGGCAGAGACTTTAATACTGGCAGGGTTAATTTATGGGCTGGGGCTGGGTTACTGTAACAGTCACACTATCTTACCAGGCTCCCTTCAGACCAACTTTGCATTCCTGAATTCAGACAAGTGATACATGAAGACGATGGCAAGTTTGAACCTTTAAAATGTGCCAAGCACGTTGTGAGTACTTCATAAATGACACTGATATGACCAGTTTCATCCACTTCAGGGACAAATATAAATACAGTGTTTGGGAAAACCATTAACTTAAAACTCTACATGTTCCAATATCAACATTTTCTCCACTAAGCTTCCTGATCTTCATTGGCTTCTGTAACCTCTGACTACAAAGTGCAAACAGTTCAAAGTAAAATTACAGGTCTTGGGAATGGAGCAAAATTTCATTATGCCAATGAAAATGATGTGGGGATGTTGTTCACATCCCATGCCAACTCTTGGCTAGTTGAGGCTCTGGTTGAGGTGCACTAAGTAACTGTGGAAGAGAAAGCTAGCATGAAGACAACAGAAAAGGCACTTAAAAGAGGACTAATTTGAAAATCAAAGAATGAAGAGAGGCCCCTGGAAAAACTGAATGAAGTTTTCTATGACAGTCATATTTTATAACAATATTTAGAAAATCTTTTTAAAATAGTGCTTAGAAAATAAAACATGAAACCAAAGACGATCTATTTTACTATCATATGTTATTAACAGCTCAGTGGTTCCTTAAACATACCCACTGGTTGAAGGATGGAATCTGGAGAGCTTTCAACATCAGCCATGTAGTGTACTGAAATCAGCCCCCTCATCATGTCCCTTTCTTCCACATAATTTAATTCCAAGAGGCTTATTACCCTTCCTAACTCTGAGCCTTGGATGGGCTCATTTGGACCTTCCAGCCAGCTTTGAATCTTGGAGAATGGGATGGGCAGATGTAGAATGTGACTTGCCAGTGGAGAATGAGTGAAAATTTCTTTCTCACTTCCAGAAAGAAACTTTATAAGACCTAAGGGAGTTGCACCATTGTTTTTCCCACCTTGCCATGCTCGTGGGGCATGTATCAAGATGAAGCCCAACAAAGATGTGATATGCTCTGCTTGTCTATTTTCATACATACGGACTCCTAGCTCATCAGATCTCCTAGTTCAGTTATGGCTTTTCATTACTTCATTAATAGTATTTAAGAAACACTATGAAAAAGCTAAATGTTTTATGCTGATGGTATCATTTAATCTTCACAATAAGTTATGAAACAGCTTTTGTTAGCTTCGTCCATAAAGAATGAAGAAACTGAGGCTCATAGAGGTTGGTCATCTGGTCAGTGGATTGGGATTTGATTTATGGTCTCTCTAACATCAATATATGTTCATTTTACCTTCACACTCTACTAAGTTTCCGATAGGGCCCAATCCTATCAGCTCATGTGCAAAAAAAACCCCTTTCTTTATGTTCACTAAACCTGTTTCTGGCAAGCTGCGCACAGCTAAGTGCTCTTTACTGTTTGCTTAGTAGGTCATTGAGAGTGTGCAGATGCGCAAGTGCACATATAAACACAGCTGCCTTGAAAACATATGGTGTGTGTACCTGTGACTTGTGTGCTTATCTTTTTGAAGATTCTGAGCATTGATTAGGCACCATCTGCATGCATCAGCATGTTAGGAGGCAGTACGTGGCATGCATGGGCCAGTGTGTGGGGCAGGTATGAGGTCACCTGGTTTTGGTCTGCATCAGGCTGAGGCATTGGTTTGGGTGTCCCAGAAGAGCAGCTGTGCATGTTACTTTATTGATGATTTCTTACACCTATTTCTCCAGGAAAGACACAGGACTTGCCTTTTATTCACAACTCCACTCCAGAGAAACATGAGTCTATATACTCTGACAAGGGGTGACATTTCTGAGGCCATCAGAGTCAGCATCCTTCCACAAGTTCTATGAGTAAGGCCCTGCCCTGTGTGTATTTATATGTGTGTGTGTATGTGTGTGTGCATGCGCACGTGTGTGTTGTTGGGGAGACTGGGGAGAGAAAAACTTGAAGGAGAACCCTGCACTCCATGCAGCTCAACTATCTATAATGCTTGAAAATAGCTCTGAGTCAATGTAGATAGATATGGAAAGCTTTCTGAGATACTAAGTAGAAAACTGAATGTGGAATATACCTTCATTTCTGGAAAAAATAAACATTATTTAAGTAAAATTTGATTTAAACACCTATCCCATGAATAGTAGGTCCTATGGAGTCTTGGAGAAAGTTGGCCTTCATTTTTCTCTGTTTGGGTTCCGGGTCCTGGCTGAATTACTGATCTCACATAGCTTTCACCTCCTGTGACTTCTCTCCTCCCAACTCTCACCCTCCTCAAATGGAACGCAATCATGTCCTTTGTTCCCCACTCCTGTCAGTGCAAAGCAGAGGCTGGCATGGCCTTCAGAGGGGTGGATGCTGCCTGCGGTCTGCAGTGGTGAGGACCTGCTCCATATAGGGCTGCCTCAACTGCAAAGAAAGACATGCATGGGTGGGGAAGGGACTGGGTTACTTAAGGGAGACTTGTTCTGGAGAAAATAGTAAGTAGGCAGAGTATCTGCATGAGCAGGAGCTGGGGAGTGGTAACTGTAGGCATAGTAAGAAACCCCTCTATTTGGAGAACATTCTCCAAGACCAGTAGGAGATAGGCTGCTAAGGCCTCAGACCTCAGTTCCTGCTTGGTCCTCAGATGCCCACATCACCAGGTTGCACTTTGTTGGTACCACTGAAGAGTCACTGACAGCTCCTTAGCAGACAGTCCATGTGGCCAGTCCTGAGCACTGAGGAGACCAGGCTGTCTGGAAGAGGGTGCAGGAAAGGAAGACTGGTCAAAAAGCCATTTCCATAGCTTAGTGGGAGAAAGTAGGGCCTGAACTAGGGGAGAAGAAGAGAGGGCAGACATGAGAGAGTAGGCTGGAGTGTAGGATGTTGCAAGTTCATGTGAGAAGATCAGGTGGAGACAGGCACAAAACAGACCACCCTAGAGCCTCTGAAGCAAGATAGTTGGGTTGGTGGGAGAAAAGTCAGAGGAAGTTCCAGGCTGGCTGCTGCTGAGAAAGAGGCTGACAGACCCCTTAGTGTGCCTTGTTGATCCTGGGTGTGGGTATGAGCTCACACAGAAAGAGCTCCAGTCTCTAGGGGAGATAAAACTGTTGAAGATGCTGGACAGCCTGTGGTTCCTGCTGAATAGGACACACATCTGAGGAGCAGTGGGGATGCAAAGAGGGGACCTGCTATAAATTGGAGGAGGGGACAGTGCACCACTGAGAAGACGGAGTTGGATCTGGTCCCTGGAGACTAAGAAGTTCACAGGCAGAGAAGAGGTGGGCTGTGGGGGAGGAGGGCATTATAGACAGAGGGGGCCTCTGAGGGTACAAATATACTGCTGTTTTCAGAGGTCACAGCTCTGGTTTCAATGTCCTGTATGGTATGTTGGCTTTCTTCTAGAGAGTAGAGAAACTTAAATCAGACCTCTGATGTCCTACCCCAGGACCAGGTTCTCCATTAAACACATGGGCTTCTGGCTATAAATTTTTCATTTGTAACTGAGGTCAAGCTGGGGCAAGTTCTGACCTAAGAAGATCCTGGGAAAATTGATGTTGCACAGTGCTCCATGCACAGTAGGTATTCAACACTTGTCTCTATTATCATCATTATTATTTTATCAACAGCTCTCCAAAAGACCGAGAAAAAAGTGTTTTGTGCATGTAAGTCCTTAAGTGTCCAGGGAGTTCATGGAAACCATGACACATGAGCCCTGAAGGCACGTGGTGGAGAGATTACAGTGTTCTGAACACACTTTCTTAGTTTCCATCTAATTGTTTTTGACTCTTATCAAGGACACAGATGCGTATGAATGCCTCGAGTCAAATAAGGGAAGTGTATGAATGCTGCCATCCTCTGTGTGTGGGCAGAAGTTATCTTTGATTTAATAAAGCCAAGAGCTCTCTTCATTCCCATGCAATGTGAGAGGAAGGAGGCTATAGTACCACAAAGCCCTACAAAGCATAGGCTTTGGAGCTGAGCCATCAGAGTTAAAAAGCCAGTGCTACCAGATTTCATCTGGCCTGGCTCTGTAATCTCAGACAGATGACTTTACCTTTCTAAGCCTCTGTTTTCTTCATGTGTAAAGTGGGGCCTTATATGGATTAAAGAAGATAATGTGCATTTGTAAAGTGGTTAGCACACTAAGTCTGTTAATTAAACTTTAGTTGTTAAATATTTATTTCATATGTGAGTAGACACTGTTATAAGGTCATATATTTGCTCTTATGTTGATGGAAACTAAAATTTAGCAACTAATGCTACCATCTTAACTGTACAGATTGCTTGGTGGCCTAACTCTATGTTGTAACATTTGAGGGAAGAATCAGCCTTCTGAGACTTCCTCTGCTCATCCACAAATATTCCCCCATTTTCATCAAGAGGTTGCATGTTTGCCAGACTTTTCCTTCTACTTCACTGGCAACCTGACTGTGTAATGAGCAAATCTGGTGGAATGTCATGTTGGGGTTCAACAGGAGTTCACTGTTTAAATCTGCCCTAGGTGTTAGGGGTCACTGTTGCTGCCCTGGTGGGGCCAGGCAGGCTAAGGTGCACCAGGAGGAGGTGCATATACTCAGGCAGAACACAGGCCCCCTCCCTTCGCTCTTGGTTTTGAGCAGTGTTGGGAGCTCAATATTCCTAAGTGCTGGCTGCTCTAAGTGATCATTTACATGCCAGCGTGGCCACAAAGGAAGGATTTATAAACATGCACTTTTCTGAACGAATTGGATGAAATCAGCTTCCCAGCTGCGGCAGGGTCATTTCTGCCAAGCCAGTTAGGGTTAGATATATTATCCTAAGGAAAGATCCGATAAGGATGGATCATTTCTTTATCCTACAGGTCAGAAAACTGAGACCCAGGAGGGGGGCAGGAGATTCCTCAAGGTCACAACCCAGCCCATACACCCAGAAACACTGTGTGAGGAGCTCAGCAGTAATTGGCTCTGTGATTTAATTCTTGCAATTCTATACGAAAAGTTGCTTTATTGCCAATGGGAAAATTTCTCCTGTGCTCTTGGAAGTGAAGAAGGTCAAATAGCTGCAATTTAAAGAAACCTTAAACTAGAGTTCAACAACTCACAAAAGGGAAAAATGGGCCAAGTGGGGGTCATGGGCAAGTGGAGGTAGCATACCCTTTCCAGGAGACGACCCCCAAACTGATGCCAGTGGGTCATGCTGTGAAGGAACTCAGGCAGAATTATCCATGTTTATACTATTTCCATATTTCACTATCGCTCTGATTTTTCTACAGAAGCTGGGAATCCAGAATTTTATGTGAAACCCTGTTTTTCAGTGTTGTCAACTCAGTGGACCAAACAATTCATATCAGCAGAGCCGCTCCAGACTGCCACTTCCGGCTTGAACACTCAGTAAGCTGGCAAGCAGTGTGTTGCCTGGGTGAGTTTTAGCAGGTAAGGAGCTATTACTGAGGTTTCATGCCATTTCTATGGTGTACACAGCTTCCCCCAGCAAGGAGAAGATAGATAACCCCATATTCCCTGTACATCATTGTCTCATGTCATCAAAGATGACACTTTTCCCATTGAGTTTGAAAGCAGAAGTTTCAATCATTCTGAACAACTTGGAGTCTCAGAGAGAGACTAGAGAAGCATGCTTCAATGTCTACAATGGCAAAATGTTGTGGAAAAACTCTGCCTTCAGGTCATCTTCATGAAGCTGCCTCCCTGTTATACCTAGGCTTTGCTCTGTGGCCTTTTCTGCCACCCTGGTGGGTCCTGGGCAAGCTGAAGTTCACCAAGAAGAGAGGTGGACACTGAGTCAGAACATAGGCCCCGCTCTCTTTGCTTCTGTTTTGAGCTGTGTCGGTAGCTCAGTAATCTTAAGAAGGATGCCCTAGAGCCTGTCTCTGCCCAGCATCCAAACACTGAACTTCCCTTTCTCATTTTTTATGCCCAAAGGGATCAAGTGGCTAGTCTCATAAGCCAATTTGTCTTAGTGGGAAACAGTAATTTCCAGAGAACATGTCCTATTGAAGTTGAAGTATCTTTTACAGGTATGTCAAGTGTGTTGTCTTATTAGTTTTCACACATGAACATCACCTCCAAATGTGCCTTTATGTACCTTCCCACTCGTTCCGTCCCCCATTTTGCATATACTATCACATCATGGATATTCTTGGTGTTGTACATTCTATGGGCTTGGCAATTGTGCAATGACGTGTATCCACCAACATAATATCATACCGAGTGTATTCACTGCCCTAAAAAATTTCTGTATTCTAAATAATCCTAAAATTTGTATGGAACCAGAAAGGACCCTGAATAGCCAAAACAATCTTGAAAAAGAAAATTAAAGCAGGAGGCATCACAATCCCAGACTTCAAGCTGTACTACAAAGCTGTAATCATCAAGACAGTATGGTACTGGCATAAGAACAGATGCTCAGATCAATGGAATAGAATAGAGAACCCAGAAATGGACCCACAAATATATGGCTAACTAATCTTTGACAAAGCAGGAAAGGATATCCAGTGGGATAAAGACAGTCTCTTCAGCAAGTGGTTCTGGGAAAACTGGACAGCGACATGCAGAAGAATGAACCTGGACCACTTTCTTACACCATACACAAAAATAAACTCAAAGTGGATGAAACACCTCAATGTAAGACAGGAAGCCATCAAAATCCTCGAGGAGAAAGCAGGCAAAACCTCTTTGATCTTGCCCACAGCAATTTCTTACTCAACACATCTCTGAAGGCAAGGGAAACAAAAGCAAAAATGAACTACTGGGATCTCATCAAAATAAAAAGCTTCTGCACAGCCAAGGAAACAATCAGCAAAACTAAAAGGCAACCGACAGAATGGGAAAAGATGTTTGCAAATGACATATCAGATAAAGGGTCAGTATCCAAAATCTATAAAGAAATTATCAAACTTAACACCCAAAAAACAAATAATCCCGTGAAGAAATGGGCAAAAGACATGAAGATGTATCAAAGTCTTTTTCTCCAAAGAAGTCTTCTTCTTCAAAGAAGACATCCAGATGGCCAACTGACACATGGAAAAATGCTCGACATCACTCATCATCAGGTAAATACAAATCAAAACCACAATGAGATACCACCTCACATCTCTCATAATGGCTAACGTTAACAACTCAGGCAACAACAGATGTTGGCGAGGATGCAGAGAAAGAGGATCTCTTTTGCATTGCTGGTGGGAATGCAGACTGGTGCAGCCACTCTGGAAAACAGTATGGAGGTTCCTCAAAAAACTAAAAATAGAACTACCCTACGACCCAGGAATTGCACTACTAGGCATTTATCCATGGGACACAGGTGTGCTGTTTCAAAGGGACACATGCACCCCCATGTTTATAGCAGCACTATCAACAATAGCCAAAGTATGGAAAGAGCCCAAATGTCCATCAATGAATGAATGGATAAAGAAGATGTGGTATATCTTCTTTATATATATACACACACACACACACACACACACACACACACACACACACAATGGAGTATTACTCGGCAATCAAAAAGAATGAAATCTTGCCATTTGCAACTACATGGATGGAACTGGAGGATATTATGCTAAGTAATCAGAGAAAGACAAAAATCATATGACTTCACTCATATGAGGACTTCAAGAGACAAAACAGATGAACATAAGGGAAGGGAAACAAAAAATAATATAAAAACAGAGGGAGACAAAACAGAAGAGACTCATAAATATGGAGAACAAACAGAGGGTTAATTGAGGGGTTTTGGAAGGGGGGATAGGCTAAATGGGTAAGGGGCATTAAGGAATCTACTCCTGAAATCATTGTTGCACTATATGCTAACTAATTGGGATGTAAATTTAAAAAAAAATTAAATTAAAAAAATTTTTTCTGTGTTCTGTCTCTTTCCACTGAATCCCTGGCAACAACTAATCCTTTTACTATCTCCATAGTTTTGCTTTTTCCAGAATTTTATATAGTTGGAATTAAACAGTATGTAGCTTTTTCATATAGGCTCCTTTCAGTTAGTAATATGCATTTAAAGTTCTTCCATGTCTTTTCATGGCTTGATAACCCATTTCTTCTTAGCACTGAATACTATTCCATCATCTGAAAGTAACACAGTTTATTTATCCATTCACTCGCTGAAGGACATCTTGGTTACTTGTAAGTTTGGCAGTCATGATAGAAGCTGTTATAAATATTCACATGTAAGTTTTTGTGTGGACATAAGTTTTCAACTCTTTGGGTAAATACCAAGGGACGTAATTGCTGTATCATATGATTACCCCTCATCAAAATTTACCATTTTACATTCTCACCAGCAATGAATGCATGTTCTTGTTGCTCCACATCCTCACCAGCATTTGGTGTTAACATTTTGGATTTTAGTTATTCTAATAGGTGTGTAGTAGTATCTCATTGTTGTTTTAATGTTTCCTTAATGTCATGAGATGTGGAACAACTTTTCATATGCTTCTCTGACATTTGTATATCTTCTTTAGTGAAGTGTCTGGGTCTTTTGCCCATTTCATAATTGGCCTGTTCTCTTATTGTGAATTTTAAGAGTACTTTGTAAATTTTGGGTGTTTTATCAAATATATAATTTTTCAAGTATTTTCTTCCAGTCTATAGCTTGTGTTCTTACTCACTTGACAATGTCTTTGCAGAGCAGAAGTTTTAAATTGTAATAAAGTCCAATTTATCAATTATTTCCTTCATGGATTATGTCTTTGGTATTCTATCTAAAAAACTATTCTCATATCCAAGGTCATCTAGGTTTTCTCCTATATTATCTTCTAGTAATTTAATAATTTTGTATTTTACATTTAGGTTGATAACACAACTTTTTGAAGGATGCAATTCTGTTTCTAGATTCATTTTTTTACATATGAATGCCCAGTTGTTCCAGCACCATTTGTTGAAAAGATTATATTTGGGAGGAGCTAAGATGGCGGAGTAGTGTGGGGACCCTGAGCTTGTCTCATCCCTGAAATGCAGCTATATCAGCATGAAACCATTTTGGACACCTAGGAAAGTGATCTGAGGATGAATTCAACAATCTGCATTATTTGAGCCACAGAACTTGGAAAGTATGCAGTATGGAGAGGTGAGTCAGGGAGAGAAAAGCCACAGAGCTGCAGGGGGTAGGGAGCCGTTTTCATGGAGATAAGACAGAGAGAAAGAGAAAGAGGGAGAGTGCAATGCATCGGAACATACAAGAAAAGCATTCCCCCCAAAAGTAGCTGGAGGGAAAGAGAGAAAGAATGAAAACACTAGCATAAGACTGGACAAGAAATCTGTTTATTTTTGAGAGAGAGAGAGAGTGAGACAGAGAGAGAAGTAGCAGGGGAGGGGCAGAGGGAGAGGGAGTCACAGAATCTGAAGTAGGCTCCAGGCACTGAGCTGTCAGCACAGGGCCCAACCCCACGACCCTCCAAGATCGTAACCTGAGCTGAAGTCAGACACTTAACTGACTGAGACACCCAGGTGCCCCTCTCTCAACACTTTAAATACTTCACTCTATTCCTTTCTTGTTTGCATAGTTTCTGAAGAGTCAGATGTAATACTTAATTTTTCTCCTCTATTAGGTAAGATTCCCTGCTCCCAGCCCCCCATACCCTGCTACCTTCAATATTTTTCTTTATCTTTAATTTTCTACAGTATGAAAATAATATCCCTAGGTGCAGTTTTTTGTTGTTGGTGGTGGTAGTTTGCTTGCTTTTTTAGACACTTATTCTGTGTGATGTTTCCTGAGCTTCCTGGATCTGTAGTTTGGTGTCATTAATTTGGAAAAATTCTCAGTCATAATTTCTTCAAATATTTCTTCTGTTCATTTCTCCTTTTCTTCTTCTGGTATTCCCATGATATGTCACACCTTTTGTAAGTTGTCCAATGGTTCTTATATATTTTGTTCTCTCTTTTTTTTTTTCAATCTTTTATTTTTCTGGTTTTTTCTATTTTGGAAGTTCCTATTGACATATATCCTCACCCTCAGGTATTCTTTCCTCGGCCATGCCTATTTCTGTTACACTATTTTTTTTAATCTCTAGCATTTCTTTTTAATTTTTCTTGGAATTTTCATCTCTCTGCTTACATTACCCATCTGTTTTTGCATGCTGTCTACTTTATCCATTAGAGCATTCACCACATTAAACACATTTGTTTTAAATTCCTGGTCTGAAATTTAAACATCTTTGCCATATCTGAATTTGCTTCTGATGTCTGTTCTGTCTCTTCAAACTGTGTCTTTTGCCTTTTAGTATGCCTCATAAGTTTTTCTTGATAGCCAGACATGATGTCCTTGTTAAAAAGAACTGTTGTAATCAGGCCTTTAGTAATATGGTGTTAATATGTGGGAAAGGGGAATAATTCTATAGTCTTATAATTAGATCTCTGTATTTTACTAAGCATGTGTTTTTGGACTCTAAACTTGACATGTACTTTTCAATATCCCTCCCCAACCTTAGGTAAGACAAGATGGCTACATACAGTGGGTTGGAGTCGAATATTTCTGTTCTTCCAGGTTGGTTTGGCCTTGAAAGAAACCCAATAGTTTAGACTCTGGTAAAATAGTTTGTCTTGAGTACAGGCCTTTTAAGAAAAACAAAAAGCTCTGCTATATTTCAAAATATTTCCTTTTCTGTTCTCCTCTGTTAGGAGCACATGAGACTTTTCTTCAATATTCACTGTGAACTCCTGGACTTAAAACTCACAAAAGAGAAAGGAGGAGCCAAGATGGCAGAACAGCATGGAAGCTTTTTATGTGTCTCCTGTCCATGAGATACAGCCAGACCAACACTAAACCATCCTACACACCTAGAAAACTGATTGAAAGATTAACACAACAATCTGCACAACCTGAACCACAGAATTCATCAGGTACATGACACAAAGAGCTGAACTTAGGGAGCAAGAAGTCCTGAAAGGTAGGGAACCCCTTTGGTGGGCAGAGAGAGGATGGAGACTGGGGAGGGGGGGAGCATATGGGAAAAGCACCCATCCCCAAAAGCAGCTGGAGAGAAAGTGGAAAATTGGAAACAGCCATAGGGACTAAACTAAAAAGGGAGAAAGGAGAAAGGAGAGGGTTTAAATTCCATTAAGACCACAAACAAGGGGATCGCAAAGGCTGCAACTCCACAGCTCGATTCCTGGTGGTGCTCTGGTGGGAAAGGTGAATCCCCAGGACAGAGTGGGGTCCAGGAGGTTCTCGGACCACACGGGGAAAAGCGGTTCCACTGCTGGAAGGACATTTGGTAGAGACTGTTGAAGACACCTGGTCCCAGCAGACCCCGGAAGGCAGCCACATTTGCTGGTGTTGGGGCAACGTTGTTGACGGTGAAGCCTGGTGTCAGATGTGTGTTGCGATTTTCTATGGTCCCTAAAACGCTGAGGCTACACTGTCTCACGATCTTTTTGGGGGGCGGGCTGGCACCTGGCCACAGTCTCAGGGCACCGGTAACAGCAGGGTCCAGCGGGCATTCCTGGGTGTAGCCCACATTTGACCATTGTTCATTCAGCCATTGCTCTGTGAGACCCTCCCACAGAGGGGCAGAGCGGGTCAAAGCCACAGTCCTTTGGAAGTAAGAGGCCGGGGAAAACAGCCTCATCTGAAACAAAACTTGGGACAGAGGTACTGCCTGGGGCCTGGTCACGGAGAGTGAAAAAGCAGGGAGTGGATGCGGGCTGAAGACGGAGGACCGGTATGTGATTGCTGATCTGGGAGAACAGACTGGGTGGCTGAGTGGCACCATTTTTCACCACTCCTGCGCATGCACATGTACACCAACCAGCACCGCAACAATCCACCCCAGTAGGCTAGCAGTGCCATCTAGTGGAGAGTGGAGCTGTTACACCAAGCCCTGCCCAACTGGGCCAACTTCGCTCTTCAAGAACACAAACTTCACTGCTGGCTTAATTTATGGACTATAAAGAGCTACATGGACTGACCTCTAGGGGAAAACGAAGCAATTTCAGTACTACTTCAATCTGTTAGCAGGTTCATCTATTCATTTTTTTCCCTCTCTCTTTTTCCTTTATTTCTTTTACAATTCTTTTCTTTTTCTTGAATACAGAAAAAGAAAAAACTCATTTTTATTTTCAATTTTTATTAAAAATATCTGTCTTTAATTTTTATTACTACATATTTAGTTTTGTGTAAATTTTTTCAGAGTCCAGAGTGCTAACCATTACACTATGGTACCAGTTTTGTGTAATTTTTTTCAAATTCTACTTTACTTCCATCATTTTATTTTAGTCTACTTCAGTGTACTCACCTTTTCAAATTTTCAAACAATTTCCTTTTTTTTCTTTCTTTTTCTTTTTTTCTCTTTTTCATTTCTTTTCTTTTTCCTGAATGCAGAAAGGGAAAATTTTTACTTTCAATTTATTTTAAAAATATTTTTATTTAATTTTTATTACTATATTTTTTACTTTTATGTAAATTTTTTCAAATTCTATCTTACTCCCATTATTTTATTTCAGTCTACTACAGTGTATGTACTTTTTCAAATTTTTGAACAATTTCTTTTTTTGTCTTTTTTCTTTTTTTTATCTTTTTTCTCTTTTCATTTCTTTTCTTTTTTCTTAAAAACAGAATATTTAAAAAATGCATATTTCTTTTTAATTTTTATTAAAAATATTTTTCTATAAGTTTTTTCTACTATATTCTCTACTTTTGTGTATTTTAGTCCACTTTAGTGTATTCATTTTTTCAAATTTTTGAACAATTTCTTTTTTTGTCCTTTCTTTTTTCTTTTTTCATCTTTTTTCTCTTTTCATTTCTCTATAAGTTTTTTCTACTATTTTCTCTACTTTTGTGTATTTTAGTCTACTTTAGTGTATTCATTTTTTCAAATTCTCAAACAATTTCCTTTTTTCTCTCCCCCCGTTTTTTTTTTGTTTGTTTCTCTAATCTGTGAAACCACTCTCTACACCCAGACCAAAACACACCTAGGATGTAGCACCATCTATTCGATTTGTGTGTGTGTGTGTGTGTTTAATTTTTAATTTTAATATTATTTTAATTTTATTTTTTTTAATTTCAATTTTTCCACCTCATTAATTCCTTTTCTCCCTTCAAAATGACAAAACGAAGGAATTCACCCCAAAAGAAAGAGCACGAAGAAACAATAGCCAGGGATTTAAGCAACACAGATACAAACAAGATTTCTGAACCAGAATTTACAATCATGATAATAAGAATACTAGCTGAAGTCAAAAATATATTAAAATCCCTTTCTGCAGAGATAAAATAAGTAAAAAAATAGCCAGAATTAAATTAAAAATGCTATAACTGAGCTGCAATCACGGATGGATGCAGCAGTGGCAAGGACGGACTAGGCTGAACAGAAAATCAGCAATATAGAGGGCAAACTTATAAAGAATAATGAAGCAGAAAAAAAGAGGGAAATTAAGGCAAAAGAGCACAATTTAAGAATTAGAGAAATCAGTGACTCATTAAAAAGGAACAACATCAGAATCATAGGGGTCCCAGAGGAGGAAGAGAGAGAAATAGGGGTAAAAGTGTTATGTGAGCAAATCATAGTGGAAGACTTTCCTACCCTGGGGAAACACACAGACATCAAAATCCAGGAAGCACAGAGGACCCCCATTAGATTCAACAAAAACCGACCAATAACAAGACATATCATAGTCAAATTCACAAAATACTCAGGCAAGGAGACAATCATGAAAGCAGCAAGGGAAAAAAGTCTCTAACTGACAAGGGAAGACAGATCAGGTTTGCAGCAGACCTATCCACAGAAACTTGGCAGGCCAGAAAGGAGTGGCAGGATATATTCAGTGTGTTGAATCAGAAAAATATGAAGCCAAGAATTCTTTATCCATCAAGGCTGTCATTCAAAATAGAAGAAGAGATTAAAAGTTTCCCAGACAAACAAAAATTAAAGGAGTTTGTGACCACTAAAGCAGCCCTGCAAGAAATTTTAAGGGAGACTCTCTGAGGGAAGAAAAGGTGAATGAATGAATAAATAAATAAATAAATAAATAAATACCAAAAGCAACAAAGATTAGAAAGGACCAGAGGACACCACCAGAAACTCCAACTCTCCAAGCATCATAATGGCAATAAATTCATATCTTTCAGTACTCACTCTAACGTACGTCTTTCCAGGGACTTTCCAGTACGTCAATGGACTCAATGCTCCAATCAAAAGACATAGGGTAACAGAATGGATAAGAAAACAAGACCCATCCAAATGCTGTTTACAAGAGACCCACTTTAGACCTAAAGACATCTACAGATTGAAAATAAGGGGATGGAGAAGCATCTATCATGCTAATGGTCAACAAAAGAAAGCCAGAGTGGCCATACTTATATCAGACAATCTACCCTTTAAAATAAAGACTGTATCAAGAGATGCAGAAGGGCATTATATCATAATCAAGGGGTCTATAGACCAAGAAGACCTAACAATTGTAAACATTTATGCACCAAATGTGATACCACCCAAATATACAAATTAATTAATCACAAACACAAAGAAACTCATCGATAGTAATACCATAAGAGTAGGAGACTTCAACACCCCACTCACAGCAATTGACAGATCATCTAATAAAAAAATCAACAAGGAAACAATGGCTTTGAATGACACATTGGACCAGATGGACTTAACAGATATATTCAGAACATTTCATCCTAAAGCAGCAGAATATACATTCTTCTCCAGTGCACATGGAACATTACCCAGAATAGACCATACACTGGAACACAAATCAGACCTAAGTAAGTACAAAAAGATCAAAATCATACCGTGCATATTTTCAGACCACAATGCTATGAAACTCAAAATCAACCACAAGAAAAAATTTGGAAAAGAAACAAATACTTGGAGACTGAAAAACATCCTACTAAAGAATGAATGGGCTAAGCAAGCAGTTAAAGAAGAAATTAAAAAGTATATGGGAGTCAATGAAAATGATAGCACCACAACCCAAAACCTCTGGGATGCAGCAAAAGCAGTCATAAGAGGAAAGTATATAGCAATCCAGGCCTTCCTAAAGAAGGAAGAAAGATCTCGGATACACAACCTAACCTTACATGTTAAGGAGCTGGAAAAAGAACAGCACATAAACCCAAAACCAGCAGAAGACAGGAAATGATAAAGATTAGAGCAGAAATTAATGCTATCGAAACAAACAAACAAACAAAAAAACCACAGTAGAACAGATCAATGAAACCAGAAGCTGATTCTTTGAAAGAATTAGCAAAATTGGTAAACCACTAGCCAGTTTCATCAAGAAGAAAAAGGAAAGGACCCAAATAACTAAAATCAAAAATGAAAGAGGAGACATCACAACCAACACAACAGAAATAAAAACAATAATAAGAGAATATTATGAGCAATTATGCGCCAATAAAATGGGCAATCTGGAAGAAATGGGCAAATTCCTAGAAACATACAATACCAAAATTGAAACAGTAAGAAATAGAAAATTTGAACAGACCCATAACCAGTAAGGAAATCGAATTAGTAATAAAAAATCTGCCAAAAAACAAGAGTCCAGGGCCAGATGGCTTTCCAGGGGAATTCTAACAAACATTTAAGGAAGAGTTAACACCTATTTTCTTGAGACTGTTCCAAAAAATAGAAATGGAAGGAAAACTTCCAAACTCTTTCTATGAAGCCAGCATTACCCTGATTCCAAAACCAGACAGAGACCCCACTAAAAAGGAGAACTATAGACCAATCTCCCTGATGAACACGGATTCAAAAATCCTCAACAAGATATTAGCCAACCGGACCCAACAATACATTAAAAAAATTATTCACCATGACCAAGTGGGATTTATACCTGAAATGCAGGGCTGGTTCAATATCTACAAAACAATTAACGTGATTCATCACATCAATTAAAGAAAGAACAAGAACCATATGATCCTCACAATAGATGCAGAGAAAGCATTAGACAAAATACAGCATCCTTTCTTGATAAATACCCTCAAGAAAGTAGGGATAGAAGGATCAAACCTCGAGATGATAAAAGCCATAAACGAGTGACCCAACACTAATATCATCCTCAATGGGGAAAAACTGAGAGCTTTCCCCCTAAGGTCAGGAAAAAGACAGGGATGCCCACTCTCATCACTGTTATTCAACATAGTGTTAGGAGTCTTAGCCTCTGCAATCAGACAACACAAAGAAATAAAAGGCATCCAAATCGGCCAGGAGGAGGTCAAACTTTCACTCTTTGCAGATGACATGATACTCTATATGGAAAACCCAAAAGATTCCACCAAAAAACTGCTAGAACTGATTCATGAATTCAGCAAAGCAGCAGGATATAAAATCAATGCACAGAAATCGGTTGCATTCCTAGACACCAACAATGAACCAACAGAAAGAGAAAACAAGGAATCGATCCCATTTACAGTTGCACCAAAAACCATAAAATACCTAGGAATAAATCTAACCAAAGAGATGAAAAATCTATACACTGAAAACTATAGAAAGCTTATGAAAAAAATTGAAGAAGACACAAAGAAATGGAAAAAGATTCCATGCTCCTGGATAGGAAGAACAAATATTGTTAAAATGTCAATACTACCCAAAGCAATCTACATATTCAACGCAATCCCTATCAAAGTAACACCAGCATTCTTCACAGAGCCAGAACAAATAATCCTAAAATTTGTATGAAACCAGAAAAGACCCCAAATAGCCAAAGCAATCTTGAAAAAGAAAACCAAAGGAAGCATCACAATCCCAGACTTCAAGCTATACTACAAAGCTGTAATCACCAAGACAGTGTGGTACTGGCACAAGAACAGACACTCATATCAATGGAATAGAATAGAGAACCCAGAAATGGACACACAAACATATGGCTAACTAATCTTTGACAAAGCAGGAAAGGATATCCAATGGAATAAAGACAGTCTCTTCAGCAAGTGGTGCTAGGAAAACTGGACAGCGACATGCAGAAGAATGAACCTGGACCACTTTCTTACGCCATACACAAAAATAAACTCAAAGTGGATGAAATACCTCAATGTAAGACAGGAAGCCATCAAAATCCTCGAGGAGAAAGCAGGCAAAAACCTATTTGATCTTGCCCACAGCAATTTCTTACTCAACACATCTCTGAAGGCAAGGGAAACAAAAGCAAAAAGGAACTACTGGGATCTCATCAAAATAAAAAGCTTCTGCACAGCCAAGGAAACAATCAGCAAAACTAAAAGGCAACTGACAGAATGAGAAAAGATATTTGCAAATGACATATCAGATAAAGGGTTAGTATCCAAAATCTACAAAGAACTTATCAAACTTAACACCCAAAAAACAAATAATCCAGTGAAGAAATGGGCAAAGGACATGAATAGACAATTCTCCAAAGAAGACATCCAGATGGCCAACTGACACATGAAAAAATGCTCAACATCACTCATCATCAGGTAAATACAAATCAAAACCACAATGAGATACCAACTTACACCTGTCAGAATGGCTAACATTAACAACTCAGGCTACAGTAGATGTTGGTGAGGATGTGGAGACAGAGGATCTCTTTTGCATTGCTGGTGGGAATGCAAACTGGTGCAGCCACTCTGGAAAACAGTATGGAGTTCCTCAAAAAATTAAAAATAGAACTACCCTACGACCCAGGAATTGCACTACTAGGCATTTATCCATGGGATACAGGTGTGCTGTTTCAAAAGGACACATTCACCGCATGTTTATAGCAGCACTATCAACAATAGCCAAAGTATGGAAAGAGCTCAAATGTCCATCGATGGATGAATGGATAAAGAAGATGTAGTATAAATATAAATAAATATATATATATATATATATATATATATATATATATATATATAAGTATTTCTCGACAATCAAAAAGAATGAAATCTTGCCATTTGCAACTACGTGGATGGAACTGGAGGGTATTATGCTAAGTGAAATTAGTCAGAGAAAGACAAAAATCATATGACTTCACTCATATGAGGACTTTAAGAGATGAAACAGATGAACATAAGGGAAGGGAAACAAAAATAATATAAAAACAGGGAGGGGGACAAAACAAGAGACTCATAAATATGGAGAACAAACTGAGGGTTGCTGGAGGAGTTGTGGGAGGGGGGATGGGCTAAATGGGTAAGGGGCATTAAGGAATCTACTCCTGAAATTATTGCTTCTCTATATACTAATTTGAATGTAAGTTTTAAAAAATAAAGTTAAATAAAAAAAAAAACAACTCACAAGAGTGGGCCTCCCCATGACTGGGCCTCCCTGGAATTTTCAGCTCTCAAATTTGTCCACATTGCACCTCCAGCAATTTGTTAACTACAATTTAGGTTTTCCTTTCCTGGCACAGCTTCTCTTGGAAGTTTCTGCTAGTGGATATTTTCTCCAATCAGTTGTGATTATCTGTATTTTCTTGCCTCTCTAATTTGGAGCCAGTGTTTCGTCCTGTTACCTCACTTTTCTGATGGATCTAAGAATTTTTAATTTTTTTCAGTTTGTTCAGCTTTTTACTTATTTGGATGGAGTGATGATTTCTAACCTCTTTTCATGTTGTACCAAAACCAAAAAACACAATATGAGTTAAAAACACAAAATGAGTTTAAAAAAATCTTTTAAACAGTTTTATTTATAAAACTTTACCCTAGGAATTATAATTTTATAAAGCTTCCATCTGGACAAAAGTATGATCACTTAAGTAATAATAGTTTCCTGAATTAAAATGAGAGATAATCCAAAATTTAACTAATTCAAATTTCAAAATTTGAAAAAGGACAATACATTTTAAACTTATTTCCAGGTTTAAGTTGTTTTAGCTGTTCACTGGTGGATTATCTGAAGACTGAAATTCAACACTGAGGGTAACTCAGTATTTTTCAGGATGGCAGTGGTGGGGTGAAATCTAGCACATGGTAGTAAAAAACAGCATCTCTTGGATGATGCTATTCTTATTGTCAGTGAAGGCTGTGGCAGGCCAGAAAAATCCCTTGGTAAAAGGTGTTATTGGGGTAGGGGTAAGGGAGTGTCTATTTATACTTCCTGGAAACAAGCCCTAGAAAATACAGACACTGTTGTCTTGTGATTCCTCAGCAAAAGAAATCTTGAATTGGAGAAGTTGGAAAAACAAATTCTGGGGGTGAAAATATCTCCTTGGAGATAAATGGTATCCTTTGGTGAAAGGCATGTGGGAAAGACTCTCTGCCACATAATCTATTTGGAAAAGCCAGTGATTATTTGATAGATTATGATTTATGTTCTGGCAGTGTTTGCTTCTTGAATATCAGAAACCCATCCAGTTTCCACAGTTTTCTCACTGATTGTCTTTATACTTTCTGTTTATCATGGCTCAAGACTGGCATTTTTTGATAATTATTCTAGGCTATCATACGTCTTTCATTAGTTTAATGAGTTGGAAAGCAAAGTTTATCCTTCTATATAGCTTTTAGTTGTTTATATGTTTGTTTGTTTGTTTGTTTGTTTGTTTGTTTGTTTTTAAACATAGTGTAGCGGCATCTAATTGGCTCAGTCGGTTGAGTGTCTGACTCTCGATTTCAGGTCAGGTCATGATCCCAAGGTTGTGGGATCAAGCCCCATGATCAAGCTTGGGATTCTCTCTCTCTCCCTCTGCCCCTCTCCACCACTCATGTGTGCTCTCTCTCTCTCTCTCTCAATTATAACTAACTGAGTGTAAAGTTTTTCAAACCAGATAACTGTGGCAACTTTTTCTGCTCATGCTGACATCTACCAAGGAAATCTATAGATGTCAAAACCTAGACTTTGTTTTTGAGGAATTCTGCCAATACAATTTTGAAGAGCTTCTCCAGGAGGAGCCCAAAGCACAGCTCTGAGCCAGTCCACAGTCCCTTTAGAGTTTTAAGGTCTGCCACAAAGAGGCCACTGGTTGCATTGTCTGCCTAAGCTACAACTTACACACAGAACACCCCACATATTTCTCCTCAAATCAAACCTGTACTCATTTACTTTATCTGGCATTACATTCTTTCCTATAGATCAGTTTCCATTTGGTATCATTTCCATTGAGACTGAAGAATTTTCATCCTTCCTTCCTTTCTTTCTTTCTTTCCTTCCTTCCTTCCTTCCTTCCTTCCCCCTTTTCTTTTTTTCTTTTCTTTTTCTTTCTTTCTTTCTTTCTTTCTTTCTTTCTTTCTTCGTTCTTTTTCTTTCTTTCCCTCTTGTAGTTCAGGTTTACTGACAATTGATTCATTCTTTTAGCTTTTGTATATCTGTAATGTCTATTCTGTCAATTCTTACTTTTGAAGGAATTTTTTTTTTCTGAACATAGAATTCTTGGTTGAAAATTTGGTGTTTTTTCCTTCAGAATTTAAAGATGTCTTCTACTTTCATTATTTTTGCTGAACCATAATTCTTATCCTTTCTAAGTAATATAACTATTTTCACTGAATAGTTTATTTTCCGGAGTTTGAAAATAATGAGTCTGATATGATTCTCTTTGCCTTTACCTTTCTTGGGTTTATTGAGTTTTTTGTGTCTGTAGTTTAAGGTATTTCATCAAATTCGGGGGAAATGGCCATTATTTTTTCAAATACTTTTTCTTCCCCATTCTATCTCTCATTTCCTTCTGGAATTCCACTTGCATGTATTTTATACAATTTGATATTTTTATACTGGGTTCAGATGCTCTACTTAGTTTTTTTTTCCTGTTCAATTATTTTTCTCTCTGTGCCACTGTTTATATTTTTTCTGTTGATCTACTTTAGTTTTAACAATCCTGTCTTCTGCTGTGTCTAATATACTTTCAAGTCAATTGAGTAAATTTATTTAACTCTTAAGCCAACACTATTGTTCTGTAATTTATATACAACCAAATGCATCAATTTTAAGTGTCTAACTTTATGAGGTCTGTAAGATGTATATGCCTTGAGTAACCACGACTGTAATCAAGAAGAGAACGTTGTGTTCACTCTAAAAAGTTCCCTTGGTCTTTTATGAAGTCAACCCTCTGGCCAACACAGTCATTTTCTTGATTTATAAAAGGTTTGAAATAAGGTAGCAAAAGTCTTCCAACTTTTTTGTTTTTGTTTTTGTTTTTCAAAATAGCTTTTCCCATTCTGAGTCTTTTGCATTTCTACACAAGTTTTAGAATGAGCTCCTTAATTTCTATTTTAAAAAATCCTAACAAGATTTTTATTAAGATTATGTTGCATCTATCTTTTGGATAAGAACTGGCATCCTAACAATATTGACTTTTCTATGAAAATGGTATATCAGTATAGCCCTCTACTTATTTAAGTATTCTTTAGTTTTTCTTAATAATATTTTATAGTTTTTTAAATAAATCTTGCACATGTTTTAAGACATTTAACCCCAAATATTTTTGGTTTTGAATGCTATTGAAAATACTTTTACATGCTTTTTTTCTGTGTATGTCTTTTTAAAACAGCTTTATTGAGATACTGTAAAATTTACCTATTTAAAGTGTATAATTCAGTAATTCTTAATATATTCACACTGTTGTAAAACCATCACCACAATCAATTTTAGAACATTTACATCACCTTCCCCACCCCCCCCAACCTGTATCTGTTAGCAGTCAGTCCCCATTTTCCCCACTCCCTTGCCCCTTAGCCCTAGGCAACTACATGTCTATTCTGGGAATTTCATATAAATGGAATTATATAACATGTGGTCTTTTATAAGTGTTTTCTTTCACATACCACACTGTTAATCAAGATTCATCCATGTTCTGGGCATGTGTAAGTACTTCAATCTTTTTTTACTGCTGAATGACAAGTCTGTTGTATGGGTATATATTACTTTTATCTATACACTCAACAGTTGATGGACATTTGGATTGTATCCCTGAATAATGCTATTATGAACATTTATGTATATGTTTTTATGAGAACACTTGTTTTTATTTCTCTTTGTTATATACCTAGGAGTGAAATTCCTGAGTCATATGGTAATGTGATTCCAAAATGCATATGTTTAACTTTTTAAGAAACTACCAGATTGTTTTCCAACTTCTTGCACCATTTACATTCACATCAGCAGAATATGAAGGTCTCCATTGTTTTTGTATCCTCATCAACACTTGTCCTTATCTGACTTTTTAATTATAGCCATTCTACTGGATGTGAAGTGATAACTCATCATGTTACATTCCTTACTTATTGATTTGCATTTTCCTGATGATTAGTGACGTTGAGCAAATTTTCATGTGCTTATTGGCTATTTATATATCTTCTTTAGGGAAATATGTATTCAGATCCTTTACTCGTTTTTAAATTAGGTTGTCTGTCTTTTTATTATTGATTTTTAAGAGTTATTTATATACTCTAGATATAAATCACTTATCACATATGTGATTTGCAAGTACTTTCTCCCATGTTGTAAGTGTCTTTTCACTTTCTTGATGGTGTCTTTTGAGGCACAGCAGTTTTTAATTTTAGTAAAGTCCGATTTATTGTTTTTTTTCTTTTGTTTCTTGTGTCTTTGGTTCCATATCTAAGAAGTCATTTCCTACTTCAAGGTCATGACATTTTATGCCTATATTTTCTTCTAAATGTGTGAAAGCTTTAGCTCTTCCAGTTAGGTCTTTGACTAATTTTGAGTTAATGTTTGTATGTGGGATGATGTAGGGGTTCAAATTCTTTGTTTTACATCTAGATAACCAGTTTTTTCAGCACCATTTAAGAGGCTATTCTTTCACCATTAAATTGTCTTGACACCTTTGTCAAAAATCAATTTACAATAAATGTGAGGTCCTGTTCCTTTTCAAGCTATAATTTCCAAGAATTGCTTCTAGCACAAATAAATACAATTTTTAAAATATATAGACTTTATATTGTTTGACCTTGAAAAACTCACTTAGTTCTAATAAATTTTTTGTGTTTAGATTTCTTATAAGCTTCTAGCATAAATAAATACAATTTTAAAAATAAAAAGACTTTATATCCTTTGACCTTGAAAAACTTACCTATTAGTTCTAGCAATTTTTTTATGTTTCGATTTCTCATAATTTTCTATTTAGAGGACATCCTCTCATCTTCCAATAATGATAGCTTTATTTCTTCCCTTGCAGACCAGATGCTTATTTTTCTTCCTGTCTTATTCCATTGGCTAGAATTTCCAGGTAATATTGGCTAAAAGTATTAAACACAAAAATCCTTGCCATTTTCCCAGGTTCAGGAAGTTTTCTTCCATTTGGGGTTAGCTGAGAATTTTTATCTTGAATGGTTGTTGAGTTTTTTCAATGGTGATTGATTGATTGATTGATTGATTAGAGAGAAAGAGTGAGTGGAGCAGAGGGAGCGAGAGAAAAAATCTTAAGAAGACTCCACTCTCAGCATGCAGTCCAACATGGGGCTCAATCCCGTGACCCTGGGGTCATGATGTGAGCTGAAATCAAGAGTCTGATGCTCAACCGACTAAGCCACGTGCCCCAATAGTTAATTTTCTTTACTGCATATATATATATATATATATATATATATATATATATATCCAAATCATGCATGACACTCTTTTCTCCCCTCATCCTTCAGTCTGTGGTAGCTAATATTTTCCTGTGATCACCAGGTACTGGCTGCCTCCACCAAGGGGGCTACAATCACTTGTTAGCTCCCTTAACTCTATCAGAGTCTCTCATCTCTGTAAACAACCACTGTACTGAAGTCTGATCACTTGCCCAATCTGAGTGATAGATTCCTAACTGTTATGATAAGCAAAATGTTCAGAATTCGTTAGCTAAATCTAATTATGGTTGAACAACTCTGTCCCTAGGGGCTGGTTTGGGTAAACAGACAAGACCAAAGACAGGGTACAGAGTGCCACATTCTCTCATCCAGCCAGTAGTGAGATGAGGTGTTGACTTCAGCAGAACTGGGATGTGTTCTGGGTCTAGAAAGAAGAAGTAGTGGAGGTCTAGAGACCCTGATTCTAGTTCTGGTTTGATGGCAAATTGCAGAGCAACCTTGAGCCCTTCCTTTCCTAGGCCCTCACCACGCAAATTTCAAGGGCAGCTTCTCCACCTCTTGAGGTTTCAATAAGTACCTATAAGGAAATGATTTTGAAAAGTGCAAAGCAGAACAAGTATAAAAGGTAGCTTTGTTTTCATGGTTATCATCAGTAGTGGAGTCTGCAGGCTGCAGGGTTACCTATTGTTCCATCCATTTCAGTCCTGAGCTTAAAATGAGATGAGAAAAATTAGGAGGGCTTTCCATCTCCTGCTCCCTCAGGGCTGTCTGTTCCTCTACCATGCTGGGTTTTGGGGAGAGGAGGAAGCAACCTGATGTGGCCTCACATGGCCTTCATTTAAGGCTTGTTCAGGTCCTGCTGGGCAGAGAGGGGATTTCTAGCTTTTAAGAAGAGAACGAATTAAATCCGTGGCAGCAATGAGCTTACCTTGGCATTTTTCATGATTTTCTGCAGCGTTAAAAACTTTTGCCAATGTTTGTATTTAATAGCTTCTGCCTTGGTGAAATTATTGAGGTTCCCAACTGTGATTTCAATGATTCTTAGAGTAGTGGGGCATTTGTAAATTGCTGTAAGAAATTAATAGCAACCTATGAAGAGAGAAAAAAAATAGAATAGGAACAAGTGAGTGAAAATTTAAGTGAAATAGAAGAAAGAAAAAGTGTGTATATTTGAATAGCTAGCTGGCTAGATATGTATAGATGTATATATACGCATTTTTTACTTCGACAGTTTTGCTTATTTGATATCTCAGAGAAACCTGATAGAAAAAGTAGAAAATTGTTTTCTTCTGTGGTGATTATTTCACAAACGAATGAGATGAATCACCACAGTATAACACTGCCCCCCTGCTCCTCATCTCCATGCCCTTCTGGAAACTAGTCCTAATACCTCTTCAAGGAGCCTTTGTATTATGTGTTTTAATGCCTGAATAGGTGGTTAGAAATCAAATACCTACGACTGGAGGTCAAGTGCCCCTGAGGCTTCTGATTGGAACCAGAAATCCAGAATTTTATGTGAAATTTTCTGTCTTAAAGGATGAAAACAGTTTTGTTAAAAGCACACACTGTGCAGGGGCGCCTGGGTGGCGCAGTCGGTTAAGCGTCCGACTTCAGCCAGGTCACGATCTCACTGTCCGTGAGTTCGAGCCCCGCGTCGGGCTCTGGGCTGATGGCTCAGAGGCTGGAGCCTGTTTCCGATTCTGTGTCTCCCTCTCTCTCTGCCCCTCCCCCGTTCATGCTCTGTCTCTCTCTGTCCCAAAAATAAATAAACGTTGAAAAAAAAAAAATTTAAAAAAAATAAAAGCACACACTGTGCAGACCTGGCCAAAACTATTAGGGGGAAGCTATGAGCCATTTTGTGAGGCCATACGTTGGCCATTTGCCACCTTCAGTCTAAGTTAACAAATTTTTCTTGGGTTGGGGAGGGGGGCACATGTTTTCAACTGAGCAGTAATGTGTATTGAGTGCACTGATATTGAGTGTGCAGCTCCTTGAATCTCTCATCTGTACACACCTGTGTCTGTGTACCTGTCACCCAGATGGAGATGGGGAACTTTTCAGTACCCAAAGGTTCCTTCTCCCACCAATATTCATTCCCCCATTGAAGGGAACTTAAACAGAGGAAATGACCTAATAAAGGTAGGGGGCAGTGAGCCAGTTAAGGTATTAGGGGAGAGAGGGTTTGGGGAGATCAGGATGGTGGAAAGACACCTGCACTGTCTTGTACATACCCTAGGATGCTGGGGAGAGGGAAGTTCCTTGGAATTCCTAGAGAAGTGTCACAGATATTGGGTATGTTGAATCTGAAAGGGCCTGGGCCAGGCTTGGTGTGGAAAGATTGAAAGTACAGCCTTGGAGTCAATCTCATCCACCATGAGGAGGCAGGGAACCTCGAAAGTGATAACCCCAGAGACTGAAGACATATGAGGGTGTGGGGGTTCCTACACTATGGAGGTGGGAGGTGCTATAGCCCACCATCAATGGTTGGTGAAGGAGTAGGTAGGAGGGCAATAAATGAGCTGGATTCATTTATTTAGGATAAAACATACATGTAGTGCTTTTATTTCTTGCATGGCATGTCAAGGAGTAAAATCACATTTGTTATATTTATTTTATTTAAATTTTAATTGCAAAGCCCTGCCTGAGAGGCTATGTGCCAGACTGTATTGGCTGAATTTCTGGTCCAGCCCTGTGTCTAGCCTGAGGAAAGGTTGAACAAATGAGGCAAAATTTCTACTGCTTCTCAGCCCCTAGATAAACTGGCTTCCAGGTTTTATTTTTTTCCCATAGGATTTAGAGGCACAAAGGGGAAAGTTTGGGGAGGGGAGGCCTGGCAGAGGATTCAAGCCCATCAGTGAAGAGCTACTAAGAATTGCAACTTTTTTCTAATCCTGGAGGGAATTGGCACCCCTCTGTGGTGAGAGAAAATGCAAATGCCTTTTTCCCCTGTGAAGTCAGCATGGCAACAGAGGCCAGATCTCACCTGGTGACTATTTGCACTGTATTAATGATGTTGCAGAGCTGTTTCCTGAACTTCCTCTGGTTCCTGCTGGCTTCTGTGAGCCTCTCAGATGAAAGGTGGCTTTGTTTAGGCGTGTGCTAACGTCTGCTATTGTAACTCTGCCTGCTTTCCTCTTCACTCCCAAGGAACAGACTTGGAGTCCTGTTCTTTCTTTCAAGGTAAATGAATAGACAGAGTGTCTCCTCAGCAGTCAGCAGTACACCAACAGCTCCCTGGGCCTGGCCAGGTCTGACAGAGCTGACTCTCCAGACCTCAGTTCCCCTCCAAACTGCAAAGTGATGTGAAGGCTTAGGGGCCTAGGTTAGAATGTTTGCTTTCAGGAGGTATTCTTCAGTGAGGGGTCCTCTACCTGAATGGTTAGATATGGGCAGATGAAGGGGTAGGGGTAGGTTTAGGAAGATTCCACATATCTTCAGGTAAGTTTCACATTATGGGTGCCAGTTATGAGCTAAAGGCACAAAGAACCAGCTGTGAGCTTGGTTTCCACTGGTGCCCACAATGCTCTCTGCCTGTAGTTACTATCTCATCTTCCCATACTCACTGTTTAAAGTGGCAGGGCCTTTCTTAAACTGGCTGAAGCTAACAAGGGAATGAACTGGCTCAGCCACAGAGAGTTTCCAGGTTTCAGAAATGATGGAATTGAGATGGTCAACAGATGTTATAAATCCTCTCTTCATGTTGCTGCTAATTCACAGCTTTGTTTCCTTTTGGAGTGGTGTCTCTCAAGCAGGTTTTCCTGATACTGTGGCTCTCAGAAGATCCAGGCTTTCATCTGACTAGTTTCAGAGTCAGCATGACATCCCCATGCACTTTCATATGAAGTGTCCCACCATGCCTCTGACACCCGTCAGGACCCAGCCTGGGGCTTGAGGTGTTCACAGCAACCAGCACATGGATGGGCCTCTGACTGAGAGCCCCCTTACACTCCCCAACCATAGAGGGCTCCTCCTTTCCTGAGTATCCTCCAAGTCTCCCTGTGGTTCTCCTTAGGCCTCTCTCTGTCCTGCCAACCCTTTTACAGGGTCCTGGTAAATCATAGAAAACATAAATATGACAGGTGACTCTGCTGTTTAGTTAGCTAGCTCTTGGACACATTGGGAAACTGCCGGCTACATGATGCCCATGTAAAGTAGCCCCAGCTGGCTTGGCTTAATTCTTGGGGACAGGTCTCAAAACAAGAGTATTACACTCTTGCATTGGCTTCACAGTAACATTTTCAACAGACATGACTAAGAGGAGCATCATCTATACCATGTAGGGATGTTTGCTGTCTTTCCCAGGAACAAACATGCATGTGTGCATGTGTGCATGTGTATGTGTGCATGTGTTGGTGTACATGTTGGCATGCACACATGTGTCCACCTCCTGGGATTTATGTGCTGTTTGTGTTTATGCAGCTAGTGCTGGCAGGTACTCTATAACAGCAAGGCAGCCATCACTGCTAGGGCACCTGTTATGTGTAAGATACTCCATTAAGCATTAGACAGTGATTTAGTAGGAGCTGTCCCCAGGAAAACATGGAAGGGAAGGGGGATATGGGTCTGGGAAGGGAAGGATATGGTGCCAAGCAAAGCCCCACAGAAGAGGACCTTGGAAGCATCCAGTCTTGGAGCTGCCCAGATCTAGCACATTTATGCCTATTTGTACCCCTGTGCTGTCAGGCATTGGTTAAGGAGTGGAGATGAAGGAGGTGTACATTAACCAGGTATTTTTTGGCTTTTCTTCCTTGACTGAAGATGAAGTGGTTTCCAGAAGCCTGAAGGGAGCCTTTCCAGAAACAGATGAAGGTTCTGGTCTAGGGCCAGTGAGGGGATGGGACAATGATGAAGTGATCCCAGGGAATATGGACAGAGCCTGACACTATCCGCTACAATGTGTTATTTAACCCTGAGAAAATTCAACTCAGCCCAAAGACACTCACATCCGATGCTTATGATTCCCATTATATGTATGGGAATCCGAGGCTTTTAAATGTAAAGTAACAAGATAACACAGCTGGTGATAGAGTAGCTGGAATGTGCAGTTAGCATCTAACTCCTGACTCTCTGCATGTGTGCAGCTACGTGGGGCCCAGGAGAGGGGCGGTCCACAGAGGTTGACTTTGTCTGAATGGAGAGTGAAATGATAAGCAAAAGTCGTGTCCTCACAAAGATCACAAGGGTTACTCCAGTAGACAGAGGACTCCTGGGCAGGGTCTCAGCTCCCAGATGTGTAAACTGATGTTGGGCCCCATTGATCTTCCTGGACTGTCCCTGAAGGTGGAGTTAGGGGCAGGGGGAGGATCTGGCCCTTGTGAGGAAATTGTGGCATCAGAGCTCAAAGTCTTGGGGAGTGGAGATTAGATGGGAGAGTGTGGCATCCAGAGAACACTCCCAGAGGAATTATCCAGAGTCCCAGAGGGAGAGCTTTGCCTCCACATCTAGGAGATACATAGTACAAATAGGGAAACAGGCACAGAGAGGGGATACACCTTAATCAAAGTCACATAGCTGCCAGGACTCCAGACAATGAGAACACACTTTTTATGCCATCTACAGCTGTTTTTCACCAGACTCTTATCAGCAATATTAGTCAGAGGAGGCTCATTTGCTTGTAAGTGACTGAAACTCATCTCCCCATGGCTTACACAGTGCTTACTAGATGAAGGGACTGAATTGGCTGACACAACTGAAAAGTCCAGAGAATGGCTTCAGACTCACATGCTGTTGCCAGATATCATTCATGCTTCTGTGATTGCCTCCATCTAGGGCAGAATTTAGCTATGTGAAGAAAGATGACCCTCAGCAGCCTCAGGTTTATTTCTTGCAGATTAACCATCTCAGTGGAGAAGAGCACAGTATCATTTCCCAAGGGTTCCAAACTCCCAGGGCTCAGGCTCACTGGATCAACCCAGATCATATGTCATCCCTTGACTCTGATTATCCAGGCCTAGGTGAGATGGCTCCCTCTAGTGCCTGTGTGAGTGTGTATGTATGAGTGTGTGTGGTACATGTGCATGTATGAGAGAGAGTGTGCGTGTGTGCACATGCACTATACCCAAATCTTACTGATTAAGAGAAGAGGAAATTTGATTCCTTAGAGGAAAATTGAAGTACCATTACTAGTAGAAGGGAACATGGATTCCCTGCTGGTGAGAACTGCAGGAACCCATTGCTGCAGATGCTGTCCCTAGTGTGGAATCAAGAGGCTTGCAGGATGAGGGCAAATCTGTGGTCATCAAAACAAATAAAACTCTTAAGCGTTAGCACTGTAGGGTGTCCTAGGTTGAGTTTTTTAGAAGAAGTGTCTGTAATGAGGGTTCCCACTCAGACAGTGCTCCAGGGAGGCAAGATAGGGAAAGAGAAGGAGAGGTAGGAGGCAGGATAGGAAGAGGAATAAAAGCTGCAGTGCTCTGCTCAGCTTCCCTTTAATGAGCTGGGAAACTTATCCCTCAGCTGCTGTGAGTGTGGGCTACTAATGACTCCTGGGTCTCTGGAGGATTGCCCTGGGTTAGCCTATTATCCACCCCCTAGTGGCTGGCTCACAGGCAGGCACTAACTGATGTAGGGATATAAAAGTCCAGTTGCCTTGCCTCAAGGTAGGACCCTGTATGATCAGGTAGAGGCAGACTTGAGCTGAACCCACATCTTTGCCCTCTTCTTCCGCTACTCCTCCCTGCTTCCCCCTGACAGACTCTTCCAGCTCAGCTGTGATGTCTGTTGAGGCCTCATCCTTGCCCATCCTTTGGGGACCTGTGTGACATAAATGACACCCCAGATTTTGTCCCACCTCAGGGCAAAGGACCCTCGCACCAGCCACTGGCCACAGATCCCAGGGGTGAGGGCTGGTGAGCAAACCTTCCAAGTACTCCTGACTAGCTGGGTGGTTAGGGTGTCCCCAGACCCCTCAATCAAAGTGCCTCAAGATCATTTGCAGGTGGGAGCCTTTACTAGAAAAGTCCACAAAATAGGATATGGGCACATTAAGCCAGTAAAAAGAGGTTCAAAGGGACTGAGCGGGTTACCAACACTGTTTACCTTCTAGGGCAAAGAAATCAGGCTGCAGAGAATGTTGAGGAACAAGAATTCTAAATTGGTACCAGTGTAACTATCAGCAGCCATAAGGGTATTCTAATGAGCTGACAACAGGTTGCTGTTTGTCAATGTGTTGCTACTTATGTAACAAGGAGTACAGAATACAGTACTTATAAATCCTTGTAATGAAGTATTTTTCCTTTATTGAGGCAGTGTTTATATAGATGCACATTAGTTTAAACTTTTTGACCTCATTTGCATTCTAAAATTACAGCACCATAATTTCCTTTTCCCAAATGCATTCACTCTTAATTAATCTTAACCACTCTTGAGTTTTTCTGATTTCTATTATCACTATTTAAAGTTGAGAAGCCTCTTAATGGATCTAAATCACATATTCAAATTAGTTTCTTTTTCTAAACTTATAATGACTTGAAATTTTATTTGATTTGGGCCCAAAGTATTACCTGAAAAGTAATTTGATTGTTTTACAATTTAAATCATCTGTGTGGAATAAAATTCATTAACCTTATTTACATGTGTGTAAAAATTATGACACTCTAACCAATTAACACTTCTAAAATGTGTGCAGTGTTTTACAGCATAAAGTTCTTACTACAGCGCAGTCACCTACATCTCTGACCCCATTTAACTCCAGAAACCTAGGGTAGGTGTTGATTTCCAACTTTGGCTAAAACTCCAGTAAGTTAGCTCTCTGGTCAGACAATGTTTTATGTGAAAAGCATGTCTTCTCCAGGGACTGAGGGAACAGAGGCTCACTGAGGCCCACTTTAGCATAGTCTTCCTAGGATGGTGGCAGAGATCTTTCTTTCAGAACTGCACTATAAAGGAACAAACTTGGCATTCTTTGGACATTCTTTGTGCCTTGGTTGACACAGTCCCAGAGACCCTTTCTTAACAAGCTGCAAGGAGGGGCGCCTGGGTGGCGCAGTCGGTTGGGCGTCCGACTTCAGCCAGGTCACGATCTCGCGGTCCGTGAGTTCGAGCCCCGCGTCAGGCTCTGGGCTGATGGCTCGGACCCTGGAGCCTGTTTCCGATTCTGTGTCTCCCTCTCTCTCTGCCCCTCCCCCGTTCATGCTGTCTCTCTCTGTCCCAAAAATAAATAAACGTTAAAAAAAAAATTTAAAAAAAAAAAAAAAACAAGCTGCAAGGAATAGACATGGCAGCTCATGGAGTATTTAAGACATGGTATCCATGAAGCTCAGTGCAGTGCATCTAACTCAGGCTTGGGTTTGAAACCAGGCTTTGCCATTTGCTACCTATGTGATCCCCTGCTCAAATCCCCTGTCACCTGGACTATTGACATGGCCTCTTCACAACTCCTCTGTGCCCATGGTGCCCCATGTTTCTTCATTTTATAGCCAGGATGAATAATTTGAAATGTGAGGCTGATTGTGTCACCACTTAATAAGCTTTCCTTTGGTTTTCTATTGCTGCCTTATAGGCAGAGCCCCCTACCCTGAACAACAAGGCCCACCTCCTCCACTCCTATCCCCCAGTTGCACTACCCTTCATGACCTTTGTATCTACCATTTTTCTTTATCTTCCCTGGGTGTTGCATCTGCTGTTCCTTTGCATAAAGCAATGTCCTTCTCTCCCTTGTTTGCCAGGTCATCTCTTACTCATCATTCTGGTCTAAAATTGAGGGTCACTTCAACTACCTTGACTGGGCCAAATCCCCTGCTGCAGGCTCCCATGAGCTCCTATAGAAAAGGCTCCTGAGGGGCGCCTGGGTGGCGCAGTCGGTTAAGCCTCCGACTTCAGCCAGGTCACGATCTCGCGGTCCGTGAGTTCGAGCCCCGCGTCAGGCTCTGGGCTGATGGCTCGGAGCCTGGAGCCCGTTTCCGATTCTGTGTCTCCCTCTCTCTCTGCCCCTCCCCCGTTCATGCTCTGTCTCTCTCTGTCCCAAAAATAAAATAAAAAAAAAAAAATGTTGAAAAATAAAATAAAATTTAAAAAGAAAAGGCTGCTGATATTCCTCTCTCATGACCAGCACCACAACCACTATTTTTCATTTGCTATTATGATTATATCATCTCTACCATAACTGAAGGCTCTGTGAAGGCAAGGGCTACCTCATAGCTCAGTGTCTGCCTCCTTAATTCATATATATTGAATTAATGATGAACAAGAGAGACTTCAGAGTTTCCTTACTTTAAGATCAGGAGAACTACACCCCTTCCCTGCTCAATTTCTATTTCTCTCTCTCAAAATAAATAAACTTTTAAAAAGAGAGAGAGAGGGGTGCCTGAGTGGCTCAGTCAATTAAGCATCTGACTTCAGCTCAGGTCATGATCTCATGGTTCATGAGTTTGAGCCCCACATTGGGCTCTCTGCTGTCAGCACAGAGCCTGCTTCAGATCTTCTGTCCCCCTTTCTCTCTGCCCCTTCTCTGCTCATTCTTTCTCACTCTCAAAAATAAAAAATAATAATAATAAACTTAAAAACATCTTTAAAAAAAGGGAGAACTTATTTTTCCAGTATCCCTGGAAGGTCAACAGTAAATGAGAAAATATATATAAAATATCTAACTCAACCCTGTGCCCCAGTTATCCCCACTGTCCCTTGGGGATATTTAGGGTTCTGGGTGGGAGCTGGAAGTGGTGGGGAGGGGCAGGAGTCCAGATAGGGTCCAGACACACTTGCCTGAGAGTAAGGAAAACCACAGCACTCTGCCTCATTGCTCTGTCTTTGTCTCTAACATTCAGGGCAGTAAAACACATGAAGAGTAAATCATGAAGAAGGGAGTCTGGCTGCCTCAGTCAGTTGAGTGTCCAACTCTTGATTTCAGCTCCGGTCATGATTTCACAGCATGTGGGGTCAAGCCCTGCATATGACTGCACTGACTGTGGAGCCTGCTTGGGATTCTCTCTCTCTCTCCTCACTCTCTGTCCCTCCCCTGTGTTTTCTCTCAAAATAAATAAATACACATTTTTTAAAAAGAGTAAATAGTGAGAATAAAGGCAGTTCATTGCTCTTGGAAGCTTTGTCTTGAATTTCAGATTCCTCTTGAGGTTAGAATTGCTCATTTGAGATGGGAAAGCTGGTGAATCTCTCCCACCTAACAGGCACTGCCCCCTTGAGACCCATCCTTGCCCAGGTGTCTGGATACAGCTAAGCCTCCTACCTCTCTGTGAGCTGGTCATTTATTCAAGAACTTTACTGATGAGGACTTTGTTACTATTTTCTTGGCTTTGGCTGAGCTTGCATTTTGGCTGTGAATGCCATGGGAAAGTGACAGTAACAGTGGGTCCCTGCAAAAGTGCCTGTAGTCTCTGGTCCTCAATTTCCCAGTTATCCACAAGATAGATACTTGGCTGGTACCTCCAGGAAGCTCATGAGAATATTTGGGGGTTAGTTTCTGAAGGACAGATAGAGGGCTCTGAGGACTGTCACCCAGCCTCTGCTCTTCACAGAGTGGGAGCAGGTTGCACTTTCTTTCAGAGAGGAAGCAGCAGCCCCAGTGATCCCAGCTCCACAGAGGATGTGGACCAAGCCTTGGTCCTGCAGATGACCAACTTGGTGACTTTGGCCTGTTGCCTAGTTTCTCCCAGCCTTGGGTTTTCCTGTTATAAAATAAACCTGCTCATGTTTGGTTCACATCCTCAGAAACCCCCAAATCAATGCTCATTATCCAGTATCTTCTGACCCTGGCCATTTCCACAGTAATTCAGGAAGCTCTGAGCCTTTGGAAGTTCCCCCAACCCACTGCTAGATTGTGCAGGTGAGGGCAAAATGCTTTGCATTCACATTCTTGAGGCATCGTGGCTTTATTTCTGCTGAGATACAAACTCCCTGTTCTTTTCTGTCAGTGGGCCTGAGGCAGCTCTGTTTCCCATAAGCCCCTCTCCCTGGTCACTGCCAGGGTTGGGGAGGTCAGGAGGTGAGCCCAGTCCTGTTTCACACGGTGCCCAGTACATGTAGATTCACGATGGCTCATTGAGAATGATATTCAACAGCAATCCTTCCAGATCTCCTTGTACCATGAACTCTGTGCTAATGCCTGAAGGCCCCGCTCCTTTGCTGTTTGGTTTGCTTCTGTGTGACTGAGTAGAAATTATGACTCTGTGATCTCACTGGCATTTCCAGGTCTTCATTAGTCCTGAAAACATGCCTGCCTTGTGATTCAATGCAATAGGAGACTGAGTTTCTCCAAGTCTCATGGCTTAGAGGTTAGAGTGGGGTTGCAAAACAATAGTAATTCAGACTTCAGTGGCTGTATGAAGGACCTTAACTCTTGGAAAACTTCTCTGAGTGGTTTGGAAAATACTTGGAGTATGCCTCATAGTGACCTGAAAGTTGTTATCCTTATTGATAAAGTTAGTGTTCACCCAAACTCATGTTCACCCAAACCTCAGAATGTGATCTTACTTGGAAATTGGGTCTTTGCAGATATAATTAAGATGATATGCCACTGAATTAGAGTGGGCCCTAAATCCAATGACTGGTATTCTCATAAGAGAACAGACACACAGAGCAACACACACCAAAAAGCAGATGTGATGACAGGACAGAGATTGCAGTGGTGCTGCCACAAGCCAAGAGACATCCGGGGTCACCTGGATGGAGAAGCAGAGGATATTCTTCCCTAGAGTTTCTGAAGGGGCACGTCCCTCCTGACACCTATGGATTTTGGACTTCTGGCTTCCAGTACTGTGAGAGAAGAAATTTGTGTTGTTATAAGCCACTCAGTTTGTGGTAATTTGTCATGACAGCCCTAGTAAACTAATGCAATGTTCTTATGCATGAGACACATATCGACATGCTCCATCCACAGACACGCCCAAGATGCCACTGTCTCTGCCATCCTTTGCAGCAGCCCGACCCTCTTGTCCCTCAGACAGAATTTGGTTGCAAGTAAAGTTTCTCAGGATAACAGTGGCTCAAACAATAAGAATTTACTTTCTTATAGCAATAAATACAAAGGCAGACATTCAAATGGATTTTCAGCAGCTCAGACGCCTCTGGGTTGGCTTCTCCTGGTTTTCCTGATCTTCCCCCCATGGTGGCAAAATGTCTGCCAAAATCTAGGTATCATGTTCTCACACAGCACCTGCAAGCATGAAGGAATAGGGGCTCCCCAGTCATCTCTCTTTTATTCAGAGAAGAAAAGATGATCCAAAGCCCCCAGAAATCTTCAAGTCCCCTTGGCCAGAATGTGGTAACATGCTCTTGCCTTGTTGCAAGGAAAACTTATAAAAAGAATTTCTGTGGTTGATAGCCTCTCTCCTGGAAGGTGGGATGTTCAAACAAACAACATGGAGAGATGGTTGTTGCCTAGGATACAGATTGTTGGGTGTGGTTGCCATGCTCACCCTGGGAGTTGCCTCCCCGGAGCAGGCTGGGCTGTGCTTTCTGTGGACCCACCTGTGCTAGACCTGCTGTTCACCAAGCAGAATGTGGGAGAAGCTTCTTGCTCACACTCTGAGGTCATGAGACCTCTGCAGTAATCTGAATGAAGACCCCCAAAGATGCCCACATCCTAAACCCCAGAACCTGTGACTATGTTGTCTCACATGGCAAAGGGATTTTGCAGGTGTGTTTAAATTAAGAGCCTTGAGATGGAGATATTGTCCTGTTGTGTCCAATGTAACCACAAGAGTCCTTGTAAGTGGGAGGCAAGAGGCATAGAGTCAGGAGAGATATGGCTATGGAAGCAGAGGTTGGACTGATGTGACTGACCATAAGCCTCCAGAAGCTGGAAATGCAGGCAGCCTTTAGAATCTGGAAAAGGGCAAGTAACAGATTCTCCCCTAGAACCTCCAGAAGGAACAAAGCTCTGTCAACATGTTGATTTTAGCCTAGTAAGATCCATTTTGAACTTCTAGCCTCTCAAATGATAATAAATCTACACTGTTTTAATACACTAAGTTTGTGGTTGTTTGTTACAATAGAAAATTAATACAGCCTTGGAATTGTGCTGCCTGGATCACTTGTCCACACAGAGGGCCTGGAAAATGGAACCTGCATCGACTTCCAGTATCCCCTCTCCCTGGAGCTATCCATATGTCCAAAGACCTGAGCTACAAAATGGGTTCATATCATCTCCCCCATCCCTCCACCCCCCATCCTTCCCATTCACCCCATGTTCCCCATTTCCCATCTTCCCCATCCTCCCATCCTCTCCATCTCCCCATCCTCCCCATCCTCCCCATCCCTGGTTCCCCCATACTTCCCATCTGACCCATGACCATACCATCCTCCCCATCATCCTCATCCCCCCATCCTCCCACCCTCCCATCCTATCCATCCATCCCATGGTCCCCATCCTCCTATCCTCTCCATCCCCCATCCCCTCCATCCTTTTTTCCCCCATCCTCTCCATCCTCTCCATCCTCCCTTTTGCCCTTATCCTCTCCATCCTCCCCATCCCCCCATCCTCTACACCCTCTCCATCTTCTGGATACCCCCATCCTCTCCATCCTCCCTGTTTCCCCTATTTCCCCATACTCCACATCGTACCTATCTCCCATCCTCTATATCCTCCCCATCCCCCCATCCTCTCCATCCTTCCTATTCCCCCATCCTCTACATCAACCCCACTGCCTCATCCTTTTCATCCTTCCCATTCCCCCAATCCTCCCCATCCTCCCCATTCCCCCCATCTCCCCAACCTCTCCATCCTCTTCATCCTCCCCATCCTCCCTATTCTCCATCTTATCCATCCTCTTCATCCTCTCCATCTTCCCCATCCTATCCATCCTCCCCAGCTTCTCTGTCCCCCCTCCTCCCCATCTCCCCATTATCCCTATTCCCTCATCCTCTCCATCCCCACCATACTCACCATCTTTCCCATCCCCCTTTATCCCCACCCTCCCCATTTCTTCATCCTCCTCCCAGCCTTCCCCTAGGCTCCCATGCAGACATACTCTGCCTGGCTGAAATGCTGTGGGGGTTATGTTAGTCTGCACAGAGGTGCTCAGTCAGGCCTGCCTATCTGTTGATTCCCACCTAGGGACCTTGTTTTACAGCACTCCCCACTTCTGAGGATTTGACCCTTTTTCTCTAATCTTCGCAGTAAAGGCTTCTCATTGATATGACTCCCCACACCCAGAAGAGAGGCACCTAAGACTAGAAGGCACCAAGGTTTTGTCCCAGTGACTGGGCATGAGGGGTGGTGGCACAGCCATTCCCACAGGCCTTGGCTCTTCTGTAAAGAGTGGTTCCAGGGAGGGGGAAGTTGTTCTCCAGCTAGGCTGGAGCCTGAACATAATAAACCAGGGGAGGAATGCTGGTGAGGGCTACAGGGCAGATGGCCTTCCTGCCTATCCCCTCCCTGCACTTGCCCCCATCCCTGGTGAATAAGAGTTGTAATTCAGTAGCTGTGGTGCTGAGTGTGAAGATAACAGTGAGCTTTCTGAGCATGATGTGGGTTTACTGGTAGAGAATCAATGTGGGGATGATTTCCTCAGGCCCTGCTAGCCTAAGGAACAAGGCTCTCGTGGCGAGAAGAGGCTGATGACCACCCTGCTATCTCAGGTAACGGCAAGTCTCCTGGAGTGGTTTGCTCAGCTCTGCAGGCCTGTGTCTGAGAAATGGCCTGGTCAGCAGCTGTGCCTTTCCTTCCTCCTAGGCTGGGCTCTCTTCTTTCAACTTGACCTTTATTCTCCTCTCTCGGTGACAGGGATTCCTCTGCTTACTTCCTGGCCCAAAGTGGAGGTGACACTGGGTCCTAAGGCACAAGCGTTCTGTTGCAGGTCCCACTGCCAGCAGACTCAGCCCTTACCAGCCTGTGCAGACTGTACCAGAGGGATTGGCTGACCCAGCTCACATGCCTGTGAGGCTGGTGTCTTCACAAACCCAGCAGGGCTGGTGGTGGCCAAGGGCAAAGGTAAAGAGAATTAACTCTGCTCAGGACCGACAATGTGCCCAACAAAGCTTTTCTGACAACCACTGCCCAGAAAGAAAGTGAAATGTCCAGAGAATGAATAAGTCTCACCCAGACTGACTAGAAGATTGGAAAATTTATTTGTGCCACTCATATATTAAAAGTTTATTAAAAGTAAAGAAAATTAAAACAAACGACAAAAAACTTTGCAGGCACCTGTGCAGGTGCTTAATCTCAGAACGCCCATCATGCCTTCCTCAGCTAGTGAGCTCTTCTATCCCTTCTTTCCTCAAAATTCTACCCTTCTATAAAATAAAGGTTATCATATATGTTTTGGCCCAAGCCTAGAGTGTGGTCATTGTTATAGAGCACTCCTGGACATACTGTTGCAGACCTAGAGAACATTCAGGGAATCCTAGGAGCTAGGCCCAGGGGAAGTGGGCAGACCCTGCAATGTGCAAATCAGCAATGAAGGGTGGGAAAGCAACTGTAGGGTTGTCCCAGCTGTCCCTCAAGTGGGGTTATCTTGAGGGAAGCAGCCTTGCTTCCTTCTTGGGTTCCCAAGACCACATACCTTCCCAGAGCATCTCACATCCAGTGACTGATCAGTGGAGCATATGTAGTCCCAGCATCATCCTACCAGGAGGATCTCTGCAGGTCCACAGCTTCAGAGCTCCCTGCAAGGCTGGCTGAGGCCTCTGTCGGTCCTGCATCCCAGCCCAGTGTTTCCCTCTGCCTCCCCCCTCCCAGCAGATATTGATCCCTACAGTTTCTCCTAATAACATCCTGCCTGTTCCTCTCCATCTCAGGGTCTGCATCCTGAGGAACCCAGTCTGTGATGGGATTCCTCTGGGTTTACAGTAAGTCTTAGTTCCATGAAGTCAAATCCATTGTCATATCAGCCCATTATCACTACCAACACCTCTGAGCTCAGGGGCAGGGACAGGGGCTGCTGCTGGACAATAGGCCTTGTCCCCAAGGCTTGCTTTTTGTCTGGTCCCTTCCAGGAAGCTCTCAGAAAGACTAATAAGGCAAGGTGCTGCCAGAATGGTTGGCTGCCCAGTTCCTGCTGGCAGAGATGCAGGTGTGTGATCTTGTGGCAGAACACAGCTTTGTACTGTGATGTTCAACACCATGAATGTCCAGGGAAAATGGTAGTGAAAGAGAGGTCAGTCTGCTTCATGTAAAGCCCTAGTGAGCAGATCTTTGCCCTCTTCCATGGGATGACTCTTCCAGATGAATGTCTAGCTCCTTGAGGTGGACAAGGAGAAAATTTCACATTGAGCACCTGGGGAGGGAGACTTCTGAAGGACCCCAGGAGTGAAGCTTTTTCTAGTGGGTAATCTCTGGCCTCTCTACTGTTGATCACAGAGAATTAAACCTCCTTCTGTCTGTCCATTGCTCCCCCAACTCTGCCCCAAAAGGAAAAGAAAAAGAAGTGATAAAAGCCCAGGAAAAATTCTCTATTCATGCTGCATGATTTGCAAAATCAAGATAAGGGCCACCAAGGGTCTTCATTATTTTTATGTGACACCAATAAACCATTCTGCACTCCCCCCCCCCCAAGCTCACAGCCACTCATCTTTTTGCACAGAGAAGCAACTTTCCAGAACTTCACTCCTTTATTATAAACAGAAACATTAAAACTGCTCCCAGCTGGTCTTGGTCTTTAAATGACAGTCTTAAGTCCCCCACTTCCTCCTGTAGCATCTTCTCCCTCTGTTTTGTGTCTAGCAAAGCCACCAAGGGGCATTGCACTGGAAATGAATGTTAACTGACTATAGTTTTCTAAGGATTTTTATCTTACTAATTCCCCAAACATAAAAGGTCTGATCCCTTATGAGGCTGGAAAGATATGTACCTATAGTTCTGGGACCTGCAGCCCTCATTCAGAGTTGAAGCCTGATTCATCAAAGGCTGGCCTTGGTGACAACTAGCACCCTGCCATCTGCTTCTGGCCTTGGGGGTACAGCTGCCTTTCTGTTTCTGACTGGGGCCTTTGTCTTGGGAGTGTATATTAGTCTGAGCTCTCCAGAGGGACAGAATAAATAGGACATACATATCAATAGGATGCACACACACATACACCCTATATATACAAATTACTATAAGGAATTCTCCCAGGTGATTATGGAGACTGAGAAGTCCAAGATCAGCCAGAGACCCAGGAGAGCCAATGGTATAGTTCTAGTCTGATTTTGAAGGCCTAAAAACCAGGGGAGCTGATGGTATAAGTTCTAGTCAGAGTCCAAGACTGAAGGCAGAAGACTGACATCCCACCTTGAAGACAGTCATGTAGAAAATCAGAATTCTTTCTTACTCAACCTTTCAAAAAAAATTTTTTATTGTTTATTATTTTTGAGAGAGAGAGAGAGAGAGAGAGACAGAAATCAAGCAGGGAAGAGCAGAGAGAGAGGGAGACACAGAATTGGGAGCAGGCTCCAGGATCTGAGCTTTCAGCACAGAGCCCAATGCAGGGCTTGAACTCACAGACTGTGAGATCATGACCTGAGCCATAGTTGGCTGCCCAACTGACTGAGTCACCATTACTCAACCTTTTATTGCACACAGCCCTTCAATGGATTGGATGAGGTCCATCCATATTGGGAATAGTAATCCGCTTTACTCAGTCTACCAATTCAAATGCAAATCCATCCAGAAACACCTCATAGACATATACAGAGTAATGCTTAACCAAATAACTGAGCACCCTGTGGCCCAGTCAAGTTGACACGTAAAATTACCATTACAGGAAGAAATTGCTGATCATAGGAATGATGATGCAAAGAAACCCCTACATTTGCAAGTCCCTTGGCCAGATCAGGATTAGAGAAGCAAAGAGATCTCCTTTGTGTGAGGAAGAGGCAGGGTTTGGGGCTATAGGCAAATGACTGACAATGTGGTTGGGTGTCTCCTGGTGCTTTCAGACTTTGGAGAACCTAAGAGCCATCTGTGTGTCTCACCTCCACAAGCTTCAGGTCCTGCAGCTGCCCATCCCTGAGCTTCTCTGGTCAAATATCCCTTACCAGCTCCTGGCCCTGGCCCAGGCTGTGACCTACAGCCTGATCAGGATTTTCACATTTGCTGGGTTCACTCTGGCCATAAAGAAGTTATGGCAGGGGTGCCTGGGTGGCTCAGTCGGTTAAGCGTCTGACTTTGGCTCAGGTCATGATCTCACAGTTTGTGAGTTCAATCCCCGCTCCATGTTCTGTGCTGACAGCTCAGAGCCTGGAGTCTGCTTTGGATTCTGTGTCTCCTTTTCTCTCTGCCCATCCCCCACAAACACTCTGTCTCTCCCTCTCTTAAATAGAAATAAACATTAAAAAAAGTTAAAAAAAAACTTTTTTAAGTTAAAAGAAAAAAAGAAGCCATGGCAACTGGGTTCCTCTTCCTAAGGTCTTTTTCTTTTTCCTAAAGTTTTATTTATTTATTTAAGTAATCTCTACCCCTACATGGGGCTTGAACTTGCAACCCCAAGATCAGGAGCTGCATTCTCTTCCTACTGAGCCAACCACCACCCCTCCTAAGGTCTTATAGAGAAGTTGAAGCTCAAGATTTTCATTTGGGAAAAAGGCCTCTAATAAGAAAGCAGAAATGGATTCTCTATCAATTAGGGATTCTGAACAGTTCTGAATAGTTAAGACTTGAAAAACAGTAGCTTGAATAACATTAAAGAATCAAAAACAAAACAGAAAAAAAAACCCACAATATTTTTCTTTCAGGTAGTGATAAGTGTAAGCAGCCCAGGGCTGTATGGTGGCCCTACACTGTCACTAAGGACTTAATTTCCTTTGATCTCTCTGCCCTCCTGATCTTTAGGAAAATGTCTTCAAATTAATGACTTCAAGATGGCAGCCACTTGTCAGTGTGACAGGCAGAAGGAAGAAAGTGTGGGTGAGTCTGGGTGGTGTGTGGGTGTAGGGCTAAAGAAGACTCTCACCTCAATCAGCCCCTCCTCTTTTTGAAAGAATTTCCCAGAAGCTTCCCTCTCATTATGTTGGTTTACCTTTTTGGTTATCTGTATCCTTATGTAAGTAGGACATTCTTGGTAAAACCATGAGTCCACACACCAGTATCCCAGCCACCGGCTTGCTGGTGCCTGAACTATATTCAGTGGGGCCATCTGTACTTCCTTCCCCTCTCAGCTTTTCTTTTTCCTTAGCAAAAGTTTCAGCATGATGTCAGTCTCTTTGTTCTTTTTCTTGCTTGCTCAGAAAATCGCTGTGTTTTAGTTCTAAAGGACAGAAATCTAGTATATTACATTAAGCCAAAAGGGAAATCTGTTGGCTTAAGCAACCATATTAGAGAAGAATAGAGTTTTCCTTACTAATTCTTAGGACCACGGTCTCAGGACCCTTCTAGTTTCTCCCTCTTTCTCTCCCCCCTCCTCCTCTCTTTCTTTGTTTCCCTCTCCACATCAACTTGGCTATATTCTGTCCTACTAATATCACTTTCTTCACACATCAAAGGTCAAAGACAAGGGGCATGTACAGATTCATATGCTTATGGCTCTACAACCAAAGCAGGCCCTTCTCCATCAGCTTCAGTAGGAAAAACCTTGGTGAAGACTCTGATTGCCTCAGCTTGGTCAGATGTCCCTGTTTTGCCCAATCATTATGGGCAGGGAATAAGGATCATGTAATAGGATTGATTACACCTCTTCAGACCCCATAGCTAGATCAATGTTGGGGAAGGGAAGTCAGGAGGGAGTATTATCAAGGGAACCTAAAGAATGTGAGAATGGCATAGGCACAGCTGTCAAAAGAATGAATTGTATTTAGTTAGACAGCAACCCCAAGTCCTGTGTACCATAGCTTCCTGTGTCAGTCCTGCGTTTTAGCATCGATTCATATTTTGCCTTTGTTCTGTTCTGTATTGCAAGAGGTCTGACTTCTGTAGGATACTTTCTCTAGACTACCATTTTAACTTCCAACTCATTTAGCCAATGATATAGATTGGAGGGCAGGAGACGAAGGGTGTTACTTTTATTCCTCTCAGCCCTGGGCATTTTCTCTGGCAGCAGTTAGTTGCCTCTGTGGCTCCAACCCCAACAAATATGGCCCTCATGGTTTGAATCTCACAGGGGAGACATTGGGTCCTAAGCTTCACAAACTGCCTCCTCCTTTAGTTCAATCAGCCTAGGGGAAGCAGTGACTTTCTGCTCTTGCTAATCTCTGGGCTTACATCACTTTGCAACCACTTGGCCACATTATATTTCTCCTGTTGTAAAAACATAAAGGGAGTTGTTTTTCTGGTAAGACCTGATTTGTATACCTCCTTTCTTCACACACATTCCTCCACCCCCTCCAATGGACATTTGCAATTGAAACCTTTTCTCTAACCTGAGAATAAAAGGTTTTGTCTCCAGTAAATGAATTTTAAACTTCAGCAAGCAGCTGCAGCAATACCCTGAAGGGGAGGGTAGGTATGGGTACTCACCCCCCACTAGGCAATCACCCATTCAAATACTTGGGGAAACACAACCAGTTCTCAATTAGTTGTGAGGGGCTGTGCCTGGAGAATCCATATAGAGACCCTCATTCCCTACCTATCTCTACCTGCCTGTCAGCAGGAATGAAGACTTTTTAACGTGAGCAGAAGTAAAGCCAAAATCAGACAATAAGCCAGCAGCAAAACATCCAGTATATAAGGAAATTACAGCACAATGGTTCAGGGGTTTGTGTGTAACCTGTATTCTCTTGTTACACAACAAATTGAGAGTTGACACAATAATGGATTTTTTTTTTTTTACATTTGATTGCATACACTCTGGGATGTCAATCCAGGTAAAGGTCACACCCCTGTTAAGCTAGCCAGAAAAACAGTACTAGACAGCATTTTCCAGTAGTTGTTTTTGGGGAAAGGAAATAGTGCTTATACTATTTTTCCTTCCAAAGTACCACTACATGTAAAATTATTTATTTTCTCAATATCGGATCCCAAAACTACCTTAAAAAACTGTCCCTCATCTCCTTCTTACCCCTTGTTTTAATTAAGGAAGGATTTCTGTACCAGTCAGGATAATCCAGTTTCTGCTGCGGTAACAATATCCTAAATTCTTCATGGTTTATAACAATAAAGACACTTCTCACTCATGGAGCACATCCATTGAGGATTGGGGCACTGCTCCTTGTGTTCTCATTTGGGGAACCAGAACCAGGTTAATAGGGTAGCAGCTGGCTGGCACATTGCTGGTTCCTGTGGCAGAGGGAAGTGACAAACTGCTCTGACCACATTTCAAGGTCATAGAAAGTTATACGGTGACAGCCAATCTTGCAACCATTTCTATTTTCCCAAAGTCACAATTTTTCTCAAAGTTGTAGCTCCAAATTTCTATTTTGGTGGTAATTGAAATCTCTGCTTTGTTGTTTTATAGAAATTTCAAATGTAATGTCAAGAAAAGAAACTCTTGATTTTCTGTGCCTCTAATTACCCCCATCTTAAAGACAGCACTCTCTACCCAGTTGCTTTCATCAGAAAACTAGGCATTAACCTTGATTTCTCTTTCTTTCAGTTCCTGTATTCAGCCCTTTTGCAAGTGTTATGGTTTCAACTTTCAAAATAGTTTTAGAATCTGCCTACTTTTCTCCATATCTGCTATATCCATTTGTCTTAGTTTAGCTCTACCCCAGAAGTAGACCTTGATATAAACATTAAACTGCAAGTCGTTTTCTGGGAGATGACTAAGACATTGATAGGGGAGTGAGAAAATGAGACAGGGAATAAATGGTAAAAAAAAAAGTGGGGTGGTGGGAGAAGGGTCATTATTGACACACACCCAACTGCAGTCAACTAGAGCTTAATCTTGTGGGGAACTCTGGTTAATGATGAGGAACATGTGTCTTAGTGCTATTCCCCCCTGGAATGGGGGGAATATTGTCAGTGGAGAGTTACTCCTAGGAGATATTAATTTTTTGGACTTCTAGGCTGCGTTGCAAGCAGGTAGAGTGGCTTCACATGGCTTTGGAGAAAGTCTTCTGGAAATAAGACAGACATTGGTGATTTGAAGTCATCTGCCTCACTGAAGTGATGCAACCTGAAGGAGGGATATGGATGGGATGCCAACAGCATCTGCCATGGTCTATCTATTCCTTGATCACTCAGGTCCATTTGTGACCCACATTAAATTTACCCTAAAAACAGCTGCTCTTCAGGATAATGGCCAGTCATGGTTAATGAACGAACAAATAATAAACAAACAAAAAAACAACAGGGAAGTTCATGGGATAAGCTATAGTTCATCATGTGTTCCTGAGTTTGGGTCTTGTTATTCATCATCTCACTCCTCCACCACCACTTCTAGAACCCCTTCACCCTCTACCAACACTTCACTGGGTGTATGTGGCTTTCCTAGTTACCTAGACTTTCATGCTTGATGATCTGAGCATCTAGGTACCATACCATTCTTTTTTTTTTTTTTTTTAATTTTTTTTTTTCAACGTTTATTTATTTTGGGGACAGAGAGAGACAGAGCATGAACAGGGGAGGGGCAGAGAGAGAGGGAGACACAGAATCAGAAACAGGCTCCAGGCTATCAGCCCACAGCCTGACGCGGGGCTCGAACTCACGGACCGCGAGATCATGACCTGGCTGAAGTCGGACACTTAACCAACTGCGCCACCCAGGCGCCCCTAGGTACCATACCATTCTTAAGCCATGATTCTGAAGTTAGTCTTTTGCAGTTATTAACATACAAGGAATCATCAAGAGTTGCCACCCAACTGAATTCCCTGAGTTTCAGACAAACTCTTCCTGGCTTCTGTTTATCTATCTATATCTATCGAGGGAGAGAGCAGCAACTCTATCATTCATGAAAAGCAGGGCCAATTACTTCACCAGGTCAATAACGCCCTTCTTTGCCTACAGGTGTACTGGTGTAAGGAATCACAAATGACAAGGTAGCAGATATAGCTTTAGATTTAATGGAACCCATACTGTGCACCTGGTAGAAATTTTTCCCTCTAGGATTTCTAGCCCACCAGAGTCTGAAGTTTTGGGGACAAGAAGCACAAATTCCCCAAGTGTACCATCAGGCCTATCAGAGAGAGGGGGTTACCGCTTGTTTTCACTCTTTGGTTCTCAGAAAACTGTACCCTATTGTGCACATAGCACCATATATGGTTCAAAAATGTATTGTATCATGAAAAACACTACCCCTGAGACTCAAAGGGCAATCTCCAATCTGCTGTCCTAGCTGTTCCTTGAAGCAGTTATTCCAGCATTCTCTGAGGCTGCCAACAGCTCTGGGAAATATAGTATATGAGCACCACTGGATTCTCTGGTGTGTTGGTAAATTGGCTTATGTGTGAGAAAGAGCTTCAATTTGTAGAGTTTGCCTTAGTTTTGTTAGGTAAATACTTTCACTATGACCAATTTCAATCTACTAATGTTTTAACAATGGTCTCTCAAGATACCTGAATACTTAACAGTTAGGTCTTGCGAATCAGTACTGTCTGAAACAGAACACTTACTGGAGCCCTTGGTTTTCTGCCACGTTGAACTTCCTTCAGTACAAATTAGGTTCTTTTGTTGGAGGCAATGTTATGTGAGATTCTCCTGACAATGACATTGTGATACTGCAGGCCGAGAAGGCAAATTCTTACGAAGCCATCTGTAATAGTCATAAATAAGCATGAAGCACTGCCCCTTCCATGGTGTAATGTGCCTAATGTACTCAGTTCGCCATAATTTGGCTTGTTGGTAATCTGGCAGTTATGGAGGAGCCCTGTTCAGGTTCCCTTTCCAGAGATAGCCTATCGTAAGTGACCAAGTGCCTCCACCTGTGGGTGCCTTTGGACCTTTGCCTCTTGTTTCAAACTGAGGGCATAGGTCTCTCAGACTCTCAATTCCTCACCAGACCGGCTTGCTTGTTTTCTCTCTCTCTCTCCCTTCCTTCCTTCCTTCCTTCCTTTCTTTCTTCCCAAGAGATGCCCCTTGGGCTAGTGGAGACTTCTAGTTCACCTCAGTGTGAGCCTCTTCCTACCCTCTCTGTGTTCCTTCTCCCTCTCCTCTCATTGGTGTCAGATTTGCCTCACAGTTGCCAGATTCTTCCTATCTACTCTGCTCCTTCTTCCTTTTATCTTTCACAGGCATTATCCCCCAATAGCTCTATTGTATTTATATTTCCTTCTTGATGTCTGTTTTCTGGAAACACCCCTGACACAGTGTCCTTGAGGGATGTAACATATTTAGAGCCCTGCCTTGGTAACTGCTGATCTTCATACATTCAATAATGGCAGTAGCTAGATCAGTCCTGGTGAGAAACAGCCCAAGCTATTGGAAACTGTGCACAACCTCTGCCACTGCCACCATGGCTGTTCTATCCACAGGTCCACTATAGAAACACTGGAGTGGCCAAAGATGAGTCATCTGGTCTACCTAGTTGAGCAGTGCCTCTTCTGTAATCTGTGTTTTCAAGTGGTATCAGCATGTGATGCAAAGATCCTCACACTTTGAGACCACTCCCATAAATCCATCACTATGCTTCCTCCTGAGACCTGTCTCCTTTCCTCCAATTCCTCCAGCCCACCCAAAGTTCCTGAATAACTGGCTAAGCCATTAACAACCATCTAAGCCACTAAAGTCCTGAATATTCTCATCCCAGGCCACTTCTTGCTCCAGTCCAAGTAAATAAACAGGTGTACTGCCTAAAGCTCTAGCCACTGAGAAGCTTTTCTCTTTGCCACCTCTGAAATGGTACTACATAATAGAAGTAGTCCATTTTTGGCTTGTACTACCATGTTGGGCAATCCATTGATGAACCAGAGATTTTTCTTTTTTCCTTTTTTTTTCAGGTGGTCAAAATGAAAAGTTATAAGTCCATAAGTATGAATTAAGACTCATCTGTGTAACAGAGATGGTAGATATGAGGGTTTGAACCAAATGTTAGTTTATTTGTATTCTCTGGATCTGCTTCTGCCTAATTCCAAATGTACCATTGCCATTATATGATGAGATTTGTTGTGTCTGCCCAACTTATGAATTAGTGGGTCTGACAATACTCAGCTCAGAGACAAAGCTCAGATTATGTTGTGAAGCAATTTGATGTACAATGATCGAGTATCTACTAGGGTCTGGTAGTATGCCAGGAGCACTAGTTCAAGTGATGAATAATTTTCTGTTGCAGACGTGTTATGGACAGAACTGTTTCCTCCACCTCCCCCACCAAATTCATGTGATGTAGCCCTAACTTCTAATGTCACTGCATTTAGAAACAGGGACTTTAATGAGGTAATTAAGGCTAAATGAGGTATTATGGGTGGGGTCCTAATCTAATGGAACTGATGTCTTAATAAAAGAGGAAGAGAGACCACATCTCTTTTCTTCTTCTTCTTCTTCTTCTTCTTCTTCTTCTTCTTCTTCTTCTTCCTCTTCTTTCTCTCTCTCTCTCTCTCTCTCTCTCCCCCTTCTCCCCCTCTGTTCCCCCTCTCCCCCTTCTCTATGTGAACATGCATAGAGGAGAAGCTATATGAGGACACAGCAAGAAGGTGGCTGTTTGCAAGGCAGGAAAAGAGCTCTCACCAGAAACCAACCCTCCTGGCACCCTGATCTTGGACTTCTGGCCTCTGAAACTGTGATAAAATACATTTCTGTTATTTAAGCTGCCCTTCCTGTGGTATTTTGTTATAGCAGCCCTGGTAGACTAATACAAGACAGCATAGACTTGTTACCAAACCTTAAGAGTCTGCACCAAGACTCATCTACTCATTTACTGCCTGAGATGTAACATCCTGTTTTTATTTACTGTGAGTACCTCTAGCACCCTGTCATATGGCCCACTGGCAGGACTGATTGCATTGCAACCTGAATATGCTCTAGAGCAGTCTCTTGTTCTGAGTTCCACTCAAAACTGGCATCTTTCTGAGTTATTGAATAAATAGATTACTGTATTTCCCATGTATGGTATGTACTACCCCAAAGTTAAGAGGTTTATTAACTATTGTGCAGTTTTCTTAATGGTAGGAGCTACATGTGTTAATACTGCCCAGCATTTCTCAGATCACCTCCAATCCATGTATTGTTTATCCCCCACCCACTGGTATATCCATTATATTTGCCACTTCATATTCCCTAGGTTCAATTAACATTATGTCATTGATACAGTGACCATGGAATGTCAAAACAACCAAGGTCAAAACAACAAACTAACTGGACTGGACTGTGACAACAGAGGAGTTGACTTCAAACTTCTGCTAAGACTGCAAATGTATGCTACTGTTCATTCCAAATTAATGCAATTGTCTTTTCATTGCTCTTCGTGATATACTTTTGTGATTTTTTACTGTATAGAATACATTCGCCAGATCAATAGTTGCTACTTATGCCAGAGATTAGGTTGATCTCTTCTATTTATATGATTTCTGTTCTAGCTATGACAATAGGGGCTACAATTTGGTTACATTTTTGGTAGTTACATTCCTATGGCTCTTGTAACAAATTACCACAAACTTGGTGACTAAAAATACATGTTTATTTTCTTACAGTTTTAGAGGTCAAAAATTTAAAATTAGTTTCACTGGGCTGAAATTGTAACAACAGGACCATGTTCCCTTTTCCAGCTTCTGGAGCTGCATTCCTCAGCTCATGGTCCCTTCTTGCAATTTCAAGCCTGAAGCATAGCATCTGGCTTTACCTGTCACATTGCCTTCTTCTATAGTCTGATCTCCCTCTGCCTCATTATTATTAGGACATTTACACTTACATTCAGGACTCACCCAGATAGTACAGGACTACCTCACCATCTCAAAAGCCTTAATTTAAATAGATTAAATTAATCTGAAAACTCCCTTTGTAGTGTAAATTAGCATTCACAGTTTCCAAAGATTAGTACCTGGAGTTTGGGCATCAATTCTCCACCTACCATAGTAGTCTTTTCTAATCAACTATGAAGTTGTTCACTGTTTTTGTTTTTTGCGTTTTTTTAAATTTGTTTTTGTTTTTGCTTTGCCTAGGGTCCTATTAAAAAATCAGAGTAAATCCCAAGTGAATTAAAAATCAAGGATAGGATGGAAACCACCTTCACTGCCTCCTTTCTTTTTCTTTTCTTTTTTTTTTTTTTTTTGTGCATCAGTGTTATAATTATTGCTTCAACATTAAACATAATTTAGAATACACAGAGCTAAAGGAGTTTATTGTATTTTCCTATATTTTTAGTCTTTATGTTGTTGTCTTTTTTTTTTTTCCTTTCTGACATTCCAAGATTCCTTCTGTTATCATTTCTGTTTCAAGAACTTCCTTTTCCCATTCTTTTAGGGGAAGTCTTCTGTTGAATACTCTTAGTTTTTCTTTCACCAAAATGTCTAGATTTCTTGAAGGATAGTTTTTTATATTAAATATAATTTATTGTCCGTTGGTTTCCATACAACACCCAGTGCTCATCCCAACAGGTACCCTCCTCAATGGCCATCACCCACTCTCCCCTCTCCTCCACTCCCCATCAACCCTCAGTTTCTTCTCAGTATTTAAGAGTCTCTTATGGTTTGCCTCCTTCCCTCTCCATAACTTATTTTTCCCCTTTCCCCTCCCCCATGGTCTTCTGTTAAGTTTCTCAGGATCCATATATGAGTGAAAACATACAGGCTCTGTCTTTCTCTGCCTGACTTATTTCACTTAGCATAATACTCTCCAGTTCCATCCATGTTGCTACAAATGGCCAAATTTCATTCTTTCTCATTGGCAAGTAGTATTCCATTGTATATATAAACCACATCTTCTTTATCCATTCATCAGTTGATGGACATTTAGGCTCTTTCCATAATTTGGAAAGTACTGCTATAAACATTAGGGTACAAGTGTCCCTATGCATCAGCACTCCTGTATCCCTTGGGTAAATTCCTAGCAGTGCTATTGCTGGGTCATAGAGTAGATCTATTTTTAATTTTTTGAGGAACCTTCACACTGTTTTCCAGAGCGGCTGCACCAGTTTACATTCCCACCAACAGTGCAAGAGGGTTCCCGTTTCTCCACATCCTCACCAGCATCTATAGTCTCCTGATTTGTTCATTTTAGCCACTCTGACCAGCATGAGGTGGTATCTCAGTGTGGTTTTGATTTGTATTTCCCTGATGAGGAGTGACGTTGAGCATCTTTTCATGTTCCTATTGGCCATCTGGATGTCTTCTTTAGAGAAGTGTCTATTCTGCCCATTTCTTCACTGGATTATTTGTTTTTTTGGTGTGGAGTTTGGTGAGTTCTTTGTAGATTTTGGATACTAGCCCTTTATCCAATATGTCATTTGCAAATATCTTTTCCGATTCCATTGGTTGCCTTTTAGTTTTGTTGATTGTTTCCTTTGCAGTGCAGAAGCTTTTTATCTTGATGAGGTCCCAATAGTTCATTTTTGCTTTTAATTCCCTTGCCTTTGGAGATGTGTCAAGTAAGAAATTGCTGCAGCCAAGGTCAAAGAGGTTTTTCCCTGCTTTCTCCTCTAGGGTTTTGAAAGACAGTCTCTTTAACAAATGGTGCTGGGAGAACTGGACAACAACATGCAGGAGAATGAACCTGGACCACTTTCATACACCATTCACAAAAATAAACTCAAAATGGATAAAGGGCCTGAATGTGAGACAGGAAACCCTCACTACATCCTTCAGTCCTTGAGGGCTCCCTCCTATTTTATTTGGAATGTGGTATTACTTTTGATTTACTATCTTGGCCAAAGGGGCAGTGTCAGGAGTTTGCATTGGATTTCCCTACCATATCCTTAATTTGATGTTGACTCTGAAGCCAATTTAGGTGGTTGCACCCTGTATTTAATCTCCACTCAGGTTTTAATATACTCAGAGGGAATTTTTCTGGTTGAAGAAACTGATGATGAGAAAAAAGTTTTATTTTCCATACTAGAAAATCCTGGCTCCCTTATATTTGCTCTAAAGTCTGATTGCAAACTGAGCAGTTCCTTCTTCAGTTTACTCCGCAAATTAGAAAGAAAGAGAGCCAATTGATACATTCAACATACTGCCTGGAAATCACCTTAATCCTATCTATAAGTTCATTAGGTTTATTTTCTATCTACCAACTTACCAGAGGCAATTCTTTTCAATTACTCCACCACCACTTAAGAAACATTGTTCTCCCTCCAGCTTCCTAAAGGAATTTTCAGCCTCTACCAGCAGTTTTCCAGAAGCCACTTTTATAGCCCTTGTTTGTTCCTCAGTCTCAAAGTTCATGCCACATGTTTTAGGTTTTTGTTAAAGCATGACACCATTTCTGATATGAAATTGAATGGCTTCAGTTGTTTTATTGTATAACCACTCCTATCCCCCACCTTTAGCGGCTTCAATAACATTTTTTTCCTCACAATTCTTTGAGCTGTTTGCGCTATTCCTTTGCCGATTTCACCTGGGATCACTCATGCAACTGAATTTAGCTGTGGGTTAGTTCTGTGGGTTAGTTACTGTCTCCCAATGATATCCAGTTCCTGGTGTTCATGCCTGTGTGAACATCTTTCTCCCTGGAATATGGGCTGGACTAGCAACCTGTAACTTGCTTCTAACTCATAGAACATAGTGAAAGTGATGGGTGTCACTTCCAAAATTAAAATTTTTGGAGATTCTAATTTTCATCTTACTAGCTGATTTTCTTTATTGACTCTCTCTCTTGATGGCTTTGATGAAGTAAATTGTTATGTAGGTAGGCCTATGTGACAAGGAACTGAGTATAAAAGAAGTGTCCTCATTATCTTCTCTACCAGCAGCACTAACACTTTTTTTTTTTTTAGTATAGTGGACACACAATGTTATATTAGTTTCAGGTATACAACATAGAGATTGAACACCTCCATATGGTTATGCTATGCCCACCACAAGCATGGCTACCATCTGTCACCATACAACACCATCACAATACCATTATTCCCTATGCTGTACCTTTTATTTCCATGACTTATTTATTCCATAATGGGAAATCTGTATCTCCCACTCCACATCCCCCATTTTGTTCAATCCCCCTCCCTGCTTCCCTGCGGCAACCATCAGTTCTCTGTATTTATAGGTTTGATTCTGCTTTTTTTTGTTGTTGTTTATTTGAGTTGTTTTTTAGATTTCACACATAAGTGAAATCATATGTTGTTTGTCTTTTTCTGCCTGACTTCTTTCACTTAGCATAATACTCTCTAGATCTATCCATGGTGTTTCAAATGGCAAGATCTCATTCTTTTTTATGGCAGAGAAATATTCCATTTTATACACATGTGCACACACACACACACACACACACATTTTTTATATCCATTCATCAGTGGATGGACACTTGGGCTGCTTCTACCAGCATCATTTTCATTACCCCCACCACTACCATCACTCTCCTTCATAGCCTTGACTCTTGATGGGCCATTCTCAACCATTAATTGACCCATGGGGTAGAAATGGGCTTAGGGTCTTCTCTTCCAAGCCCTGTCCTGCTAAGTCAGGTGGTTTGGGAGCCAAAAATCCTCTCTCCAACTTTCTCCTCACTGATGTAACTCCTCCAGTTCATATGAATCAGTTCTGGACTTGGCAGCCAGCACCAGTCTCCCCTTTTATCAAGCAGGTCTGCCTTAGAGGCTCCTGCTCTCTCTTTCTTGGGTAGTACAATGAAATAGTTGGTAAAGTGGAATACTTAGCTAACAGGAAAGATCAGGCCATGCTCTAAAAGAGACCAACTTCCTGGGCTCCCCTATGACCCTGTGGGTAGAGAGACTCCCAAGGAATTCTTCCAAGCACTTGGCATCTTTGTGCCTTGTCTATGTGATGCAGCTTACTAGTAATGCAATTTATCTATTGAATGACCTGTGGGAGAGAGGAAACTGGGGTTCCAGGCTCTGAGCTTCCCCCACCTAAAGAGACTGCATAGCACAGCTGTGATTATCCTGAACAAAGTCATTTGCCTTTCTCCCTCACCCCTAAGGCTTGGAGATGTGGGTGGGGTGGGAGAATATTTTAATCAGATTCTGGGAACAAGGAAGCAGGATCCCAAGGTTGTATAGGGTAGCCTAACTTTGCTCCAGCATTGTTCAAAGAACTTCTAGAAATTCTTTCTTCCATATGCAGGCATGTGTGAGCAACCCTCCATTCCCACAGCTAATGGGACCTCTCTGACTGTTGAAGAAACCTTGGGAAGGAGAGACTGCTATCCGCTTCCTTAAGATGAAATCTCTCTCCACAGCTTCTACCCCATCTCCCACTCTCTACGTTTTTCCTCTGGATCTCTTTTTCTGCATTTCATTAGACAGAAACATGAGAGAAAACAACCAGCTCTGTGAAAGGCCGATAAGACAGGGTGCCAGAAGCCAGAAACAAGTGTGAGACAGAAGCTGGAAGAGCAATGTACCTAGAAGAGCAGATGTCACATGTCCACCAAAATGGCCTCATTTATGACTTGTCAAGGAGACCGGGGCCAGGGCACGATTTGTCTCAGAAATAATTCAAATGCCATTTTTCATTACTTTTTAAAGGAAGTCTTCTACTGGATTAATAAGACATTATTAAACAGACTGATATAATTAAATTAATGTAAGTATAATCATTCATAAGCCTAGTTTCCAAATTTATAAGTTATTCATCTTCACTTGCAAAAAGATTAAGGTTTTCTTGGCCTCATCTATTTGTATGTGAACAATTCATTACTCATGGACCTTACCATTCCAGGTTGAAGGAAAAGAAAATGACAAAGTGGCATCTTATCAATGGGGCCTCCCTTGACCACCCAATTCAGAGTTATATCCTGAGCACATTTACCTCCACACTAGGGATTAATGTAGCCCAAGTGCCTGGACCAGTGCCTGGCATACAGTAGGTACTTAATGCATACTCTTAAATGAATGAGAGAAGAAACGCCCCCTGGTTATACAGGGAGGTGACTACTGAGAGTCAAAAGTGATGCAGTGCTGAATGACACCCAGATGGAGCCAAGGCTAGGACTCAGTCTCCTGGCACCTGACATAGTGCTTTTTGTGCTAAGCCAGGAGGATTTGGAGCTTCTCATCAGAAGCCAGCCTTCTCTCCCTTCCCTGCAAGCCCTGTTGTGCCCCTCCCCATCCCTACATGTGATCATACCCCAGAACCACAATCTCTGGGTGATTTAAGGAGTGAGAAGACACTGTCTGCCCTGAAGAAAAACACCTACCTAGCTGGGGGATGGGAAATGGGTGTGGGCAGGCTTCTGAGCATATTCCTCCAAAATGGCTGCTGAAAGTGGCTATCACTGCATGCTCAGCTCTGCTGCCCTCCCACACTCCTGAGGTGTCAACTTCTTCCTGTCACTCTGCATCTGCCTGCCACCTTCTACCTCTGCTCTACCCTGGGCCCATCTGGCAGGCATGGGTGATCTGCAAGGAGACTTCCTGTGACATTCTCAGGTAGCCATGCTTATGGGGTATAAATGGTCTCTTCCCCCTAGAGGAACCTACATACAGGCTTGCACTGGTTCAGAGCTGATTTCCCTGCTTGGAAGATGATCCAATACTACAGTATGCTACTTGTCTTGCTCCATAGTTTTTGTGGACTTATTTGTCTTTAACTAGTCTGGAAAATATTTTGGTGTAGATTTCTAAGAATTCTAATTGAGTCCAAATCTACATATCTCTGTGTGCCTAGCCCTGAAGTAGGTACTGAGAGCAGCTGCTGGCCTCACTCTGGAGATAGAGATATCTCCGGCAGGATAAGGCAGATAAGTAGTGTCCACCAATAACCAGAAAGGAAGCAGGGAAGGATATGAGCTGAGTCAATGTTGGGCTGCCACAAAGCTCTGACTCAATCTGCTGGATTCCCATGAAAGCTGAGGCTCAGCAGGTTTATCCATGAAAGAGACCCCTCAACCTCCCTGCAGTGTGTAAGAGTGAAGGCCAGTGCTAGTTCTGGGGCAGCGAGGCCCTCAGCCTTGCCAGGTGATGCCAAATCCGGTGCAGCCCATTGATCTGGGCACATTGGTCGGGCCCCATCTGCTCACTCCAGAGAGGCAGGGTGGGGAGGATGTGGAGAGAGGCAGGGCCTGATCTGAGGCTGGGGTGCTGTGCTGTAAAGCCCAGGCAGGAGAAGGGTCTAATAGGCACCCTGACACTGAGCAGCTCCAGCAGCCCTGCTTACACTTCCCAGAGGGCAGAACCAACACAGAATAGGCTCAGGAGCATTTGCTGAGTATGTTGTTGGAAGTGTGGCAGCAAAACCTATATGCACAGATATGTCCTTGTTATCTATCAATCTATATACTTTAGGTAAATCAAATAGCTTAAATCATACCCACTCCTGACTAATTTTGTGCCCTGAAGGCTTTATTTTCTTTTAAAAAAAGCAAATGTACTTCAAGCTGAAGAATACTAATGGAATGCTAATATTTGTTGGCAGATGTGGGAACAAGGGATGAGAGGTTTGATTGTAAATGTCTGTGGTGAGCCACTGTGCTCTGACAGGCAGCCAGTCCCCTGCCCACACCCATGTGGAGCCCATGAAATAGCAAGACAATGGCACCATGAGAAAAACCTGCTTTGCAACGTGGGGCTGAAGAGGCAGGAAGGACCAGATGAAACATTTCTGCTCAGTGGAATTTGATAATCATATTTTGAGAGCAACACAACTCCTGTGTGGCATTTTATTTAAAATACTTCATGGTTCACCAAATGTTTTCCTAGAATTTCCTGTTTGTTCCTGATAATTAATGGAAAGATATAGAAGAGATTATTAATCCCATTTTACAGATGTGATAACTGAGCTTTCGAGAGGTTGTACCCAGAAGAAGCAGAACAAAATCCAAAAGCCCTGACTCCAGGGGACTCCAAGGAAATAGCAGTCCCAATATGACTGGGACAAGGGATGTGCCTATTTCTTCAGACAGGGAAGACCTCACTAAGCAGACATTGATAAAGACAGGGTTCCATTTGTAAACTTGTGAAGTGGTGGCTTTTGTACAGTAATGAGGCAATTCCTGGTTGGGTTGTCTTCTCCCTTCCCTGAAAGATTGACTAGTTTGGGGGAACACTAGATTTGTATCTCCCTGGGTGTCATTTCCAAGATGCAACTGGCCCTCAGCAGCTGGTGTTGCCAGACTTAGCAAAGAAAAATACAAATGTCCAGTTAAATTTGAATTTCAGATAAATGATTATTTTTTCATATAAATATGCCTCAGATATTGCCTGATATGTTCTTATACTGGAGGAAAAAATCTGTTATTAGATGGCTGACAGGCCTGATAGGGAAATTCCTGTCCTTGACCCAAGACTCCCCTTCTGGGTTCTTCTTCCCACCTTGTTTGTTACACCAAATTACTATAATGAGGAATGCGGCAGTAGCAGACTATAAATTGTTCCCTCTGCTTATGCTCGGGCCTCAGACCTCTGGAGAATGATCTCCTCTGAGCCCACTGGTGTAAAATAAACTTCCTGCCTTCCAAGATCTCCAAGTGCTGCTTTGTTCTTCTGCCAGGTGAACCAGACCAGTTTCCATAACAATACAAATACAAATCTATTGTTTATACACAAGCCAAATTTAAGTAGACATCTTGTATTTTATCTGCTAACCCTATCAGCTGCATAAGGTACTTGAAGACTTCATTTTTGCAATGACCCACTACCCTGATCTAGTGTCCCACTATCTGGATCTTCCTCACCAGGAACAGCAGATTATCTGACTTTGAGAAGAGTCCTCTAGAGACAAAATGGTGCAGCCCAGAGTGAGGCCCACGGTGAGATTTCAGGCCAAGTTAGCTCTGGCCATGTGTGTTCTAGGGACCTTGAATTTATAAAAGAGGAAAACAATGGCTCTTGTTGGCTTCTGCCTTGCAAATCCTGGCTTGTTAGGCAGAAAGATTTCAGCACACCTCTCTACTTTTCCCTTTCTCACTCTGACACCACTGGATGGACTGTTTAAATACATGACATCTAGAATTCCAGGGACCTCTGCAAAGGTAGGTCAGGCATCAAGGCCCATGTTCCCTCCCCAGTCCAGCAGGGCCCTCACGGGTGCACCACCTGGTCACTTGGAGACCTAGCTCTTCCTCAGGTGCCTGCCAGCAGCTGGTGGGTGTGGCCTGTTTTCACAGGAGGCCTTCTTTCCATTTGCAGATTTAATTTAGATTAACATGAAAATACCCGTGGACTGCTTTTTTTGCAAGGTTAAAGAATGCTGCTTAATTTCAGGAGAGATAAGGAGTGTGGGGTCATCTTCCTCTATGCTCTAAGGAAACAGAGGAAGCTGATTGCCAGCATCCCAGGCTCTGCCCCACACCCTTGCTGGAATTATCAGAAGGGGGCGCTGGCAGGCTGGGCCTTGGAGACCAGGCAGGCATGGACACAGGAGAATATTCTCTTTCTATAAGGGGCAGTGGTGTGGGAAGCTTCACAGTGGACAGATTCAGGCAGGGCTACTTCCGTCTCTAGCACCCTCTGCCTCCACAACTGGGGCTTGTAAGGCTGGGTGGTAAAGGCGAAGGCCTGGGAGATCGGGGGCAGGGACATCTCCATGCCCCAGAGGTCATGCACTGGCGCCTCCTTGGTGGAGGTGCACTGATGAGCATGTGGCTCCTCTCTGCCTGGGGAAGCCTCTGGACCCTGAGGCCGAGAAGTCTGGCCTCCAGGTGGGAGAGTGTGATGCCAGCCTCAGAGTCTCCCTGGCCTCCCCACAGTTGCCAGTGACCAGAGCCTTGGTTTTTTAGAATTGTGAAGTTATTCCTGTCCCTTGCTCCACAAAAGGATGTGAATTAAAGTGAAGTAAGCCTTGAACTGGGACCAGCCTACTGCTCCTCAAAGCCTCCAAGACCATTTCTATTCTGATCAGTGTGAGTTTGAAATGCAGTTGGGTTTTCACTGACATCCTCTGTAATCTTTCCCCACCCAGATTCAATTTAGATTAAGAAGAACAAAGGCGGGGCATGTTTGCCCTCAGCTGAATCACTGGTGCTGGAGTTCAGCTGTCCCCTCTCCTGCCCCCTGTGCCTCTCAGCCTTGCAGTCTGGAAGGGGCTGGCAAAGGGGAGGGTCTCCCAGAATGGGAGGTGTTGGTGTTTTTGGAGCCACAGCACCCCAAGGCTAATCACTTCCTGCTCGGTATCCCTGTGTGTTCCCCTTGCTCTAACCTGCCACCCACACTGCCTCCTCCAAGCCCTCACTTGGCATCAGACTTTAGCAGCTCAGGGTGTCTCCACAGTCCCCTCCTGTCTCCTTTTCTTATGCAAACCAGCACAGGACAGTGCTTGGTGAGGAAGTCACAATGCCCTTCTGCCTTTTCAGCAACTTCAGTGCTTCCCACCACCACCTGGAACTTGCTCTATCTCATCTTCTTCCTCAGCTCTCTACCAGTGTTCACACCTGGCCCCTGCCTCCACAGTAGCCATGACAGAGGATGGCTGGGACAAAGAATGGTCCTGAAACCAAGTGTGTGCCAAGAATGCCCTAATGGGCTCTAGACCCAGCTTGCTCCTGTGAGACTCCTGGTCCCTCACTTCCTAACTGTGCAACCCTATGTAAGCCGCCTCTTCTCTGGGCTTTCTTTCCTTGTCCATCAAATAAGAAACCTGGAGAGGTGCTCTTAGATGCCATTCTACTCTAAGACTCCTTGATTTTCCTCTTGCCTTTCAGAGTCCAGATGTGGCAGAAGGGATTTGCAGGCTCGTGCTGGAGAGTGCAGGTCTGCCCTTTGACCTGGGAAACATAGAGCTTCTATCTTGTTCTCACACTGCAGAGGTCATTGCTCTGGCCTCTCCACTTATCATGGAAAGGTCAAATGAGATGTCCATCATGAGAAGTCCTGGGAAATTTTAAGTATCCCCAAGATTTGTAGTAAAACCCAAAGACTCGGGTTCTTAACTTCTTTTTTTTTTCTTTTTTAATTTTTTTTTTAATTTTAGAAAGAGAGAGGGGCGCCTGGGTGGCTCAGTCGGTTAAGCGTCCGACTTCAGCTCAGGTCACAATCTCGCAGTCCATGAGTTCGAGCCCCGTGTGGGGCTCTGGGGTGATGGCTCAGAGCCTGGAGCCTGCTTCGGATTCTGTGTCTCCCTCTCTCTCTTCCCCTCCCCCATTCATGCTCTGTCTCTCTCTGTCTCAAAAATAAATAAACGTTAAAAAAAAATTTAAAAAGAGCGAGTGCATAAAAAAAAGAGAGAGAAAGAAGAGAATGCATGCACAAGCAGGGGAAAGAGGGGGGGGGGAGAGAGAGAGAGAGAGAGAGAGAGAATACTAAGCAGGATCCACACTCAGCATGGAGTCGGACACAGGGTTTGATTCCATGACTCTGGGATCATGACTCGAGCTGATATCAAGAGTCTGATGCTCAACTGACTGAGCCACCCAGGCGCCCCAGGTTCTTAGCTTCTTAAGGTGTTCCTAGGGACTCAGTTTCCATTCCAAGAGGGCTTCCTATAATAGGTCTTTGTGACATAATAAGAATATTTTATTTTGTCCTCTATTTATAACAAAGACTTTCTAAAACTCTTGTAATTTCCTGCATGATGGGGATTATAGAAGCATCTTTTGTTCTTGACACAGAGCTCCTAAATCCCTTGGAATTTTCTTGGTGACAGGACTCTCTTGTGCTGTAATGAGATGACTCTTTGTGGGACCCTCAATAGCTTTGGGATGGGGATTATTTGCATGGAGGAACCAAGACTGAGAAGCCCAGAACTTCCAGCCCTACTCCCCCCAAACTCTGGGGAAGGGAGAGGAGTTGAAGATTGAGTTAATAAACTGTTCTCCCATGTGATGAATGATACCTCCATTAAAGTCCCTAAATGATGAGGTTCAGGGAGCTTCCATGTTGGTGAATGTATCCATGTGTCAGGAGGGTGGCATACCCCAGTGCCACGGGGATAGAAAATCCTATGCTCTGGACTCTTCCAGATCTCACCCTGTGTACCTTTTCATCTGACTATACTTCTTTATTCTTTATAATATCCTTTATAATATATGTGTAATTGTGAGCATGGTGCTTCCCTGAGTTCACAGTTCTGTGAACTGTTCTAGCAAATTACTGAACCTGAGAAGGGGTTATGAGAACCCCTTGATTTATAGTGAGTCAACCAGAAGTACAGAAGGTCCAAGACTTGCAACTGACATCTGAAATGGGAGCAGTCTTATGGGATTGAGTTCTTAACTTGTGGGATCTGATGCTAACTCCAAGTAGGTAGTGTTAGACTTGCAACAAAATGCAGAGCACACAGTTGGTGTTTGGAGAGTTGGATGTTGGTTAATGTGAGGAAAAAACCTGTCACACTTGGTGTCATAAGTGTTGTGTGGGCAGGAACAGATCATGGAATCCTACACAAATAACTGAGTCTTCCTTCCCAGGAATTCTATCCAATAATATCTTTTGCATCTCATTAGGAAGAGTTGGGCTTTGGAACAGAGGAAGTGTGGTCCAGAAAGGAGGAAGAGGTGCCAGAGGGGGAGCTAGAGAGCACTTCTTGTTTTCTTCTCTGATCCTTAGTGTCCATGGAAGCTAGAGACACTCTGGATAAAGCCTGCAACTACCCACCTCTCCCTCCCAGTCTTGACAATTCTGACCCCTTCAGCCTTGGCCTGCATGTGTCATGGGTGTCCTGGTGCTCTTCCTCTGCTCTGTGGCCTGGATTATGTCTGAGCATCCCTGCTCCCAGTGAAGAAGCGAGCATACTTCCATGGACTAAATGTTCTTACATTGTGAATGTGTGCCTTGAGCATGCACAGTTGGGTCTTATCTCCTAATGAGGCTATACTTATTCTAGCCCAGCAGAGGGGAGGCCCAGAGGCCTAGTAGAAGTACAGGCAGGCCCTACTCTTTGGTTTTGAGGTCTTATATCCTAAAGAGGATATGGAAGAGCTATACCCAACTTTCACAGACCTAGGCACCAAATAATGGATGTCTACACCCAAAGTTTCTAACTTCCTTAGAACATTCTCTTCTTACTTCAGTTTGCAGATTGTGGCATGGAGGCACATCTCCAGTGCAGCATGGGAGGAAGAGAGTGGAACGGTCTCAGTCCACACACGTAGTCAAGGCTTCAGCTTTTCTAGGGCTTGAGTCTTAAAGTAGATTAATGATCATGGCTGGTCTGAAGGGAATGGAATTAATAATCTAGCCCTGATAGAATAAGACTTTGCTTTCCTTCTCCCAGCCCCATCACTGGCTGTGGAAGGCAGGGGAGGGCCCCATTAATCATGCTGTTGTGATGTTCCTGCCTGCTCAATAGTCACAGGAATGAATATATTGCTCGGAAAACACATGCAGGATTGTTACAACACAGACACTATGAAGGCATTATTTTCATTGTCAGGCTGCTTGATGATTTCATAATTTTAATAAAAGAACGGGGTTTTAGACTCAAGGGAGCGATTAATAAAGGAGTCCACAGACACACAGTGATGCCTGAAGCGTTGTCACCAAGAGCGGGCTGAGTTCTTGATGGGTCTGAGGGCTCCCACCCTCCCTCACCTGACACCTGCTCCTCTGGATAGAGATGTGTACTCACTTCTCAGTCCAACAACCCTCCTCCCATATCACACACAGCGCTGTGCTTGAGGTCACATAGTGAAATATTTGCAGCCTCCAAATAGAAAAATAGACAAATAAGATTTTAACCACTTGCACGAGTCAGGACTTCCTCAGGTGTCTGTGATAGAAAAGACACAGAATCAGGTGTCTGATTTAAAAAGAAAAAAACAGGGCACCTGGGTGGCTTAGTCAGTTAAGTGTCCAACTTCGGTTTAGGTTGTGATCTCACTGTTTGTGGGTTTGAGCCCATGTTGGCCACTGTGCTGACAGCTCAGAGCCTGGAGCCTGCTTCAGATTCTGTGTCTCCCTCTCTCTCTCTGCCCCTCCCCCTCTCATGCTCGGTCTGTCTCTCCTTCCCTCTCTCTCTGTCTCTCAAAAATCAATAAACATTTAAAATTTTTTAAAAAGAAAAAAAGAAAGAAGGCTGGAGTGGGGTCAAGCACATTTTTTCAAAGAACTACAAAGTTGAAGAGGGTAGGTGTCCTTTCAGATATGGCTGAATCCAGAGACTCAGATAAAGTCGTCTGACACCAGACCTTTCCTTCCAACCCCCTCCCCCAATTTAGCTTTTGTCCCTGTTGGCTGTGTTCTGGGGCTGCAGCTGCAGCCCAGCACCTCTGCTGCTTTAGAGAAGACTTTCCTGGGCATGCTCCTGCTAGTGTTCCCTGCCTCTGTTCTGCTGTGTTTACTTCTTAACCTGTCTCACCCCTTTGTTTTTTTGTTTATTGTCTGCCCACCCCTGGGGAGAGCAGGAGCTTTGCCTGGTTCAGATTCATTGCTTTACAGACAGAGCCACCAATAGTACCTGGCACAGAGAAGCCTTTCAAATATTAATTGTATTAAAAAAATGAGCCCTAAGACATAGATATGTTTATGATGGTCACCTTCTAGATGGCAAGTTTGGAAATCAGAGAGAAGAAGTAAATTCCCTGAGGTGACTCAGCTCATACTTGGCAGAACCAAGGTTTGAACCCAAATGATTAGACTTTAGACTCTCTGATTATGAACACTGCATAGTAAGCACTGGCATTTGGTACCCATATCACCTGGGGCTAGGAGACCCTTGAGAGAGAGGGAGGGAGAGGACAGAGAGGAAGTGGGGGGAGAGAGAGAGGGAAGGAGGGAGGAAGGGAGAGAACAGAGGTAAGGGAAGAAAGAGATACCAATACCAGCACCAGGTAGTGGCTCTGTGGCTCATCTTGAAGAGGGAGGGTGGTACTCAGTCCCCTTTCACCCCATTTGCATGGGAATGCACAACTTTTGAAAACTAAAAAAGGAACCTTTGAAAGGAGCATTTTAAATCATTAGCAAAATCTAATTATTGAACAATTCCACTTTCCAAGGATATTGCCTAATTATTTATCTCAAGGCACTGATTCATTTTGTATTTACCTCATTATGAGACCCTGTCCCAGCCCAGCACCTCTCTCCAGTCTGTAGGCGATTCCAAGGATCAGGGCCTGGTAGGAAAAGCCCAGAGATGGTTATATCCCCAATTCATTTTGCTCTACCCAGAACTCTGATTTCAGAGTGCTGGTTTGGGCATCAGAAGCTGTGGCCAACATCCAGCTCTGCCATTCATGACTTTGTGTCTTTAACCTTTCTGAGCTTCAGGCTCTTCTTTTGTATAGTTGTTGAGGAACAAATGAGGAAATGTGGACATTCCCATCTGTGAGTGGTCACCATGTTCCTCCTCTTGAGGGGCTGGAGTCATCACACATTCCAGGACTGAGTGCAGGGTGCACATGGGGACATGTGGATGCCAAGGCCCCTCTGCTGGGCCCTGGGACTGTGGCTGTGGCTCTGTGGTGGTTAGATATCAGGGTACATTTTCAAAGTCCGATAGTTCTCCCTCCCTGACACAATGAAGCCACAGTGAAGGCTCATTATGTAGCGATTAGGTGCCCATAAAAGTGGCTGCTAGAAAGCCCATTAGTTAATCATAAAGTGATCACAAACACACCGAAAGAACATCTGTTTGATTTATTCTAATTGCTTAGACATGCTTAGGTTCTCCCAGCTGGAATGTAGGTGCCTTAGGAGGATAGCAGATTCCAAGTCCAGGTCCCCACACTGAGCTGGATGAGGATCCCAAGGCTCGTGGACCATGGTAAGGTGGACAAAGATCTGGCCTCTAATGCAGCTCACACAGAGGTTTCTGGGGCTCAGGCATGGAAATTTCTTTGGGGTCTGCTGGTGCCTCTCTTTGAGCTGCTGAGCAGGTGCTGAGGGTAACATGTGGGACATGTGAAAAAGGCCCAAGGCAGAAAGCCAGCCCCCAGCTCTCCTAACACAGTTCACCCACCTGCCCTGCCTGTTCCACCCACAACCAGGCACAGTTCCTCAGACGACTTCTGTGTCTGTGTGCTTAGGCTGCCATAACAACGTGTCACAGGCTAGGTGGGTTAAGACCACAGAAATTTATTTTCCACTAATTCTGGAGGCCAGAAGTCTATAATCAAGGTGTCAGCCAAGCCATGCTCCTTCCAAAGCCTCTGGAAAGGGTCCTTCTTTTCCTCTCCTAGCTCCTGATGTCCCCCCACATTCCTGGGCTTATGGCAGCATCACTCTGATCTCTGCCTCCAGCTTCCCATGGCCTTCTCCCTGCCTCTCTGTCTTCACAAGGCCATCTTTGTATAAATGATGCCTGCAGGCTGGGTCTGGGAACCCAGGAAGGGTCCCACAGGTCCAACCAAATGGATATTTTTCTTTGCAAAGGATGGAAATCAAATGTTAGCCAGCAGGAAGAGAGAGCAAAGTTTATTAAAGAGAAAGCAGACACAGATGGAATGTCTAGGAGACTCAAAAATGAGAGGAGCAGGAGTCTAATCTTTGTTAAAGATCTGGGGGTTTTTACTGAGGATTGTGGTCTCTGAGATGTGTCCCCTCAGGTACTCAGGAACTGGTTAGAACAAAGACAAGGGCTTAGCTATTATTCCTTGGAGACACAGGGTCTTGGCATGGAGATGTCTAGTGCAAGTGTTCTGGAATGTGCATATGATGGTCATTCTCACCTGGTCCTTCCTTAGATGTTATCTATTCTAGAGAAATCATTAACTCCTTGTCCCTTAGAAGGAGGACTTATGCTATTTGCCTTACAAGGCATGTGTAAAGTGGGGTGAGGGTGCAGGTCCTAACAAGAATAGAAGTAGGAAAAGGAGGAAAAAGCAGATTTTTATGGTGTCCTTCAGTTTTCCTATCTCATAAGGACACCAGTCATTTTAGATGGGGGCCCATCCTACTCCAGTATGGCTAGATCTGAACTGATTGCATCTGCAATGAGCATATTTCCAAATAAGGTCACATTCAGAGGTACTGATGTAACCAAATTAACGTGAGCCCACTCCTTGGTGGAGTGGATAGAGACTACCCCAGGTGGAGTTGTCACACAAAGGAAACTTTATTTACAGAGAATAAGGAGACCACAAGGAATAACTTCCAAAGCCATGACTCCCTAAGCAGGGATGAAAGGGTTCCTTTTATTTATTCAGAAAGGGCAGCTGTGTCATTGCATGTAAAAGTAGGAATAAGGTTGTACACACGTACTTAAAAAAACATGCCTCTTCATGCATCCCATGTTATGTTAACAAAGCTTGCACTCCTTTAAGACTTACTTTATAAGGAAGCAGAGGTAATGGTATGACCAGCGGAAGGGGCTATGGGCATGCTCTGAGAGCTGGTATAAATGGTGTAAATGGTCTTAGGCTCATTATCTCTGGTAAGGAATGCAGGGTCTCGATTACTTATGAGCAAGCACTGGGAGCTTTACCACTGATTTACTGTTTCTGATATGATTAGGCTATACCTACTGTAATTCTAACACCTCCCAGGAAGTTCTGCAAAAAGTGTGTTTGGGCAGAAGAGCTGGTAAGACAGATCATGGAAAATCTGTGTCATGAAAGCTGTCTTATCTTTTATTTTTCTGGAGATCCCTAACTCTTTCTGCTTATACTGGGAGTTAGAACTTCAACATATATATTGTAGGGGATGCAATTTAACCCAGAACATTTTCCTACAGGGGTCATATTTGCATAGCACAGATGTTATTCCACACCCTTTGGAGCAAACAAGGAAAGGAAATGCTCTTACAAGTGTCTACTGGTGTCCAGAATATTACTGAACAAACTGTATCCTACTGAGGGCTGCTCCTCCATCTCCTCTCTGCCCTCCATTGTGCCTCACCTGCAACATGGAGGGATTGTTTAAAGCCAGCAGCCAGGGGGTCCAGGCTTCAGGACACTCTGCCCCAACTGCCTTATGCCAGAAGTTATAAGTCAACTTGAAGTGTGGGGTCTGTCAGGCTCATGGTTTATATAACTTCATAAACCTGGCCTCCTTTTACTGTCCTGGGTTGGACCCCATCCCCATCCCCATCCCAGTGGAGGTCCCTGTGTTTGCTTCTATATCACCCCAGGAGGAGTCTGAGAGGAAGGGTAACAGTAAGACCCTGTGGCCCCACTAGAATGAATGTCCTGCCTGTCCTGATCAGCTGGCACTGCCAGAATGGGCCCAAAGAGGAGGAGCTTCCCTAGTGATAGTCTAATTAAAGGGATAATGCCAGTGCAGGCCAGCAAAGTAGGCCTCCTTAGAACCCAAAGATCAGATATCAAGTGAATTATTTTCCAGAATGAGTGACTCTTTAATTAAAATAACCACCTCACAAGGGAATTAAAAGCAAAAATGAACTATTGGGATCTCATCAAGATAAAAAGCTTCTGCACTGCAAAGGAAACAATCAACAAAACTAAAAGGCAACCAACAGAATGGGAAAAGATATTTGCAAATGGCATATCAGACAAAGGGCTAGTATCCAAAATCTACAAAGAACTCACCAAACTCCACACCAAAAAAACCCCAAATAATCCAGTGAAGAAATGAGCAGAAGACATGAATAGACACTTCTCTAAAGAAGACATCCAGATGGCCAATAGGCACATGAAAAGATGCTCAACGTCACTCCTTATCAGGGAAATACAAATCAAAACCACACTCAGATATCACCTCATGCCAGTCAGAGTGGCTAAAATGAACACAACAGTAGACTATAGATGCTGGTGAGGATGTGGAGAAACGGGAACCCTCTTACACTGCTCTTACACTGTTCGTGGCAATGCAAACTGGTGCAACCACTCTGGAAAACAGTGTGGAGCTTCCTCAAAAAATTAAAAATAGATCTACCCTATGACCCAGCAATAGGACTGCTAGGAATTTACCCAAGGGATACAGGAGTGCTGATGCATAGGGGCACTTGTACCCCAATGTTTATAGCAGCACTTTCAACAATAGCCAAATTATGGAAAGAGCCTAAATGTTCGTCAACTGACGAATGGATAAAGAAACTGTGGTTTATATACACAATGGAATACTATGTGGCAATGAGAAAGAATGAAATATGGCCTTTTGTAGCAATGTGGATGGAACTGGAGAGTGTTACGCTAAGTGAAACAAGTCATACAGAGAAGGACAGATACCATATGTTTTCACTCGTATGTGGATCCTGAGAAACTTAACAGAAGACCATGGGGGAGGGGAAGAAAAAACAAGGAGGTTAGAGAGGGAGGGAGCCAAAACATAAGAGACTCTTAAAAACAGAGAACAGGGGCGCCTGGGTGGTGCAGTCGGTTAAGCGTCCGACTTCAGCCAGGTCACGATCTCACGGTCCGTGAGTTCGAGCCCTGTGTTGGGCTCAGCCTGTTTCCGATTCTGTGTCTCCCTCTCTCTCTGCCCCTTCCCCGTTCATGCTCTGTCTCTCTCTGTCCCAAAAAATAAATAAACGTTGAAAAAAAAATAAAAAATAAAAACAGAGAACAAACTGAGGGTTGATGGGGGATGGGAGGGAGGGGAGGGGAGGTAATGAGTATTGAGGAAGGCACCTGTTGGGATGAGCACTGGGTGTTGTATGGAAACCAAGTTGACAATAAATTTCATATTTAAAAAAAAAAAACCACGTCACTTTTGTTTTTCTCTCCTTACGTATGACCTGTCTTTGGAATAAAATAAAGACATTTCTACTCCTGAGAACTTAGCTGCAAATTGACTTGTATTTTCTCATTGACTTTCATTATCAAGTCAGAGATGTGTTCTCTGATCGCCTATCAGGCCGACAGATTCCTCATTTCTGCTTCTTTCTCTGTTTCCCTTTCAAACCCTTAATTTTTGACTCGCGTGTAGTCTGATGAGATAGGATTCAAACAGGCCCTCCCTCCTTTGCCAGTTCTGCTCGTGCTCCACCTTGGCTCTGGCCCTTCCTAGATGGCTTTTCTTGTGTCACTCCATCCACCTGGATCTCACAACCTACACGGATTGTGAGAAGAGGGCAGATTCTTAGCCTAGTGTCTCCATGACTTGGTGCTTTTCTGTGTCATTAGTGGTGCTCTGTTCTTCACACTAGGACTGCATCGCACCAGCGTGAACCCCTTCTTTACCATACCAGGAGTGTACCTTGGGACTCATGCAGCTCCCTGTGTCTGAATTACCCCACTACTTTGTTTACAACCATCTGAATCCCCTTTGGGTCCTGCATCCTTCATGAAGCCTTTGGTGACCACCCCAAAGACAAGAGAATGTCTTTTCTCAGTGGATTCCTGTAGTCCCAAGTAGGAACAAGTCCAAACAGGTGGCAGGAATAACACAGATGGGCATTGGTCTCCTCCAACTCTGAATGAGCTTGGTGCCTCTTCCTATTTCTTCCCTCGAAATAGAAGCAGCTGCAAAGACAGCAATTTGCTACATGGGTTGAGATGAAGGACCAAGTCTAGCCAGTTAGGTCCCCAAGGCAAACAGGTACATCCTTGAGTCGTTACCTCAAAATATGGCTTTCCTTCCCAGAAAGGAAGCAGCCTAAGTTTAGGGTGAGAGTCAAACATTTCTCTTCCAAAATTATACATTCCAAAATTATACATTGAGTAATATGGTCTCTGGGCTGGCAATACCAGCACCATCTGGGAGCTAGTTAGAAAAGTAAATTCTCAGGCTCATCCCAAGAATCTCTGGGAGTGGCCCCAAAAGCCATGGTTAACCAACTCTTCAGGTGACTCTCACAGCATGGTAAAGTATGACACATACCAATCTGGTACACGATACAATGATTAAACACTGCCTTAAGGTAGCAACCATCTGATCAGACGACACCTTCTGGGTCCTGTTTCCATTCCCACCCTCCACCTTTAATGTGGCCTCTCAGTTCCAGTCAAAGCCCATCCACTCCTTCCACTTCCTCCTTCCTAAAAGTGTGTATGCCTCTTCACTGCTTGTCTAAGCCTGACTCTCCCAGGTCCTGAGAGGCTTGTGCTGTCTGCAGAGAAGGAGAAGGATATGTCAGATTTCAGCACTATGGGCAAACATGTGTCCCAGGATGGCCCCTCAGGAAGCCTCCTGTATCAGTACAGTTTGGTCACTGCAGTAGCCACAAGAATGCACCTGATGGGTCCCCAACTACAGAGAGTTGGACCAGGCTGCAGTGCTGTGAGCAGCCAGTGTTTACACCAAAGCTTCTAGGAGCTACTCTCATCCAGTGGTAGAGCCAGGCAGGGAGTTCTTGGGAAAATGGGAGCTGGGTCTTCTCTGATGGCTGGCTTTTCCTGGCGGATTCCTCAGTAGCTTTACTGTACATTCCTTAACTGTACTGTTATCTAGAATGCTCCCACCCAAACTTACTCTTGCTTCCCTTCTTCACTTGGCATCAGATTTGCATCATTGTCTGATGACTTCCCCAGCTTTTTTCACTCCTTCCCCATTTTCTGTCACAGTATTGCCTTTAATAAAGTTCTTCCATGCATAATCCCATTTTGGTGTCTACTCCTCCAAGGATGTGAACTTACAATCTCAGATTAGAAAATGTCAGAAGAAAATTTGTGGTGTGTGTGTGTGTGTGAGAGAGAGAGAGAGAGAGAGAGAGAGAGAGAGAGAAGGAGAGAAGGAGAGACATCAAGCAGAGAAAGAGACAGAGTATGAAACCGGACAAAGCAGAGAAAGTGAGGAAAGAATACAGTGGCAGAGGAGACCTACAAACTGAGCTCAGGATGATAAAGACTCAACTAAGTGATATGGGGGGGGAGGGCTCATCAGCATATTTAAAACCTTGGGGGAAGTATTAGATCAACTGGGAAGAACTGAATAAAGAAGAAGCTTATAGGCTGCGGATGGAATGCTGAGGATCACCAGGTTTTACAAAACAATTGTGGGGAAATAAACCTCAGAGGCCCTGGAGGGAGTGGCAGAGAAAGGAAGTAGGCACAGCTGGGGATTAGGGCCAGGAGTCCCTGGAGAAGAGTAAAGTTTCAGCTTCTGGTGCAGATGCTGATCTAGTTACCTGAGTGCTAATAGTGTCTTTCCCGAAAGAGCAAGGAGGCTTTGGATGGGCAATCTGTTGACAGCTGGGGACAGCAGCCAGAATGCAACAAGGTGGGACACAAGTAAGGAGGGAGCACTTCTGAAAGTTTGACTCAGAGCAGAGTGGTGTTGAGGGAAAGACTGTCAAGGTGGGGGATCCTGAAGCCTGTTTATGAGGAGGTAGAAAGGAGCCAAGGTGGGTGAGGATTGGAGTGTGTGTGAAGGAATTAGCCTAAATGAGGGGGAGAGGAGACACGGATTTGAGGCAGAACTCAAGGAGAAGAGCTTTACATGTTTACAGGTCTGCTGGTGACTTCTAAGATTGGCAGAAATTGAAGAGTTTCTCATGTGGGTCTTCTGTTTTATCCCACTTTTCCTGTGCATTGGGAATGGAGATTATCTGCTGAATAATAGGGGTAAGTGAGAGTGGGAGGTGGGGTCAATGATTGGAGAGGTGAAATAATCAAGAACTAGTTGCCAAGGAGAACCAAAAAGGGACGGGAGGATTGTGATGGTTAATTTCATGTGTCTTGGCAATGGGATTCCCACAAAGCTGGTTAAATATGATTTCTGGGTGTGTCTGTGAGCATGTTTCTGAAAGAGATTAGCATTTGAATCCATAGACAGAGTAAAACAAATGACCCTTCCTAATGTGGGTGGGCCTCATCCAGAACAAAAAGGAAGACTGAATTTGTTCTCTTCCTCACTGTTGAGCTGTGACATTGACCTTCTGCCTTCAAACTGTATCACTGGCTTTTCTACTTTTCAGCCAGAAGATCATGGGACTTTTCAGCCTCCTTAGTCATGTGAGCCAATACCTATAGGTTTTGTTTCTCAGGAGAACATGACTAATACCGGGATGTATTAGCTCCCTGGACAGCTCAGGGGGTCCAGGTGTGAAGTTTCACTAATATCACTCAGAGGGTTTAACTGATACAGGGCTAGGGTTTGGCTGGGTGGTTGTCACAGGCCAGGGTTTCTCAAGGAATGGTCAACATGGTGGACAATGGGTTGGACAGTACAAGAAGGCTGTCAGCCCAAGAGTGGCAAGGAGGGAGAAAATAGTGACCTGGATGTGTTGGGGGGTTGTCAAGAAGGTGAGTGGGGAGGATGGGACATAGTGGTCTTGAGAATGGAAGGTGTAAGTGTTCTGGGGGCTCGGCACACTCCTGGGGATGGTTATGTTTGCTATAGGCCTGGAAGTGGTGTCAGTGGGGAGAGGGGTTGGCTCTCTGGAAAGAGCATCCTAAGGCAGTATAGCCTGAGTGCTGAGGTTCTCAGAGAAAACTTGGTGTGAACCAGACTAATGCCATCTTGGCACTGTTGGGTGACCTGAAACCTTCTTCAGCACAGCCCACCCCACCCCCACCCCCACAATTCTTTCCTTCTTTGTAGCCACACCCTTAAGTGCACTCTCAGGGCATAATGTCCTTGATCTGCTCTGGAGGTATGACCCTGAAGCACACCTATTCTTAACCGTTCTCCTTCTAAGTGGCCCACCAGCACATACTCCCCAGCCTCCCACACTATGGAAGCAGATCTCAAGGTCAGGTTGCAGACATCTACTTGTCTTATGGCCACGTCTGTCCCCTTAGTACACCATTTCCCAACCAGCTGAACTCATTGACCTTTTTCTTCAGTCTTACTGTTGTTTTGGGTTTTGGAGGTGGTTTTGTATACACCTCCCTTTCATGGAACAGCACTGGTGCCTGCGGTGAGTTTCTGACAAGAGGAAGAGTCAAGCATCTCATGGAAAGCATTATCAGAGCTTTTATGGACTGTGGCTTCAGGTGGAGTGTCGAGTAATTATTTTCTTATGACTGTAGATACAATTGTATCCTCGCTACTCAGGAATTTATGTTCAGAATATAATTACTATTGGATTAACTGCTTTGACAATCTTTTAATTCTACTATCAACACTGTTTGCATTTAAGCTGAGCTTCCTCCTTGCCAATCTGATGTGTCTATTACAATAAGCGTTTCAACTCAATTAGCGTCTCTGTAACAATCAAATTATCTTTAATATGATGTAATTACTTTTCCTTATTAGGCTAGACTGGGGATTCTGAGCTGTGAGTGTCTAGCATAGCTTTGAGAAGTGATTAAAACAAACCCAGAGGCCTTTCTGAGAGTTGAGCATATTTTCCAAAAATCCTATTTTAAATCCTGATTGTCCACCCAGGACCCCAAAATACAGGACTTGTGCTAAATTAGGAAGTTTTCCTGAGGCAGTCACCCAACCTGTCTCTGCCTCACATGGTGGCTTCCTGGCCCTCACATAAGAGAGTTTCTGTCTGTCTGTGTTATGCCCAGAATTCGTGATCCCCAAAGACCACTAGGGAGCCGAGTCCGATGCAAAAGCAAAGAGCCTTTATTCGAGCTAGCTCGAGCTCAATCCCCTACCTGCACCGACGCAGCGGTGAGATACCAGGGAAAGAGAGTTTCAAAAGGACAAGGGTTTTATTGGGGCCTGGGGGCAGTTGGTGAGGTAATGGCTATGGCCTCAGCCGACTGGCTGGGGAGGGGTCCTGGGGAAGGGTCCGGCAGGTGAGGGAGGGTTTACTCAAGGGGAGGAGGTGTGGTCAAGGTGAAGGACACAGAACAAGATGAAGTCGGCTGGCGTAGGCCCGCCCTTTCATCTGCACCTGCCTTTGTAGCTTCATCAAAGCTGTCACATGTAGACCTCACTGCTAGGCTCACCCATGAGGCTTGTCCCCCTAAAAAGAATTAATGTGTGTTTCTCTCCTCCTGTGCAAAGTACAGTTATGGGTTGAACTGTGTCTCTCCCAGTTTATATGTTGGAGTCCTGAGTCCTAAGCCCCAGTACCTTAGAATGAGACCTTACTTGGAGATAGGGTCTTACAGAGGTAACTAAGTTAAAATGAGGTCATCAGGATGGGCCCTAATGCAATGTGACTAGTGTGTTTATAAGAAAGAAATCTGGACACAGACATGCACAGAAGAAAGACAATATGAAGATACAGGAATATGGCCATCTACAAGCCAAGAGGAGAGATCTGGTGATATGGGAAACAAAGGCAGAAGGAAATGGCAGATAGAACTAAATTTCCTTATAATGTGCAGCCCATTTAACAAATACTTGAGGCAGGCAGAGCAAAATGGTTTCTCCAGGAACTCCCTATGTTTTAATGCTAATGTTTTGCTAGAGGGAAAAACAACCTTAGCTTGACAATAGCTAGGCATCCAGGATCCTGGGAGTCTTCTTTAGCATATGAAAATCTTATTGGAAATTTACCCTGGACTTTACCTCCCTTAACTCCATAGAATCTAAACCAACCTTTCCTCCTGGTATCCGGGGTAACACTTCCGGCCTGTCCTGTCCCCTTGTTTTAACAAAATAACTTTTTTGCACCAAAGACATCTTCAACAATTCATTCTTGGCTGCTGGCTCTGGACCCCATGAACTCCACTATCACCCCAAAACCTCATCAACTGGAACAAATCGTTCTCTCACAGCCCTCAGAAGAAATCAGTCCTGTGGACACCTCTGACTTCTAGCTCCCAGGACGGTGAGAAAATAAATTTCCCAAATTCGTGCTGTCTAGTTTGTGGTATGTTGTTACAGCAACCCCAGCACACTAATATGGGCACCTACCATAGTGGTTAAGAACAAGGCACTGACACTTTTGATGAGCACTGGGTGATGTATGGGGGTGTTGAATCACTATATTGTACACCCGAAACTAATAAGACTGTATGTTAACCAACTGGAATTAAAATAAAAACTTAAAAGGGAACAAAGTACTGAAATTAGGATGCCCAAATCTGAATCCCAGCACAGCTACTTATCAGCAGTGGGCCATTTGATTATGTGCCTCAGTTTCATAATCCTTAAAATGGGGTAATAATAGCATCTACCTCCTCACAGGGTTGTTGTGATTCATATAAAAAGCTTAATGAAGAATGGAATGTAACAAATGTTTGATACATGCTACTTTTTACTCCGTACCAGGAATAGTATTAAGTACTTTATGTACACTTGCTCCATTAATCCTCCCTACAGTCTTAAGAAGCAAGGGCTTTTATTTTTCTGTGAGGAAACCAATTCAGAGGTGTTAAATGTCATAGCAGGGGTGGAGCAAGGACTGGACCTGACATCTGGACCAGCAGTTAGATTGCTTCATGCTTGTCTACAGGCACAGGGTGTGATTATGGGGAGGCTATTATGGGATTGTGTGTGTGTGTGTGTGTGTGTGTGTGTGTGTGCATGTGAGTTTTAATTATCCCTTGGCTTTTTAATTTACTTTTAGTTTTAAATAAATAAACTTTAATTTATTTTTAGTTTAAACAACACATGAGTTCACTCTCTTAAAAAATTCCGACACAGGGGCGCCTGGGTGGCGCAGTCGGTTAAGCGTCCGACTTCAGCCAGGTCACGATCTCGCGGTCCGGGAGTTCGAGCCCCGCGTCAGGCTCTGGGCTGATGGCTCAGAGCCTGGAGCCTGTTTCCGATTCTGTGTCTCCCTTTCTCTCTGCCCCTCCCCTGTTCATGCTCTGTCTCTCTCTGTCCCAAAAATAAATAAACGTTGAAAAAAAAAATTAAAAAAAAAAAAAATTCCGACACAGATAAAGAGAAAAAATTGTCCTTCAGCAGGAAGTGATTATTTTTTTCCTGCTTGGCTTAAAAAAATGTTTTTATTCATTCAACACATTTATTAACTATTTACTATGTGCCCATCAATGCAGTAAATGCTAGCAGCACAGTGAATAAGACTAACATGGTTTCTCTTCTCTTGAAGCTTAAATTTTAGTGGTAAGTTACAGATAATTAACAACAGAGTAAGACATTTTGAAAACTAAAAAAAAAAAAAAAAAAAAAAGAGCAATCATAATTGTCAAGAAACAATTAGCAGTAGGTGATAGTACTTCAAAGATATAATTTATAGAGGAAGGTTAGAAAAAGCCTCTGAGAATTTGACATTAAACCTGGAAACAGAAGGCTGAAAAGCCCATTGGAATGTTTCAGTGAGGCAGAGATGAGATTCAGGCAGTGGCCCTGAGGCAGAACATCAGTCCTGTGAGTGTAGGTGACATGATTCTCCTGCTGAGGATCTTTTGTAGAATTTCCATTTCCTCAAGAGGATATGTAATTATTATTGTAATTTTTAAAACCATTTTCACTGTTTTTCACGTCAGGATAACATATTTGAGTCTTGGGTTTTTGTTTTTGTTTTTTTCCCAAGGGTTTTGTTGTTTTCTTCAGGCATCTTAGTTAGCTATATATGGGATCTCCATGGCTTTTGTTCCACATCCATCATCTTTCTTTCTTTCTTTCTTTCTTTCTTTCTTTCTTTCTTTCTTTTTGTTCATTGAACTTTCTACTCTATTTCTTTGTGATTTTTTTCAAGTTTGTCGTCTGTATTATGGATTTTGTTTTCTCTAATTCTCTCTTCACTTCTTCCAGTGCATTTTAAGTTCTCAATTCGGGTATCTTTCACTTAATTTCTTGCCTTTTGCTAGTTCTCTTTTTATTTTTTATTTTTTGTTCTGTCATCTCATCTTTCACCTCTTGTGTTATACAGTTCTGCATTTTTCTAATTTCCTTTAGAGACCTAAGTAGTTAGTTTCTTATCTGTCTAAATTCCTTCAGTTTTTTTTTGAGGTACAGTTGACAAATAACAATTGTATATATTTAAGATGTGTGACTTGATGTTTTGATTACATATTCATTGTAAAATAATTGCCACATTGAAGCTAATTAATATAAAGTGTATCTATCACCTTATATTTTCCTTCTGTGTATGTGAACTCAAGGCCTACTCTTTCAGCAAATTTCAAATGTGCAATATTGTTAACTGAATTCCCATGGATGTAGCTTAGGTCTCCAAAACTGATTTTTCTTGCAGAACTGAAACCTTGTACTCTTTGACCAGTATCTCACCATTTCCCCTCCCACAGCCCCTTCCGCCCCACCATTTTACTCTGCCTTTATGAGTTCAATTATTTTAGATTCTACATGTAAGTAAACTCATGCAGCATTTGTCTTTTTTGCGTCTGGCTTGTTTCACTTAATATAATGTCTACTAGGTTTATTCCTGCTGTTGCAAATGGCACGATTTCCTTCTTTTTAAAGACACATACACATTATGTGTGTGTGTGTGTATGTATGTGTGTGTGTGTGTGTGTGTGTGTGTATAATTATATATATGGGTGTATGTGTATGTATGTATATATACGTATAAAATTATATGTGCATATAGATGTGTGTGTATGTGTGTGTATATAGATATAGATGTAGATATAGATTAGATATAGATGTCTCACATTTCTTTTTTCAGATAATGTATGCAAAGTTTTTATTTTTATTTTTTTAACTTGTTTTATTTTTTTATTTTTAAAAATTTACATCCAAATTAGTTACCGTATGGTGCAACAATGATTTCAGGAGTAGATTCCTTAATGCCCCTTACCCATTTAGCCCATCCCCCCTCCCACAATCCCTCCAGAAACCCACAGTTTGTTCTCCATATTTATGAGTCTCTTCTGTTTTGTCTCCCTCCCTGTTTTTATAATATTATTTTTGTTTTCCTTCCCTTCATCTGTGTGTCTCTTAAAGTCCTCATCTACGTGAAGTCATATGATTTTTGTCTTTCTCTGACTGACTAATTTCACTTAGCGTAATACCCTTCAGTTCCATCCACATAGTTGCAAATGGCAAGATTTCATTCTTTTGGATTGCCTAGTAATACTCCATTGTATATATATACCACATCTTCTTTATCCATTCATCCATCGATGGACATTTGGGCTCTTTCCATACTTTGGCTGTTGTTGATAGTGCTTCTGTAAGCACGGGGGTGCATATGTCCCTTCAGAACAGCACACCTGTATGCCTTGTATAAATGCCTAGTAGTGCAATTGCTGGGTCATAGGGTAGTTCTATTTTTAGTTTTTTGAGGAACTTCCATACTGTTTTCCAGACTTGGCTGCACCAGCTTGCATTCCCAAATGTCTCACATTTCTTTATCCACTTATCCATCAATGGACAGTCAGGTTGTTTAAATGTCTTAACTATTGTGTAATTCTACAATGAACATGGGAGTCCAGATATCTTTTTGAGATACGGATTTTGTTTTCTTTGGATATATATGCAGATGTAAGATCACTGGATCATATGGTAGTTCATATTTTGGTTTTTTTAAGGTACCTTAATATAGTCCATAGTGGCTGTACCAATCTACATTCCCAGAACAGTGTACCAGTGTTCCCATTTCTCCACATCCTTTCCCACATGTTTTTATTTATTTATTTATTTTTTGTCTTTTTGGTACTAGCCATCCTAACACATGTGACATGATATCTCATCGGGTTTTGATTTACATTTCCCTGATAATGAATGATATTAAGCCTCTTCATGTGTCTCTTGGCCATTTTTATGTCCTCTTTGGAGAAATGTTTATTTAGGTCCTTTGCCCATGTTTAATCTTTTTCTCTTAAGTTGTAGAAGTTCTTTATATATTTTGGTTATTAACACCCTATCAAATATATGATTTGCAAAATATTTTGTCCCACTCTGTAGGTAGTTTTGTTTTGTTTTTTTCATTCTGCTGATTGTTACCTTCACTATACAGAAGTTTTTATTTGTTTGGTGTTGTCACTTTTTTTTTTAAGTTTGGTGCAATCTCACTTGCCTATTTTTGTTTTTGTTGCCTAGCTTTTGGTTTCAAATACAAAAACAAAATCATTGCCAACACCAATATCAAGGAGCTTACCCAGTATGTTTTCTTCTAGTGGCTTTACGATTTCAAGTTTTATGTGTAAGTCTTTAATCTATTTTGAGTTTATTTTTATTTATGATGAGAGATAAGTGTCCAATTTCATTTCTCTGCATATGGATATACAGTTTTCCCAATCTATTTATTGAAGAAACTATCCCTTCCCCATTGTGTGTTCTTGGCACCCTTGTTGAAGATCAGTTTTGACCATACATGCATGGTTTATTTTGGGGCTCTCTATTCTGTTCCATTGGTCCATATGTCTATTTTTATGCTTGTAGCATACTTTGGAATATACTATGTTTTGATTACCATTCTTTCATAATATATTTTGAAATCAGGAAGTGTAATACCTCCAGTTTTTTTCTTTCTTAAGATTGCTTTAGCTATTTTGATTTTGATTCTTTTGTGGTCCCATATAAATTTTAAGATTTTTGTTATTGTTTGTTTTCTGTAAGGAATGCCATTGGGATTTTGATAGGGATTATATTGAATCAGATCAGTTTGGGTAGTATGGACATTTTAGCAATCTTAATTCTTCCAGTTAATGGACACAGGATTTTTTTTGTATGTGTCTTCACTAATTTTCTTATCAATATTTTATAATTTCCAGTGTACAAGTGTTTCACCTCTTTGGTTAAGTTTGTTTCTAAGTATTTTATTTTTCCTATGCTATTATAAATGGAATTTGTTTCTTAATCTCTTTTTCAGATTGCTTGTTATTTGTATATGGAAACACTATTGATTTGTCTGCTGATTTTGTATCCTGCAACTTTACTGAATTTATTTATTAGTTCTAACAGCTTCTTCTGATAAATCTTTAGTTCTCTACATAGATACTCCTGTCCTTTGCAAACAGATTATCTTACTTCTTTGTTTCTAATTTTAATGACTTTCCTCTTTTTCTTACCTAATTATTCTGGCTAGGACTTCTGGTACTATGTTGAATAGAAGACATGAAAGTGGGCATCCCTGTCTTGTACCAGATCTTAGAGGAAATACTTACAGTTTTTCACCACTGATTATGAAGTTAGCTGTAGGCTTTCTATATTGGTTTTTATTATGTTGAGATAAGTTCCTTCTATACCTATTTTGTCGAGAGTTTTTATCATAAAAGGATGTTGAATTTTGTCAAATGATTTTCCTGCATATATTGGGATGATCATGTGATTTTAATCTTTCATTATCTTAATATAGTGCATCAGACTGATTGATTTGTATATGTGGAGCCATTCTTGCATCCCAAGGCTAAATCCCACTTAGTCATAGTGTATAATCCTTTCAATGTCCTGTTGAATTTGATGTGTAGTATTTTGTTGAGGATTTTTGCATCTCTGTTTTTCAGAGATCCTGCCCTGTAGTTTTCTTATCTTGTGGTGTGTATGTCTGGCTTTGGTTTCAGTGTGATACTGGCCTTATAAGATGAGGTCAGAAGTATTCCCTCTTCTTTGATATTTTGGAAAAGTTTAGGGAAGATTGGTTTTAATAAATCTTTGAATATTTGATAGAATTCACTTGTGAAGCCATCTACTACTGTGCTTTCTTTCTTGGAGGTTTTTGATTACTGATTATATCCTATTTATTTGCCTGTTCATGTTTTCTATTTCTTCTTGTTTATTATTTTTTTAACGTTTATTTATTATTGAGAGACAGAGAGAGACAGAGCATGAGCATGGGAGGGGCAGAGAGAGGGGGAGACACAGAATCCAAAGCAGGCTCCAGGCTCTGAGCTGTCAGCACAGAGCCTGATGCAGGGCTCAAACTCACAAACTGTGAGATCATGACCTGAGTCGAAGTCGAACACTTAACCTACTGAGCCACCCAGGTGCCCCTCTATTTCTTCTTTATTCAGTTTTGAGAGGGCATGTATTTCTAGATATTTATCTGTCCATTCTAGGTTATACAATTTGTTGATATATAATTGTCCATGACAATTTTTATGATACTTTTTATATATGAAGTATGTGTTATCTCTCTTTAATTTCTGATTTTATTTATTTTAGTGTTCTTTCCTTTTTCTTAATCTATCAAAGTAATTGCCAATTTTGGTGATTTTTTCCAAAAGCCAACTCTTAGTTTTGTTGATTTTTCTATTGTTCTATTGTCTATTATTTCTGCTTTAATATTTATTATTTCCTTCCTCCCACTAACATTGGGCATAGTTTGTTCCTGTTTTCTAATTCCTTGAAGCGTAGGGTTGTTTATGAGATATTTCTTCTTTTTTTAACATGGGCATTTATTGCTATAAACTTTCTTCTTATTACTGCTTTTGTTGCATCCTATCCCATGTGTCCTGGTATGTTGTATTTTTGTTTTCATTTGTCTTGAGATATATTTTAAATTCCCTTTTGTTTTTCTCTTTGACACTTTTTGATTTCTAGTTTCTTTCTATTGTGCTCAGAAAAGGTATTTGGAATGTTTTCAATTTTCTTGAATTCCTAAGATTTGTTTTGTGACCTAACATGTATTATTTCCTGGAGAAACTTCTGTGTATGCTTGAGAAGAATGTGTATTCTTATGTTGGGTGGAAATTCTGTATATGTTAGGGTTATTCAGTTGTTTCTTTATTGATTTTCTCTGTGGATATTCTATCTGTTACTGAAATTGTGGTATTAAAGTCTCCTACTGCTATTACATTGCTGTCATTTTCTTCTTTCTGACTTGTCATTATTTGCTTTACATATTCAGGTACTCTGATGTTCGGTGTGCATGTATTTATAATTATTACATACTCCTGTTAAATTGACCCTTTTTATTATTATAGAATGGCCTTCATTGTCTCTACAGACAGTTTGGACTTAAAGTCTGTTTTGTCTGATATAAATATAACCTCTTCTTTTTGGTTATCATGGAATATATCATGGAATATTTTTTCGTCCCTTCATTTTCATCCTATGTGTGCTCTTAAATCTAAAATGATTCATTAGTAGACAGTATGTGGCTGGATCTTTCCTCTTTTTAAAACTCATTCAGGGATTCTGTCTCACTCTGTAGTGAGGTACTTTGATTCTTTTCTACTTTTTGTGCTTATAGTTTCTTTTTCTTTGTGTTTACCTTAAAGATTGCATAAAATATCTTGTAGTTATAACCACCTATTTTAAGTTGATGACAACTTAATTTCATAATATATTTTTTAAACATTTATTCATTTCTGAGAGACAGAGACTGAGCATGAGTGGGGGAGGGGCTGAGAGAGAGGGAGACACAGAATCCGAAGCGAGTTCCATGCTCTGAGCTGGCAGCACAGAACCTGACACAGGACTGGAACTCACCAACCACAAGATCATGACTGGAGCTGAAGTCAGACTGAGTGACCCAGGTGCTCCTATAACAACTTAATTTCAATTGCCTTCCCAAGCTACACTTTCACCCTCACCTGCCAGTCAGAGTTTACTTCTTTTTATATTGTGTATTATGACTTTTTTTCTTTTACCTTTTTTATTCGAGTTAAAAGTAACTCACATACCATCATCACAGTGCTACATTATTCTGTGTTTGTATATTTACCTTTACCGGTGAGATTTATGGTTTCATGTTGCTGTTTAGCATATTTTTGTTTCAATTTGAAGAAATTCCTGAAGTGTTTCTTTTAAGAAAGGTCTAGTGATTATGAGTTTCCTCAGTTTGTGTTTGTCTGGAAAGGCTTTATTCTTTTTAAAGAATAGTGTTTAGTATTCATGGTTGACAGTTTTTCCCTTCAGTACTTTGAATATGTCCTCCAGAAGTGGCACCAGATGCAGGGTCGAGAAGGTCAACCGGTTGCGACTTAATGACAGAATGTCTAGAATAAACACCCACATCCTGGAACTTGTTCCTTTATGTTGTTCCCATGTGCTAAGACAATGTGGTTGGGGCTGTAAAAACTCTACACGCTGGCTGTTTGGGGCCGCACTCTGATCAAGAGTGTCGGTCCTGATCGGTCGGCCTTGCCTCTCGTTGCAATAAACTTTGCTGTGACTGTCACTGGTGCCCGTAACATTCTGTTTCAGGAGTCGTGTGGATGCAACATTTGGTGCATTGGCCAGGAAAGTTAAAGGTCTGAACAGGGCCCTTTCCTCGGATTGCTCTACCGACCCCTGGGAGGAGGCTCGGGATTGGGAGAGGTAAGGAATTCTTGGGGCATGCCGTTTGAATGACTCAAGAGGGTCTGCTGGACACAGCTATAGACCCAGAGTAAGGGCTCCTAACGGGACACTGGTGGACCCCATTTGGTTTGATTTTTTTTGTCAAAAAAGATCCTATTTTCAGGTGGCTGCCACGGCCTACTGGCCTCAAGATCTCAAACTTGTGTTCTCTTCATGTCTTAATTGTTTTCTTCCTGTTGATTGTGTGTCCTTGTCAGTTTTGCCTATCTTTGTCATGGGTCAAAATCAGAGTACCCCCACCCCTCTGGCTCTCATACTAACCCATTTCTAGGACTATAGGAGAGCTGCCTCAGTTTTTGGCTTCCACGTCAAGAAGCTTGTCCTTTGAACTCTCTGTGAGGTAGAATGGACCAGCTTTCAGGTCAAATGCCCTCTGCAGGGGTCCTTTGACCTGACTTTGGTACATAACGTTCATGCTATTGTCTATTCCAGGCACGAACCAAGTCCCATATATTGAGGCATGGAGAACCCTCATCAAAACCATCCAGATTGGCTAAAACCTTTCCTTCCCCCTCGCCTCCCTAAGGTACAGGATTTGCTGCTCACTGGCCATCCACTTGAAGCTCAAAATCTGAGTCTTGACAGGACTAAGCAGCCACCCCCTCTACAATTGGCACCAGAGGAGGAAGAAGAAACTTACCCCTTGCCGCCCTATAGTTCTCGCCCAGAGAATATGGGTCAGGATGCTTCAGACCAGGAGGCAAGCCTAAGTCAGGATACTCCCCTGAGCCCATCTCACACCCAGTCAGGAACCTCCTTCCATCCCTCTCCTGCTGCCCTACCCCTTCGGCCAGGGCCACCTCTGAAGGGTGATGTCTGACCCTTTATGACTTATGTACCCTTTTCCACTAGCAACCTTTATAATTGGAAGCTTCAAAACCCCCCGTTCTCAGAAAAACCACAAGCATTAATTTCTCTCCTTGAAACTATATTTGTGACCCATCAGCCAACTTGGGATGACTGCCAGCAGCTCTTGCAGGTTCTCTTCACTACTGAGGAATGGGATAAGACTGTCGTGAGGCCTGGAAACTGGTGATGGGGCCAAACGGGTAACCCACCGAGGATCCCGCCTTACTCGAGGAAGTCTTTCCTTCCTCACACCCTGAAGATTGGGACCCAAACACTCCTCACAGTAGGCGATCATTGACCCTATTTCGCCAGACTCTACTGGGAGGTCTCCGAGCAACCTCCCACTGGCCCACAAACATGTCTAAGGTAACTGAAGTAGTTCAAGGAATTGAGGAGAGCCCCTCAGCTTTCTTACAGAGGCTCATGGAGGCGTACCATACCTCTACCCCTGTAGACCCTGAGGCACCTGAAAATAGAAGGCATTAAACCTGGCCTTTGTCTCACAGGCAGCCTCAGACATTCGAAAGAAATTACAAAAATTAGATGGGTTTGAAGGAAAAAATTTATCTGAACTAGTTGAAATTGCCCAAAAAGTCTTTAACAACAGAGACTCTCAGGAAGAAAGACAAACAAAAAAAGATGACTAAGGTGGTAGCAGCCGTCCTGGATGCCTGTGAAGGAAAGGGACCCAAAGTGACTAGAGAATTTCAGTCTGGGCAAGAGAAAAAAGACAAACAAAAGATTAAAGCGCCACTAGGAAAAAACCAATGTGCATATTGCAAGCAAGAGGGACATTGGAAAAAATATTGCCCCGACTTAGCCCAGCGCAAAACTTGGTCACACCAGGCATCTATCATGGAAGTCGATTCCGACTGATGGGGCCATGGCTTGGTGGCCCCTTCTGAGCCATTGGTTACTGTTAATATAGGGGGCCAGCCTAAGACTTTCTTGGTGGATACCGGGGCAAACTTTTCCGTTCTAAAATAGGATCCTGGACCCACCCGGTGAGTAGCAACCTTGGTACAGGGTCTCAGACTTGTAAATGGACCAATGAATGAAAAGTGGATTTGGGCTGCAAGATTGTTACACATTTTTTCTTAATCATGCCTGAATGCCCCTACCCTGGATTACTACGTAGGGACCTATTGCATAAACTAACTTCTTTGAGATTCACTGAAGGGGGTATGCATGTTAAAGTTGGCCAGGATGGCCCAACAAGTCATGGTGACTGTGCCACTTGGGGAAGAGGGCCTGCTCACTCCAGTGCTCAATGAAAGTGTCCATACAGTGGATCCTCTCCTTAAAAGCCTCCAGGTGCACTTTCCCCTGGTATGGGCTGAGACCAATCCACCTGGGCTGGAGATTCATCAAGCTCTGATAATAGTGGAACTTAAGGCGTCCGTGCTTCCAGTAAGACTGAAACAATATCCTATGTCCCAGGAGGCTAGGCGGGGCATCGCCTTTCACATCAAGCGTTTGCGCGACTCGGTCATTTTGATCCCATGCAAGTCTCCATGGAACACTCCACTTCTCCATGTCCAGAAGCCTAACTCATCCAATTTCTCGCCAGTTCAGGACCTGAGAGCAGTAAACGCCAGGGTAATGGACATTCATCCCACTGTACCCAACCCTTATACTCTCCTTAGTTTGCTTCCCCCTTCTCAGGTGTATTATACAGTTCTAGACTTAAGAGATGCCTTCTTTGCCATCCCGCTGGCCCCACAAAGCCAGCCACTGTTTGCATTTGAATGGACTGATCCTGAAGAGGGAAAAGCCGGACAGCTCACCTGGACACGACTCCCCAGGGATTCAAAAATTCTACTACTTTTTTTTAATGAAGCCCTGCACCAGGATTTAGAACCATTTCGAATCTCCAAACCGCAGGTAACTCTTGCAGTATGTTGATGATATCTTGCTGGCGGCCCCCTCTCATTCAGAATGCCTGAGCGCCACCAAGGGACTCTTAAATATCTTCTACAAAAACTAGGGTACCGAGTGTCAGCCAAAAAAGCGCAAATCTGTCGCACTATGGTCATCTATTTAATGTTACAACATTAAAAAAGGTAAGCGCTATCTCAGTGAACAAAGAATTCGTGCTATCCTTGATATTTCTCAGACTGAAACTCGCAAACAAGTCTGTGAGTTCCTTTGGGTGGCAGGCTACTGCAGACTGTGGATACCTGGCTTTGCTGAACGTGGCAGCCCCCTTGTATGCCACTCTTAAGGGATCTCTGGAGTCCTTCACATGGGAAGAGACTCAAACTAAAGCCTGTCAAGCCTTATGAGATGCTCTCATGACCCCACCAGCCTTGGCCCTGCCAGATCCCACTAAGCCATTCCATTTGTTTGTAGCTGAAAAAGGGGGGGATAGCCAAGGGAGTTCTGACTCAGAGCCTGGGACCTTGGCGCTAACCAGTGGCCTATTTATCCAAAAGGCTGGACCCAGTTGCTTCTGGGTGGCCCACATGCATTTGACAAATTGCTACCACCACACTACTAGTCAAAGACGCAGATAAACTAACCCTGGGGCAGACATTGTCTGTTATGGGGCCGCATGAAGTGGAGGCTTTACTGCGGGTTCCCCCAGAATGGTGGCTGTCAAATGCTCAGATTACCCCGTATTAGGCATTGCTGCTCGACCAGCGCCGGATACGTTTTTGTGCCCCTGCAGCCTTAAACCTAGCTACTTTGCTGCCCGAAGGACTAGGTCCCCCTCTGCACTCTTGCCCAGAAACCTTAGTGATGGTCTCATCCCTCCCCTCCGATCTCATGGACATTCCCTTTTGGGACCCTGATATCAACACGTTTTCAGGCTGCAGTAGTTTTGTGTTTCAAGGGCAAAGGCATGCCGGCCCTGCAATTACAACAGACAGCAAGGTTTTCTGGCAACAGACCCTTCCCCCGGGGAACATCAGCCCAGCGCGCAGAGTTCATCGCGCTAACTAAAGCCCTGAAACTTGGAAAAAACAAGTCAGTTAATATTTATACGGACAGCCTCTAAGCCTTTGCAACTGCGCATGTGCACGGGTCCATTTATCAAGAGTGCGGCCTCCTCACGGCAGAAGGCAAGGCCATCAAAAATAAAGCTGAAAATCTAGACCTTCTAGCAGCCATCTGGGAGCCTGCAAGACTCGTGATCATTCACTGCCTGGGACATCAAAAAGGCGACCTTAGAGGAAGTCGGAAACTGCCTTGCTGACATGGCAGCCCGAGAAGATGCCCTAACTAAAAGTACTTTGGCACTACCAATCTTGATAGACCCCTTGCTTCTGCTAGAGCCCAGTTACACTCCTGAAGATTTGGAGTGGGTTTCAAGAAAAGGGGGAAGTATGATACCGGGACAAAAGTGGTTTCAGGATCCTGAATGTAAGATATTCTTACCCGCAGCACTCTGGCGATGCATGGTGCATCAGCTCCACCAAGGGACTCATCTGAGAAAAACAAAGATGGCGGAATTGGTGCATAAAAAGTTCAGGGCGCAAGGGCTTGGAAAAGAGATAGAGGAAATAGTTGAAAGATGTGTAAGCTGTGCCCAAGTAAGTCAGGGTGAAAATAAGAAGGTTTTGGAAGCTAAAAGAGATAGAGGAACTGAGCCAGGCAGGTTTTGGGAAGTAGATTTTAGTGAAATTAAACCAGGGAAATACGGATACAAATACCTGCTCGTTTTTGTAGACACCTTCTCCAGGTGGGTTGAAGCGTTCCCCACTAAATCAGAAATGGCTCAGGTGACAGTTAAGAAATTAAATGAAATAATTCCTAGATTCGGGCTGCCTCTGAGCATAGGAAGGGACAATGGCCCGGACTTCACAGCACAGGTATCACAGGGTCTAGCCCAGGCATTGGGAATAGATTGGAAATTACATTGCACATATAGACCCCAGAGCTCGGGTCAAGTAGAAAGGATGAATCAGACCCTAAAAGAGACCTTAACCAAATTGTCCCTTGAGATGGGCGAAAATTGGGTTGATGTTCTGCCTTTTACCCTTTTGCCAGTGCATTGTACTCCATTTGTCAAGGGATTTTCCCCTTATGAAATTTTATTTGGCAGACCTCCACCTATCCTAGCGAGGCTAGAAGATGATGTAAAGGAACAGCTGGAACAGGACCACTTGCTGGCTTCACTCATGGCCCCGCAATATGTACAAAAGGAAATAACCGGGGCCTTAAAAGAAGCCTTTGCGCATCCTCCTGTTCTTCCCCACTCCTTTCAACCAGGAGATTCAGTCTGGGTCAAGAGGCACGAGCTTAAAACCCTGGAGCTGTGCTGGAAAAGACCGCACACTGTGATCCTGACTACACCCATGGCCATGAATATAGATGGTGTCTGAACCTGGATTCATCAGTCTCAGGTTAAGAAAAACTGCATGAGGGCGGAAACACCCCAGACTGATTCAGAACCAGAGAACGAACAACAATGGAAGGTCCAAAGGCACCCAGAGGATCCTTTAAAGATAAGAATGATGCGGGCATAATAATAATTATCTGGGTTTGTATAATGATAAGCTTGGGAAACTGTACAAAATTGCACCCCCTATCTTTTTGGCCATACAGATGGGAACTAAGGGACGCGGTCATGGGAAAAGTAGTAGCGTCTAATACCTTCTCCACTATGCCCTGTTTTTTGTTTGACTTATGTGACCTAGTGGATGAATCATGGGGAACTTTAATTACTAATTATAAACAGCCAATGGGTTTTGCTCCTCCAGTCCCGGAAAATCCCTATATGACTACTTATGTATGTGGACACAGGGATGAAGAACAAAAATTGGCAGGCATAACAGGAATGTACGGCTGCCCAGCAGGTAAAAAAGATAAATGTGAAGGAGAGGGTCAATACCACTGCGCCAAGTGGGGTTGTGAGACGCTAGCCCCCTGGCTAGCAGGACAGGGCCTTGACTCCCTAATTACTCTCCTTAGAACCCTGAAACCCCAATGTGAGACCCCAGGAACCTGTAACCCAACAAAAGTATGTTTAAAAAAAGTTTCTAGTTCCAGTACTTTCTCCTCCTTTTGGGACACCGGACACACTTGGGGTCTCTGGATGTACACTTCAGGAATTGATAAGGTCACTTCCTTTACTATACAGAGGGTTAAGAGAAAAACTCCACCCAATCCAATAGGGCCAAACAAGACATGATTTTATCTCCCCCCTCCCCCCCCCCCGCTCCTTCTGACTGTCCCTTCCCCACCTACCCTGCAATCAGGTGCCCCCACAAAGTCAGAATTACTGACTACAAGTCATCTCCAAAACCCATTCTCCCCTGAGACGCGTTGGTTAGATGTGGTAAATTCTATGTATGCCTCGCTGAATTCATCTCACACCGAGATTGTACAAGATTGTTGGCTGTGTTTAAACCCTAAACCCCCATATTATGTGGGAGTGGCTACAAATGCTAGCATTGGACAAGACATAGAAAAGCATGTCATAAAATTGCAAAATCCAAGCATGTCATTGTGCCCTTGGGGTTTGCGACCAGTTTTAACCCTAGAAGACCTCCAAGGGCAGGGTTGGTGCATAGTGTCCCAAAAATATGATTGGCAGACCTCCCCTTACAAAAACTCTTGTGCAGAGTGTACATTCCAAGTAGTTCAGATACCGATAGCACCCAAGATATAGCATGCCGAGCCCCTACTGGAGCCGGTTTGCTTGTTCATCAGGAATTACCCCCTTCATTGCAGCTGCATACTTTGGAGTCAGCACCCGAGAGATTTGTATCCTAGTTCATATTCTCCTGCAAATATACCTATATAGCAGAGAGGCAGGGAGAGAACATTTACTTCTACTAGAAGGACAATCCAGGAAAAAAAAGGGCAGCCCCAATCCTTATTCCACTTCTGATGGGACTAGGAATTGCGGGATCCACAGCTGTTGTAACTGCTGGACTCATCGTAGGAGACCAAAATTTCAAAACCTTGAGCAAGCAAGTAGACCTAAACGTAGGCTACTTAGAAACTTCAATCTCTCGGCTAGAACAACAGGTGAATTCTTTAGCTGAGGTTGTGTTGCAGAACCGAAGAGGACTTGATTTACTCTTCATGAAGAAGGGAGGCCTTTGTGTGGCCCTCGGGGAAACATGCTGTTTTTATGGCAGTGATTCTGGAGTAATCCGAGACACTCTCAGCCTGGTCAGAGGTAACCTTAGAGCTAGAGAACAGGCCAAACAGGCCAACAATAATTGGTACCAAAGCTTGTTCTCTTGGTCCCCCTGGCTCACATCGTTGCTCGCTGCCATAGCTGGGCCACTGCTATTGTTACTTCTTGTGTTAACTATCAGCCTGTGCATTATCAATTGGGTAGTACAGTATGTCAAGAGACGAGTTGGTGAAGTAAAAATTATGATGATTAGATCCAATTATGTCCCCTTAGTCTCTAATAATGAATCAAGGGATTGATTCATTAACAAGACAAAGGGAATGTAAGGTTAAATTGTAGTTTAGGGTTAAACTGTAGCTTAACTGCTTTGTTCTGCTTCTGTAAGTAACGCTTCATTGCTCAAGGGATTAAGAGATAGGGGAAGAAGTGGCGCCAGATGCAGGGTCGAGAAGGTCAACCAGTTGCGGCTTAATGACAGAATGTCTAGAATAAACACCCACATCCTGGAACTTGTTCCTTTATGTTGTTCCCATGTGCTAAGACAATGTGTTTGGGGCTATAAAACCTCTATATGCTGGCTGTTCGGGGCCCCACTCTGATCAAGAGTGTCGGTCCTGATCGGTCGGCCTTGCTTCTCATTGCAATAAACTTTGGTGTGACTGTCACTGGTGCCCGTAGCATTCTGTTTCAGGAGTCGTGTGGATGCAACACTCCCACTCTCTCCAGCCCTACTAGTTTCTCCTGAGGAATCCACTGATAGTCTTATGGTATTCCCTTATATCTGGTGGGTCACTTTTATCTTGCTGTTTTAAAAATTCTTTGACTTTGACTTCTGTCAATTTTATGCAGTGTCTCAGTGTAGACCTCTTTATGCTCATCCCTATTTGGGATCTTTAGACTTCTTGAATCTGGATATATTTCCTTCCACAGATTTGGGAAGTTTTCAGTCATTCTTTAAAAAGCTTTCTGCTGCTTTTTAGCTCTTCTTTTTCTGGAAATCTCATAATGTGTGTTGGTTCATCCAAGAGTATCTCATCTTAGCCCCTTTTCACTCTTTTTCCTTCTCTGGAAAATTTCAACTATCTTTGTTGATTCTTTCTTCTGCTTGATCAAGTCTGCTTTGAAGCTCTTTATTGCATTTTAAAAATTTCATTTATTAGATTCTTCAGCTCTAGAATTTCTCTTCGGTTCCTTTTTTTAATGATTTCTATCTCTTTGTTGAACTTTTCATTATTTTCATGTATAATTTTCCTGATCTCATTTACTTACCTATCTGTATTTTCTCAGTTTATGGGATTCTTTTTCTTCTTTTTTTTCAAGACTTAATTTTTTAGAATAGCTTTAATTTTACAACAAAATTGAGAAGAATGTAGACAGATTTCCCATATAACCCTTGCCCCCATATATATGCATAGCACCCCCCATTAAAAACCACTCGTGGGGTGCCTGGGTGGCTCACTGGTTAAGCATCCAACTCTTGATTTTAGCTCAGGTCATAATATCATGGTTTGTGGGATCAACCCCACCTTGGGCTCTGCATTGACAGCACAGAGTCTGCTTGGGATTTGGATTCTCTCTCTCCCTCTTTCTGCTCCTCACCTCTCTCTCTGTTTCTCTCTCGCTCTAAATAAATAAATAAACTTAAAATTTCTGAATAAAATAAAAATCGCTCATCAGAATGGTCCATTTGGTACCAAGGATGAACTTATGTTGACACACTGTAACCACTCAGTGTCCATAGTTTACCTTAAGTTTCATGTTTAGTGTTTACATTCATTCAAAGGGTTTGGATAAATATATAATGGCATACAAACATCATTATAATATACAGAGTATTTTCACTTCCCTAAAATTCCTCTGTTCTCTATTTACCTTCTTCCCTTCCCCACTTCTTTTTTTTTTAATGTTTATTTATTTTTGAAGGAGAGAGAGACAGAATGTGAGTTGGGGAGGGGCAGAGAGAGAGGGAGACACAGAATCCAAAGCAGGCTCCAGGCTCTGAGCTGTCAGCACAGAGCCCAACGCGGGGCTCAAACTCACAACTGTGAGATCATGACCTGAGCCCAACTCGAACACTCAACCGACTGAGCCACCCAGGCGCCCCTTCCCTTCCCCACTTCTAGCCCCTGGCAGCCACTGATTTTCTTATTGTCTCCATAGTTTTTCCTTTCCCAGAATGTTATATAGTTGTAATTATACACTATATAGCCTTCTCAGTTTGGCTTTTTTCACTTAGTAATATGCATTTAAATGTCTTCCATGTTTTTCTGTGGCTTAATAGCTCACTTCTTTTTGGTGCTGAATAATATTTCATTGTCTGGATATATAGACATTTATATATCCATTCACCTATCAGAATATGTCTTGGTTGTTTCTAAGTCTTGACAATTATAAATAAATTTGCCATAAACATGGTGTGTAGGCTTTCGTGTAGATATAAGATTTCAACTTATTTGGGCAAATACCAAGGACCACAAGGACTGGATCATATGATAATAGAGCAGGGGAGGGGCAGAGAGAGAGAGGGAGACACAGAATATGAAGCAGTTTCCAGGCTCTGAGCTGTCAGCACAGAGCCTGACGCGGGGTTCGAACTCAAACCGCGAGATTATGACCTGAGCCGAAGTCGGACGCTTAACCGACTGAGCCACCCAGGCGCCCCAAGAGTTGTTTGTTATTTTAGATAACAGACCTTTATCAGATGTATCTTTTGCAAATATATTCTCCCGGCTTGCTTGTCTTATCATTCTCTGGAGCCAAGCTATTTAAAAAAAATTATTTTAAATTTTGTGTCAGATTATTTGTAAGACTCCATTCCTTTGGGATCAACTGCAGGAAATTTATTTTTTCCTTATTGGTGTCATATTTCTCTGATTTTTCATGTTCAGGTAGTCTTGCATTGATGTCTCCACATTTGAAGAAGGAGTCACCTCTTAGATTTAACAGATTGGCTTTAGTGGGAAAGACCTTTACCAATGGGCAGGCACAATGTAGCAGCTGAGTGGGGTACATGGCAGTGTTAGGTCTTACACTGGTTCTGGAGGCCCATGGGCCACCATTTTCAGGGTTGTGTAATAGTGCCGGCTCCTGTGGCACATGGGGCACTGGGTCAAGAGCACATACTTTCCTTCTCTGAAAGTATCACCCATGAAACAAACCCCAGCTCCTCCTCTTTCATCTGGTGACCCCTGAGAGTCTCTGTTGATTCTGCCATTTATAGGAGATACTTCAGGAAATGAAGAATCTTTGGGGAAACAATGGAATTGTTTGGCATGTTGACTGTGACAATAATTTCCAGTATGCCTTCATCTGTCAAAATCATTGAATTATACAGTTCAAATGGATGCATTATATTATTTGTAAATCATACTTTAAAGAGTTAATTGAAAAATAACTCACCTAAAAATATATAAATATTTTTTATTTGGAACTCAGCACTGATCTACAGCAAACTCGTTTCATAGAACTAAGCCAGAAAGTTCTTAATTATGCTGCATGACTTATAACAGTTAGGAAGCCCTGTAAAGGAGAAGATAGGATTTTCTCTATTCTCTAATTGAGTGGGAGAGATGGAAGCAGAAAAAGCAGTCCTTTGTTCACCCATTAGACACTTGCCAAGACCCTCTTCTGGGCCAGAATGGCACTGGGCTTGTGGGAGCCTAAAAGGGGCTAAGGCAAGGATATGCTTTTTAGGGCTTCCCTGTCCAGTGAGGGAGCAGAGTTGGCAACAAGTCCTGGGGAGGGTGTACTGACACTCTCTGGATGGAGAAACCACAGGATAATGTTAGAAAACTTCATGGAGGAGAGAGAAGACAAGTTGAGGTTTGAGCTATTATTCAAAAGACAGAGTGGAGGCAAAAGAACTCCTTGTGGATAAGTCAGTGAAGGGCACTAAGATAGAAAAAGGATAGTACCAGGAATATTAATGAAATGTGGTGTGTCGGGGGGGGGGGGAGAAAGAGAGGAAGAGAGAGAGAGAGAGAGAGAAAGAGAGAGAGAGAGAGAAAGGAGAGAGTGTAGTGGGTAACGAGAATAATGCTATCTGAGAATAAGATAAACATTCCATAAGGGGAGCCCTATTTGGCCTCTAAGTTATATGAACCCATCAACAAGAAAATAACTGATGTTTTCAGGAAGATATGTCACTAATTACCATAAAATCCCACATTTGTGACACATTTAGCATCTGTGCTAAGTGCTGGGTAAACTACAGAGGAATTAATCCTCACAAAAGCTCTACCAGGCACGTGTCATTATCTCATTCTATGACTAAATAACTTGGGGCTCCAGAGTAGGATCCCATAGCCTGAGACCCCATATCTAGGAAGTGGCCAAACCAGGTGCTTGATGCTGGGCTTCTGATCCTCAGCTACTTCTCATCCTCATCTCGGACCCTAGATTTTAGCTCCATTCCACAGTTATAGGGACCCAGGGAAGGTTTCAGCCCATGCCCTCCAAGAATCTTCCTCCTGATCTGTCAGAATCTTTAATAGTTCCCAACAATTAGTGTGCATAAAAATCATCTGGGAGCTCATTAAGTGACAATCCCTAGGGCATTTCCTTAGCAACTCTGACTTGGAGAATTACACTCAGAGCCTGAGAACCAGCATTTTAGTAAGAATTGGGTGATTCTGCTGAGCTGGACCAGCCTTTGGAGAGCACCAGCCTAGAGTTACTGCTGCATCTGGTGCTAGTGTGGCCTTTATCCAGAGGTTGTCTGAAGAGATATCTGGCTGCGGTTTACATATTACACCCCAGAGTCACAATTTAGGAGGCAGAGATAGCAGAGTCCAGGCCACTGCAGTCATCCAGTTGAGGCAGGATGAGCCACCAGTCAGAGCAATGGAAGTGGTTGGATTGGACAGAAATTGTGCATGTGATATTGGTGTGCTTCTAATGGAATAGAGCAGCATGGAAGCAAAGGCCAACACTGGGATTTAGCCTGGTCATTGTATTGGGAGATTGTGGCACTTAGTGGGATGGAATGCTCCTGGATGAAGTCATTTAGGTATGAGGCAGAATAAGTGCTGGGCTTGGGACATGTTGAGAGAGTGTGGGGAGGACAAGAAGGAGCCTAAGTTTAGTGAAGATGGGTGGGAGGTGGGAAACAGTTGAGAAGCTGGGTGACCATATGTGGGTGAATACTGGACTGAGAAGAAGTGGCAAATAGCCCAAGGAGAGGAGGGAGCCATATGCAGTGATAGTTGGTGGAGATTTAAAGTCATTGTTGAATAGGGAAAATAACATAGACTTGGGTGATGTCTTGGCTTTTCACCAACTCTGACCTTGAGCAGATTATTTGGGGACTCTGAGCTCAGGATTAATTTTCAACTACAAAAATGAGCTAAGCCTGCACTGTGGTTCCAGCAGGGCTATTGTGAGAATCCAATGTCAAAAAGTATGTAAAAGTTCTGAGAGTGTGTTGCCATGAGAGGACTTGCTCTATATGCACCCCACAGGACCTTTGCTATTAACACCATGGTTACCTCTGGCTGCAGAACCCTGAAATCCTCTGGAGTGCAAATGGCTTAATCTCTTGGGAGGCAATGGGAGCAGTGCAATATGCTTGGGCTTCAAATCCAATGTGCTGTCTTCAAAGTCTAACTGTGTCTGAGTGAACTTGGGCCACTTTTTGTTTTACCTCTTCAGAGCTCTGGGTCTTCATCCACAGAATGGGAAAATCCATACCAACCTGATCTTAGTGTGAGATCTCTTGAGTGTAGGAAGCAGAAAGTCACTTGGGCTCAATCAAGTAAAGAAAAATTTATTAAAAGGAACAGATATATTTCATAGAATCCACCAGATGGGAGGCACTTTGAGGGCAAGTACTACTGTATACCTGGCCTTGGAATGGAACCTGATACCTGGTACATCTGATTAATATTGGTTAAATAAACACACCTAAGGGAAGATGGGTTCTCATGAGGGTTGGGAGAGGACAGCCAGGAACTGGCCAAGAGTCCTGGTATTCAACAGCTTCACTACTCTCTCAATCTCTCTCTCTATTTCCCCCTCCTTAGCCTCCTCCCCCTCTCTCTTCTCTCTTCTCTCCTGGCCTCTGCACATCTGTTTCATGCTCCTCTCTGTGGAAGAAGGCTTCCTAGAGATCCCATTTGTGAGTCTTGGCTTAGATCTGCATGGCACTGTCCTGCCTCTCACTGACCTGTCTCTGTTGGGGAAGGTCATCAAGAAGACATGACTCCCTGTTGTCCCATGAACTGGACCCAGATGACCAGCGTCCTTTCATCCCCTCTCCTGTCCTTGAAGTATGGGTTCCACTTGCCTTTCCCACTCCCAGAGGCTGCTCCAAGGACATAGCCTTGAGATAGTGATATGGTGTTGAGTTTATGATACATAAACTTTTAAGATGTGGTGGGCAGGTGTAAGAGTCCCTTCATCTTGGCTGCCACCCAAGATAAGCCTGTATTATAAGCAGAAATAGGGGTTCCCAGAAAAAGAAAGATGAGACTTGGATTCTCACAAGAGAAGTCATGTTAGGCCCCCAGCTATTTTCCATGATCTATGTCCTACCAGCTCTACTTGCTTGAGCATACTTCTTATAGAACTTTCTAGGAGATGTCAGAGTTACAAAGAAATGTAAAAACCTCAGGAGTTAAGAATTTTAAGGGAACAAAAATAATGTAAATACTAACAGTCTCTACCAGGCCAGGAAATAGCTTACCATATCAGAGAGAGTAAATCAGTGGTAAAACTCCCAGTGCTGGTTCAAAAGTAAGAAAGACCCTGCATTCCTTACCTGAGATAATGAGCCTAAGACCCATCCAGTTTATACCAGCTCTCAGAGCATACCCAAAGTCCCTTTCTCTTGTCAGATAGTTACCTCTGCTTCATTATAATGTTAAAGTCCAGAAGGAACATAAGCATCATTAACATAATATAGGATGCATGGAGAGACATGTTTTCTAAGTGTATGTGTGCAACCTTATTCCCATTTTCACATGCGATGACACAGCTGCCCTTTCTGAATATTCATCCTAAATCATAAATAAAAGGAACCCTCTTACCCCTGCTCAGGGAGTCATGGCCTTTGGAAGTTATCCCTTGTGATCTCTTTATTTGCTGCAAATAAAGTTTCCCTTGTGTCACAACCCCACCTGGGGTAGTCTCTATTTGTAATTCATCAAGAAGACTCCTGTTAGTTCAGTTACAGTACCTTAAGTTCTCTTTGTTTATTAAAACCTGGAGTGGCCTGCTTCTTTTTTCAGTCTCTCACTGCCTTATTTATTGGGGGGCGAGGGGGGGTGGTCAGTTTTAGATTATATTTGACAAGCCTCTGAGAAGGTCGTAGTGATAAATAAGCCCACCAACCCAATTGAAGGAGGGACGTAGAGTCTGGGAGCACAGTGAAGTGAGGCTTTAACCAACGTTCTGCAAGAGCAGGTGTCTGAAGGACAGGCACACTTGGAGCTGTTACAGCAGACCCATTTATTTCCTAGCATGCAAGTCCCTCCCCTGGTTCCTCATTGGCTTAATACTACAGAGGTTACAGCCTTACCCAGACATCACCCATGTAAGACAAAAAGTCTGATTGGAACAAATGTACATTCCCTGAGGTGACACAGAGTCTTTCAGTCCCTCCTCCCTTTGTTCTTTGGCTCCTGCTCCTTGCAAAGCCTGCAAGAAAGGGAGAGGGGAAGAAGAATCAGGAAGCAAAGTGTCTAAAGGTTGGGAATCCATTGAGAGGATAGGGGTTCATACATACTTCTAATAGGTTGCAAACCTACCCTTAACTAGACGACAGAGCTTTTATTTGGTATTTCTGAAAATGAATCATCTCCCTTACTTCTCACAGCTGGGAACCAACAAATAGGAACCCAGCCAGGAGAGTGAAGAAATGAGCCTTGGGAATGAGGCATCTTAGGGGGAAATCTCAAGTTGGCTATTGACCTCTTTGTGGGGAGGAGTGGCCTGTATGTTAGATACTTGTGGACCACCATGTGAATATGGGAATGCTCCCCAGATGCCGGCTGGTCTACCGTGCTTGCTAGAGGAAATGTGCACAGGACACCGTGGCAGGGAAGGGGAAGCAGGGAAGGGAAGTACTGGTTTCTGCCATGGGCTGGCCTCTGCTGTGGGCAGTTCAGCTGGCCACCAGAAACAGACTACACACTGACACTCAGGTCAGAAAGTTAGAAGATGAGCTAGGATTAGAGAAGGACATGCAGGCATCCACTGGTCTTCCAGCTTTGGGTGACAGACAACATGAGAGAGCAGGGTAATAAGTGGCAAATCTCAGTGTGCTGTTTTGCAAAGATGCCTTTGGATTAAGATCTGGGCACTATAACACATCCTGATTGGGACACCAAGAGGTGGAATCTCTGAGAAAATGATGAAAGTAAAGAGGAGGATGTTATGGTAATTGATGAGGAAATAGAGGAAATGCCCCCTGTCTTCTGACCCCTAATACAAAGGAAAATTTTAAATAGCAATTACTCAAAACTCCTAGGACAGAATTTGCACTCTTTCTCTGTCCCTTGAACTTGTATGTCCTATCATGTCTTTGAAATGTAAACATACCAGAATATAGCCAAAACATTGTCCAAGGAAACTAAAGAAAAAAGAGGAGGGGGGTAAGGGGGGCTTTTTAAACACAATCTGCAATAGAAGTTTCCTTGTCAATTGCATTATAATGAACTCTCCTCAGATTTTTTACCATGGCCATTTTTTAAGTCTTCTGTCATTTCCAGAGTTATTTTTTACTCTGATGCTTTGGCAAAAAGTGTTTCTGCAAAAGTACTTTATCTATCTTCGAGGACATTCATGGGAAAGACTTTGACAAGTACAGGTTTCTAATAACTAAGTTCGATTTGCCTTCGTGTGAGAGGGACAATGATGAACCTTTCAAGTGTTCCCACAAGGCTACCTGCATAGCCCCACAATATGTCTTTGGATGGTAGCTGGGGATCTGCTCCTGTTCTCCTTTCCCCATACTAGTAAAATGGATCCATTACGTGGATGATATATTGTTAACATATAAAAATTTGCCTCTGCAGCAAGATACCCAGTAAGCTTTGCTGGAGCATCTGTGAGGTAGAGGGTGAACAGTGAACCCACAGGCAAATTCAAAGTTCAGCCATGCTGTAAGGTTTTTGGGAGTTGTCTGATTGGGGAAGGCCCATGTTGTCCCATTAGCTGTGATTGATAAGGTGTAAGTTTATCCAACCCCTAAGAATGTGAAAGAAATGCAAACCTTTGTAGAGAATATGGGATTTTGGAGGACTTTTATTCCACATCTGGCACAATGCTTCCATCCCTTTTGCTGCTTGCTAAAGAAGAGGCATGTGGAGACTGGCGTTCAGAGCAGCAAACTACCTTTGAGAAGGCAAAATTAGTGAAGCAGATGAAGCTTTGGGCATCTTCCAAGCTGGGTTTCCATTTGAATTAGTTGTGTCTGTGACTCCAGAACGTATGGGTTGGGCACTGTGGCAGAAGCAACAGAAGGATAGAGTGCCTATAAGATTTTGATCCCACCTCTGGAAGAGGGCAGAAACCCAATATACCTCCATAGAGCAACAGCTCCTAGGAGTGTACATAGTGCTTCTCTAGGGATAGCATCTCACATAGCAGCCAGTGCAGCAGTCAAGGGACTGAGCTCAGAGTGGTCTGGCTGGTGATTACTCATGAGCCCTGGCCATTAACCCCTTTATGCTGACAGGCTGTTCTAAAGGGATTAACCCTGTGACTCAGACAATAGGAAGCCAAGGGGTGGATGACTATAAATTAGTCCTTATGGAGTCAAGATTTGTAGAAAGACATTTGGATCTGCCTGCAACAGCCTGAGGCAGATCTCACTGTTTTTCATGTCCCAAGTCATAAGACACTGAGACCCCTGGCAATCATAAAACTGACACCTTAGCTTGTGTATATGAGCCTTAGCTACTGACCCTTCAATAGATACAGCAGGTTGTATGCATAGAAAGAGTGGTTACTGCAGTGCACAAAGAGAATGGCATATTGCCAAAGATGTCAAATTTCCCTTTAAAGTACAATGACTTGGTTAATGCAGTAACAGCATGTCTTCTTGTGTGTTTTAAGCAATACCCAAAGCAACTGACAAAAGAATCTGGGGCAAAAAGAACCTGGGACAAAAGAATCTGGAGTTCCCAACAGATAAGGGACTGACAAATTGATAATATTTGTCCCTTCCTCTGAGTGAAGGTTCTAAATATGCCTTTGTCTGGACACTGCACCTGGCTTAACCCAAGCGTTCCCCTGCCTCTGTAAACCACGTTGTCACCATTAGGAGACTGGAGAAACTGAGTACCATATACAGATGCTCTGTTGAGCAGATAGTGATTAAGGGTCACATTTTTCAAAAGTCATGACATGCAAGACTAGGCAGAAGGACATGATATTAAATGGCTGTTCCATCTCCCTTATAACTCATAAACAGAAGCATTGGTAGAAAAAAAAAGGAATATTAAGGCAGCAAATTAAATTGTTAACAGGTAAAGAACCACCTTGGCTGCAGGAACTAAATTATTTTCCCAGTCTTTAATACATTGGAATGACCAGTATTGGACTGACCAGTAAGGCCTGTTACCCCATAAACCAGACTGGGGACCCTCACTGAAGCACCAATAACAGAAAGGTATAGTCACGGGAAACAGCCATCGTCCCTGCACTCACCAGGGATCAACATGCTACACTGTTGAGAACACCAAGCTCCATCACACCTGGGAAAGGAGTTATCTACTGGAATTTACAATGGGACATCCTACTGAAGTGGGTGAATTACTTAACACTCCTAGGTGAAGGAGAACTAGTCAATCTCTACTGGGATCCCCTTATCCTGCTGCAGGCTGGACCTGTTGAAATGCACTATACCTAGAATGGAACATATGCCTTTAAGAGAGGGGAGAAGGTAGGCATCCTGATATGGTACATCCTGCCCCCAGTCCCATCTTTACACACCTTGACTGCGTTGCCTTCCTCTCAAACACGCATGGTAGGTACAACCAGGTCAAGTTCCAAAAGCTTCCAGCCTCTCTCTCCTCAAGGCCAGGTCGACACTATTTTTCACTAGCATGATCATGTGGGTGTGATCTTTGTTCACTCTTGACCTGGAGGGCATTATAGAGCACACAGAAGACCTTACTAAATTCATCCAGCAAGCCTCAAATGATAGCCAACAAAGCCTGCTCTTACTGAATACAGAAATGTCTCTGATGAGAAAAGCTGTCTTCCAAAATATGACAATGGCCTTAGACATTATTACTCCTTGCAAGAAGATACCTGTGCCAACACCCAAACAGAATGTGTGTGTTCATGCCTGATTAGCCTACTAGTGTATTATCTTTATCAAATCATATGAGGACACAAGTAAATGTCCTGAGTGATCCAACACCCAATTTAGGGGACCTGTTAAATCAATGGTTTGGATCATGGAGCTATTAGTGGAAAAATTTGTCACTGATTTTGGGAATCATTCTCTTAATTTATGTTTTCTCTTTCATGTGCCTGTATGGTTGCTGTGACATCTACCTCCAATGCAACCAGATAGCTGCCAAAGGAGCCACCTCTATGCCAGTGAGAACACTTGCTGCCTGCTCAGGGACCACTGTATAAGAAAAGGGCACCTGAAATTATAAGATCTGGTGACTGAACCTAGTTAAGACCTCTATATAAATTTTTAAGATGTGGCAGGAAGGTGTGGGGATCTATTCATCTTGCTGCCACACAAGATACACTTCATATGTAAGTTCCCTTTTTAACTTTTTAAGACTGCCACCCACAACCTGGAGTGTCCTCCCTCTTTCTACAGTCTCTCCCTGCCTTCTGTGAAGACTACACCCAGGAAGCTCCCCAGGAGGTTATAAACCAACAACTTTGATTTCTGTGTCCAGTTTCAGATCCCTCAGAGAGAAAATCTAAATGGTTTAGCCTGAATCATGTAGTATTTAGTCTTCTCAGACTGATTTCTTTCACTAAGTCATAAGCACTTAAGTTTCCTCCATGTCTTTTCATGACTTGATAACTCATTCATCGATTCGCCTATGGGAGGACATGTTGATTGCTTCCAAGTTTTGTAATTATGAATAAAGCTGCTATGAACACTTATGTGTGGGTTTTCTATGGACATAAGTTTTTAGCACCTTTGGGTAAATACCAAGGAATGAAATTGCTGCATCATATGGTAAGAGTATGTTTAGTTTTGTGAGAAACCACCAAATAATCTTTCAAAGTGGCTGTACAATTTTTCATTCCCATCAACAAAGGTTCTGTTGCTCCACATTCTTGCCAGAATTTGGTGTCAGTGTTCTGGATTTTGGCCATTCTAATAGCTGTGTAGTAGTATCTCATAATTGTGTTGATTTGCATTTTCCTAGTGACATATGATGCTACGCATCTTTTCATATGCTTATTTGCCATCTGTATATATTCTTTGGTGAGGTGTCTATTAAGTTCTTTGGCCCATTTCTAAATTGGGCTGTTTGTTTCCTTATTGTTGAGTTTTAAGAATTCTCTGCCTATTTTGGAAGTCAGTCCTTCATCAGATATGTCTTTTGCAAATATTTTCTCCCAGTCTGTAGCTCGTCTTCTAATTCTGTTCATACTGTATTTTGCATAACAGAAGTTTTTAATTTCAATGAAGTCTTGCTTATCAGTTATTTCTTTTATAGATTATGACTTTGGTGTTGTATCTAAAAAGGCATCACAATACCCAAGGTCATCTAGATTTTCTCTTGTTATCTTCTAGGAGTTTTATAGTTTTGCACTTTACATTTAGATCTATGCTGCATTTTGAGTCAATTTTTGCAAAAGAGTGTAAGATTCACTCTTTTGCCTAGATTCACTTTTTGTCCCCCTGTGGGTGTCTGGTTGTTCTGGACATACTTATTTCTGGGCTCTCTTCTCTCTCTCTCTCTCTCTCTCTCCCCCCCCCATGTGTGTGTGTGTGTGTGTGTGTGTGTGTACCACACTATCTTGATTACTGTAGTTGTATAAATAAGTCTTGAAATCTGGTAGTGTCAGTGCTCCAACTGTCCCCTTCAATATTAGTTAGCCACTTGAGTCTTTTGCCTATCCATATAAACTTTAGAATTAGTTTGTCAATATCCATAAAGTGTTTTATTGGGATTTTGATTAGGATTGTATTGAATATATAGACCAAGTTGGGAAGAACTAATATCTTGACAATATTGAGTCTTCCTATTTAGGAATATGAAACATCTCTAGTAATTTAATTCTTCTTTGATTTCTGTCATCAGAGTTTTGTAGTTTTCCTAATATAGATGTTGTACATATTTTGTTATATTTATACATAAGTATTTCATTTTTGGGGTACACATATAAATAAATGGTAGGTTTTTAATTTCAATTAACGCTTGTTCATTGTTATATGGGAAAGCAGTTGACTTTTGTATATAAGCCTTGTAGCTGGCTACCTTACTGTAGTTGCTTATTAGTTCCAGGAATTTTGTTGTGAATTCTTTCAGATTTTCTACATAGATGATCATCTGTGAACAAAGGAAGCTTTATCGTTTCCTCTCTAAACTTATTTTCTTTGTACGCCTATTGCATTAGCAAGGACCAATGGTGAGAGGGGATATTCTTTCTGTGTACCTCATCTTAGGGGGAAAGCTTTTATTTTTCTCACCATTAAGCATGATGTCAGCTGTAGGATTTCATAAATAATCTTTATTAAATTGAGAAATCCCTCCTCTATTCCTAGTTTACTGAGAGTTTTTATCATGAATGGGTGTTGAATTTGTCAGATACTTTTTCTGCTTCTATTAATATGATTATAAGGTTTTGTTGTTGTTTGTTTTTGTCTATTGATGCAATTGATTATATTAAGTAATTTTCAAATGTTGCACCTGTCTTACACATGTGGGATAAATCTCACTTTGTCATGGTACATAATTCTTTTTATGCTTTTTAGATTTGATTTGTTAATATGTTGCTGAGGATTTTTGCATCTATGTTCATAAGATATATTGCTCTATAGTTTTCCTTTTCTGGTTTTGGAATTATGCTAATGCTGACTTCATAAAATGAGTTAGAAAGTATTCCCTCTGCTTATTTCTTCTGGAAGAGATTGTAGAAAACTGGTATGATTTCTTCCTTAAATCTTTTGTAGAAATCACCAGTTAATCTATCTGGGCCTAATGCTTTCTGTTTTAGAAGGTTCATTTTTAGAAGGTTTGTTTTTTCTAATCGATGCAGGCCTATTTAAATAATTTCTTTTTATGCAAATTTCAGCAAATTGTACATTTCAGAAAATTGGTCCATTTTATCTAAATTACCAAATCTGTGGGCAGAGCATTGTTCATGGTATTATTTTATTGTCCTTTTAATGTCCATGGTATCTATAGTGATGTTTCCTTTTATTTCTAATATTAGTAATTTCTATCTACTGGGTTTGTTTGTTTTTGCTTTTTTTTTTAAGTGAGTCTGGTGGGGGGTTGTAAATTTTATTATCTTTTCAATGCACTTGTTTTTTTATTTGGTTGATTTTCTTTTTTTATTTCCTTTTTCAATTTTGTTGATTTCTGCCCTAATTTTTATCCTTTATTTTCTCTTGCTTATTTTGGATTTAGTATGCTCTTATTCTAGTTTCCTAAGGTAGAAGCCTATATTATTGATTTTAGATCTTTTGTTTTTTTTCTAGTATATGCATTCAATGCTATAAATTTCCCTCTAGGTATCACTTTTGCTGCATCCCACAAATTTTGTTATGTTTTCAGATTCTTTTAGTCCCAATATTTAAAAATCTATCTTGAGATTTCTTCTTTGGTCCACGTGTTATTTAGAAGTGTGTTGTTTACTTTTCAAATAGTTTAGGACTTTCCAGATCTTTCTGTCATTAATTTCCAGTTTAATTCCATTGTGGTCTGAGGGCAGACAGTATGTAATTTCTATTCTAAATTTGTTAAGGTATTAATTTATGGCTCAGAATTTAGTCAATCTTGGTGAATGTTTAATGTGTATTTTTGTATTATTTTTGTATGAAGTAGTCGATAAATGTCAATTATATCCTGTTTGCTGATGATGCTATTTAGCTCATCTGTGTGCTTACCAATTTTCTGACTGCTGCACCTGTCTTTTTCTGAGAGAGGGGTGTTGATATCTCGAACTATGATAGTGATTTCATCTATTTTTCCTTGCACTACTGTCAGTTTTTGCCTCAAATATTTTGACACTCTATTGCTAGCTATGTACCCATTGAGAATTGTTATGTCTTCTTGGAGAATCAAACCCTTATCATTATGTATGCCTTTATCCCTAATACTTTTGCTTCCTTTGAAGTCAGCTCTATCTGATATATGCTACTCCTGCTTTCTTTTCTTTAGTGTTGGCATAGTGTGATTTTTTCTATGCATATATTTTATTTTTTAAATTTATTTTTTTTAATTTTTTAAAATTTACATACAAATTAGTTAGCATATAGTGCAAAAATGATTTTAGGAGTGGATTCTTTAGTGCCCCTTACCCATTTAGCTCATCCCTCCTCCCACAACCCCTCCAGAAACCCATAGTTTTTTCTCCATATTTATGAGTCTCTTCTGTTTTGTCTCCCTCCCTGTTTTTATAATATTATTTTTGTTTCCCTTCCCTTATTTTCATCTGTTTTGTCTCTTAAAGTCCTCATATGGGTGAAGTCATATGATTTTTGTCTTTCTCTGACTGACTAATTTCACTTAGCATAATACCCTCCAGTTCCATCCACGTAGTCGCAAATGACAAGATTTCATTCTTTTTGATTGCCAAATAATACTCCATTGTATATATATACCACATCTTCTTTATCCATTCATCCATCAATGGACATTTGGGCTCTTTCCATACTCTGTCTATTGTTGATAGTGCTGCTATAAACATGGGGGTGCAAGTATCCCTTCAAAACAGCACACCTGTATCCCGTGGATAAATGCCAACAGTGTAATTGCTGGGCCATATGGTAGTTTTATTTTAGTTTTTTGAGGAACCTCCATACTGTTTTCCAGAGTGGCTGCACCAGCTTGCATTCCCACCAACAATGCAAAAGAGATCCTCTTTCTCCACATCCTCACCAACATCTTTTGTTGCCTGAGCTGTTAATGTTAGCCATTCTGACAGGTGTAAGGTGGTATCTCATTGTGGTTTTGATTTGTATTTCCCTGATGATGACTGATGTTGAGCATTTTTTAATGTGTCCGTTGGTCATCTGGATGTTTTTGGAGAAGTATCTATTCATGTCTTTTGCCCATTTCTTCACTGGATTGTTTTTTGGGTGTTGGGTTTGATAAATTCTTGATAGATTTTGGATACTAGCCCTTTATCTGATATGTCATTTGCAAATATCTTTTCCCATTCTGTCAGTTGCCTTTTAGTTTTGCTGATTGTTTCCTTGGCTGTGCAGAAGCTTTTTATTTTGATGAGGTACCAGTAGTTCATTTTTGCTTTTGTTTCCCTTGCCTCTGGAGATGTGTTGAGTAAGAAGTTGCTGTGGCTCTATGCATTTACTTTTTTTTTTTAATTTTTTTCAACGTTTATTTATTTTTGAGACAGAGAGAGACAGAGCATGAACGGGGGAAGGTCAGAGAGAGAGGGAGATACAGAATCTGAAACAGGCTCCAGGTTCTGAACTGTCAGCACAGAGCCCAATGCAGGGATCAAACTCACGGACCACGAGATCATGGCCTGAGCCGAAGTTAGATGCCCAACCGACTGAGCCACCCAGGTGCCCCTCTATGCATTTACTTTTAATTTAATGTGTCTTTATATTTAAAATGGGTGTCTTTTAGACAATATTAGTAATGTTTTTTGATCCAGATTTGACAATCCTGGTCTCTCAATTGGTGTATTTAGTTCACTGATATTCTAGATGATTATTGATTAGCTGGGTTAATGTCTACCCTATCTGTTGCTGTTTTCTATTCATTTTCTATTTCTTTGTTTCCATTTTTCCTGCCTTTTATGGTTTTAACTGAGCATTTTATGATTCTTTTTTTTCTCCTTTCTTGGCAAACCAGTTACACTTCTTTTTTAACATTTTTAATGGTTGCCTTAGATTTTGCAATACATTTATAACTAATCTATGTTTTAATAACACTATACCACTTCATGGATAGTGTTGGTACCTTATAATAACAAAGTGATTCTAATTTCCACCTCTCATCCCTTATATCATCGTTGTCACTTCACTTAACCATACATAAGTAGGCATCCATACACATGATATGTGCATAAGCATACTTTTTGCTATTATAGGGATAAGAAAAATAACTGTTTTTATTTACCTTTATCTCTTCTAGTGATCTTTCTTTATGTGGATCCAAGTTTCTAATCTACATTACTTTTCTTCTCTCTAAAAACTTCTTTTAACACTTTTGGCAAGGCAGATCTACTGTCAACAAATCTCCATTTTTGTTTGTCTGAGAAAGTCTTTACTTCACTTTCACTTTTGAAGGATAATTTCACAAAGTATAGAATTCTAGTTTGGTAATTTTTTTCTCTCAACACCTTAAATATTTCACTGCACATTCTTGTTGTTTGCATGGTTTCTGTATAGTAGTTAGATGTCATTCTTACCTTTGTTATTTTGTAGAGGGGTAAGGTGTTTCTTTAAGGATTTTTTTTTATCTTTGATTTTTGTTTTGTAATTTCAAAATTATATGCCAAGGTGCAGGGTCTTTTCAAACACTTATTCTGCTTTCTGTTCTCTGAACTCCCTAAATCTGTGGTTTGGTGTTTGACATTAATTTGGGGGAATTGTCATTATTATTTCAAATATTTCCTCTGTTCCTTTCTGTCTTTCTTCTCCTTCTAGCATACCCATTATGCATATGTTATACCTTTTGCAGTTGTCCCACATTCCTTGGGATATTCTCTTCTTTTGTTTTTCAGTCTTTGTTCTTTTTGCTTTGTGGTTTTCAAAGAGTCTATTGATACATCCTCTAGTTCAGAGATTCTTTTGTCAGCTATGTCTAATCTACTAAAAAGCTAGTCAAAGGCATTCATTGCTGTTATAGTTTTTTTTTTCTTTAATCTCTAGTATTTCTTTTTGGTTATTTATTGGGATTTTCTTCTCTGTTATTGCATTGCCTAGCTCTTTTGCATGCTGTCTGCTTTATCAATTAGAATCCCTTAGCATATCAATCATAGTTGTTTTAAATTCAAAGTCTGGTAATTCCCACATCCCTGCAATATCTGGTTCTGTTGCTTACTTTGTTTGAATTATGCTTTTTGGTAGGTCTTGTAAATTTTTTTCTTGATAGGCAGACAAGATGTACTGGGGACAAGGAATTGCTATACACATGTCATTTAGTAATGCGGTGGTAAAATGTGGTGGGAGAAGGAACATTCCATAGTCTTATGATTAGGTCAGTCTTTTAGTGAACATGTGCCTCTGGACTGTAACTTCACAGGTGTTTCTCAGGTCCCCACCTCTCATCTCTCACCTGTCTCCCTTTAGGTAGGACAGGATGGTTAGAAAGAGCTGCAGTTGAGCATTTCTCTTCCCATGTGGAAGGCTGGAGCCAGCTGGACCTGGGTATTTTCCTTTCTCAGTCTAGTTAGGCTCTGATAATACCATAAGAGTGTTGTTATTTTGTTGTTATGATTGTTATTATGATTTGTTAGTATTATTTTGTATAATATGTCCCCTAAAAGCAAGGTTACACTTTCCTCAGGTGTTTAGTGGAAGAATATTGGTAATCTTGAAGCTGGGGCAGGGGGGAGGGGGAAAGACTGGGATGGGCTAGTGAATAGAACAGTGGTAGGTGTGTCTCCTCTATGACACCATTCTTTGGGGAATTCTGTGTATGATTCTTGCCTTATGTGCTGATATTAGAATATAATTCTTTGTCAGATGTGACCCTGCTAAATTTTTTTTGTTTGTTTGTTTGTTTTCTGCTTCTCATGGGCAAGGATGTGATAACTTCTTGCAAACCTTAGCATTACAGACACCTGCAAGAACTTTTCAGTAGGGCAGTTGGTTTCATAAGGCTGGGCCTCTTCTTCCTTGGATGTCTGATTGAAAGGAAATCCAAATCTCTTGTTGTTCAGGTGGGAAATTCTGAGGCCCAGAGTTGGGAGATGGTTTTCACAGGACCCAGGGTGAGTTTCTAAGAGAAATGGGATGAAACACCACTCCTCATTCTTTCAGCCAAATTCACATTCATTTTACCTGTTTGACATTTTTGACTGGAGGTTCCAACTAAAAATAGTGACCCAGTTACAAGCAGTAACTGGGAAACTCAACCTCAGGCATTGGTAGCTGTATTTTTTCCCCCAGTCTTACTCTGCAGGCGTCATTAACATACACATCACTCTCCAGCTGCCTCTGCAGTGGCAGGATGATTGAAAACAAAAGAAGATAGTGCTGAGGCTTGCCAGGCTTTGTTGAAAGATTCAAACAGTATTCCTCCAGCCTGGTGGTTAATTGCCAGACTCTCAGCAGCTTTGAAGACTTGAGCCTAAGAGCCTTCATCAAAAGTGAGCAGCCACTGCATGCGCCAGTCATGAATATGAGGGTTCTGAGAGGTGCTCCTGCTGTGGGGCTTGGGTGAGATGAGGGGCACAGGAGATAGGAGGCAAAGTAGGGCATTGTAGTGAACCACCCTAGCCAAGACTTACTATTTATTGGACTATTTATTTGGCCAGCTTAGCAAAAATCACTGGGCATAGGTTTTTCTTTCGTTGTTTTTTTTTCAGTTTTAATTTTAATTCCAGTTAATTAACATACAGTGTTATATTAGTTTCAGGTGTACAAAATAGTGATTCAACAATTCCATACATCACCCAGTGCTCATCACAATGGGTGTAGTCCTTAAACCACATCACCTATCTCACCCATCCCCCCACCGACCTCCCCTCTGGTAACCATCAATTTATTCTCTATAATTAATAATCTGCTTCTTGGTTTATCTCTCTTTTTTTCCCTTTGCTCATTTGTTTTGTTTCTTAAATTCCACATGTGAGTGAAATTGTATGGTATTTGTCTTTCCCTGACTGACTTATTTTGCTTAGCATAACACTCTAGCTCCATCCATGTTGTTGCATATGGCAAGTTTTCATTCTTTTTTATGGATACTTGGGTTGCTTCCATATCTTGGCTATTATAGATAATGCTGCTATAAACATTAGGGTGCATGTATCCTTTTGAATTAGTATTTTTGTAATTTTTGGTAAATACCCAGTAGTGTGATTGCTGGGTTATAAGGTAGTTCTATTTTTTAACTTTTCAAGGGAACTCTATTCTGTTTTCCACAGTGGCTACACCAGTTTGCATTCCTACCAGCAATGAATAACTGTTCCCTTTTCTTCACATCCTTGCCAATACCTGTTGTTTCTTGTATTGTTGATTTTAGCCATTTTGACAGGTGAGATGATACCTCATTGTAGTTTTGATTTGCATTTCCCTGATGGTAAGTGATGATGAACATCTTTTCATGTATCTGTTGGTCATCTCAATGTCTCCTTTGGAGAAATATTTGTTCATCTTCTACCTATTTTTTAAATTGAATTTGGGGGCACACCTGGGTGGCTCAGTTGGTTAAACGTCTGACTTCGACTTACATCATGATTTCATGGTTCATGCGTTCAAGCCCTGCATTGGGCTCTGTGCTAACAACTCAGAGCCTGAAGCCTGCTTTGGATTCTCTGCCTCCCTCTTTCCCTGCCCTCCCCCCGTTCTCACTCTGTCTCTCTCTCAAAAATAAATAAACATTAAAACAATTTTTAAGTAAATAAATAAATTGGATTATTTGGTTTTTAGATGTTGAGGATTTTTTGTTGTTATTGTTAAATTTGTTAATTTATTTTTGAGAGAGAGAGAACAAGCAGAGGATTGACAGAAAGGGGAAAGGGGAACACAGAATCCAAAGCAGGCTCTGAATGGTCAGTGAAGAGCCCAACGCGAGGCTCTAACCCACAAACTGCGAGATCATGACCTGAGGTGAATTTGGATGCTTAACTGACTGAACCACCCAGGTGCCTCTAGATGTTGAGTTTTTTAAGTTCTTTATATATTTTGGATACTAACACTTTATTGGATATGGTTGCCTTTTAGTTTTGCTGATTATTTCCTTTGCTGTGCAGAAGCTTTCTATTTTAATGTAGTGCAAATCGTTTATTTTTGCTTTTGTTTTCTTTGCCTCAGGAGACATCTAGGGAAAATTTGACCCGTGTCAAAGAATTTACTGCCTGTGTTCTCTTCTAGGATATTTATGGTTTTAGGTCTCACATTTAGGTCTTTAATCTGTGGTGGATTTATTTTTGTGTATGGTATAAGAAAGTGGTGAACTGTGCTTTTCATTTAGGAAAAAAGGGTCCCATAGGGGTCTGGGACACTCAGAGTATTAGGAATTTCCCTAGAAGGCAGCATGAAGAGCTCCCAGCCTGTCTTCCCTGAGCACACCTGGGCAATACCTCATTGCCTTTAGGTATGTATCTTAGTCCTTCTTGGGGCCCAAGGCCATGGTTAAGGGTTATAGGGCTTGTGTTCCCCCTCTCCTCTCCGAGGCCAGCACAGGGTGTCATGTCTAAGACACATGCTTTAGTGTATTACAGTCGACTTTTCTATCTTAGAGGAGAGGCTGCTGCCCACTTTCCTACTCATATCCTTGAATACTCCTGAGGTCATCCTAGACCTTGCTTAAAATATGGGCCTGGGTGGAAGAAATGTGAGCAATGGATGTAGAAGAGACTCATTTACTCTCATGATTGGAATCTTGGGAATTCTGTTTCTCCATTTCTTTGGGTGAGTGTAACATTTATTTAGCCTACATTATTCTTGTTTAGCAAACATTTGGAAAAAGGAAAAGTGCATTTTCCTTGAAGACTTCCATTCCTGGGTTTGGTCATCTGGGAAAGATATTTCCTCCCTTTTCACCAGTTAAGCAGAAACAAGAATGCATTTCTGCAGGGAATAAAGAATTCTCCTGGAGGCCAAAACTCCAGAGGAAATCAGTCCAAATGTTCATTTGCATATCTGAGCTTTTTGCATTTTCTTCTTCTCTGTAGGCTGGAAACTGGAAAGAAGTACTGACTCAGTGTTCTTATCACTGCCTTTTATGAAACCCAAACCAAGCTGATTAGTGAATCAGTCACCCAAAATTGTTTTGTACCAGAAATACGTCTCGCAATTCTGGGAGCTAACCTTGAGCTAGGAAGAAAGGATGAAAAGAGAGAGATATTAAATCTGTCTCTACCATTTGCTAGCTATTGTCCTGAGTAAATTTCTTCTCTGAATCTTATCTTCCTCATCTTTAAAATGGGCACACTTTGTTTTCTTGATGTGAAGATACATTTTTTATTTTGGCCAGGTTTTTTTGCAGCTGGCTTTTTGAAGCTGGCTACTTCTCTCCCAGTGTACCAAGCATTCCCTTAATTTGTTTTTCCTGCAAGAGTGCTTCTATGGAAAGAGGTAGCTGGGTCTACATTTGGCAGGATGAGAGCTGGGAGAAGGGAGGCTGAGCCAGTGGTTTTTTCTAGCTTCTTGCTTATTTTCTGGTGATGCCAGAGTCTGCTGCTTGAGAGTCGCAGGGGATAGTCATGTTATCTCTCAGTTTATGGGTCCTAGTGTGGATTGTGGATGTACCTCCAGACACCTGGGCATTTCCAGGGCTCCATGACATTCTCTATATTTGTGTTGGGGCATAAGACCCTAACTGTTCTCAGAAATACTTATGTGCTTTTAAACATGAAGAATCACCGTGTCTTTGAAACTTGTATTCTTAGATTCCAAGGCAGATTCCAATGTAGCTTCCTCCAGATCTATCCCTAATTCTCCCTGCCCCTCACCAATTGCTCCTTCTTGCTGTGGGATGTGTGTAAAATTGCAATTTCTGAGGCCCTGGGCTCAGGTGCCATTCCAGGAACCCTGAGCAGCCTTCTCCACACTCCCCTACTCTTCCTGGTACACTAACAAGGATGAAGTGGGTGAAATGATATGATGTTGGCAATTTGTCTTAACAAATGTATGTGTATGGGACAGATGAAAAAAAAGAATGGAAAGTGCTGATAATTGTTGAAAATGAGGGCTTATCATGTTATTTTCTCTACTTTTGAGAGAGAATATTTCCCTAATAAAAAGGAAAGAAAGAAAAGAAAGGAAGAAGGGAAGGAAGGGAGGAAGGAAGAATTGAAAGACTATCCTTAGATGTGTGCTCCCATCCACATTAATAGCTCTTGCTCAGAGCTGGTGGGGCAGTGGGAAGGGGAAGAGGAGGCTGGAATGTCATTTACATTTAATACAGACTAATTGCAGCATGCACAAAAATAGAAAAAGTGATAGACCAGGGTAGCATTTTACAGGAAGTGAATTAGTACTCCTGCTTTGCTGTCTCTGAGTGAGGTCCCATTTTCCCCTGGGGTGTCCCAGAACAAAGATGCCAAAGACAGCTGTGTTGGCAGGTGATCTTGTCCATGTTCACCTTCTGCCATTTTGGAACTAGAGCCTCTAAGCAGGGATGGTTGTGGTGAAAATGTCAATGCTAATGAGAGTGGCCCACCTATTGTGAACACCTGCTGTGTGCAAACCTCTGGCTATCTCTTCTATATAAGCAGTCCTGCAAGGTGTCACCACCACCAAGACTTGCAGGGGAGGAGTCAGAGCCTCAGAGGGACTGAGAAGTCGTCCTTGGCAGTATTTGCATCCAGCTCTTGGGGACCTACCCATTGTCCAGATGGCTTGAGTCTGAACTGGGACAAGAACCAGGTTTGACAGCAACTCTGGGCCTGTCTCTGGAGGGAAGAAGGCCTCAGCCTGAAGGAAGCAGGGCAGATTCCCCAGGAGCCATTGCTCTGTCCCTGACAAGGTGGCAAATTATCTTAAAAACTACCCTGAAGCTACATGGTTCTGGTGAAGGCCTCAAGTGGGACTCTCTCA